>NC_088366.1:43319540-43367040 GCF_034508935.2 Berghia stephanieae
AGTTGAGATGAGCATTAACTCGTGACTGCGGGACCTGGTATGAGTGCTGTTTTCTTTTGTTTGGGACAAGGCGATCAATTGCGATCGTTGTCAGTCCATGACGAGCCTTAAAGAGGACTGGATTATTGTATTGTGCGTCTTTCATTTAATACGACCAGTTTTTAGGCTCTTGCCCATCTCATGGATGCTTTCAGTCCTCCTGTAGTTGTTACAAACAAACCTACATGCTCTGTTTTGAATTTACTCAAGCGGTTCCGTATGCTTTATTTTTCGCTACTTGTAGTGTATGAGTATCTTGTGACATAATATGATTGGTAATCAATGAAGATCATAGTCACAGCCGTTATTGTTGCCATCATTAGTGTTGTCTGTTGATGTTGATTTTCACTCTCACTGTTCATTGTTATTATTAATTTTATTATGTTAATGATAATGATGGTGGTGATGATGGTAGTGACGGTAACGGTGGTGATAGCGATAATAATAATAATAATAATTAATAATAATAATAATAATAATAATAATAATAATAATAATAATAATAATAATAATAATAATAATAATAATAATAATAATAATAATAACAATAACAATAATAATAATAAATAACAATAATAACAATAATAATAATAATAATATAATAATCAATAACAATAACAATAATAATAATAATTAATATTATTATTATTATTATTATTATTATTAATTATTATTATTATTATTATTATTATTATTATTGATTATCATTGTTATTATTAGTATTATTATTAGTGGTAATAGTGGTAGTTATAGTAGTATGTAGTAGTAGTAGTAGTTAGTAGTGTAGTAGTTATTAGTAGTAGTAGTGGTAGTAGTGGTAGATAGTGGTGGTAGTGGTGGTAGTGGTAGTAGTAGTAGTAGTAGTAGTAGTAGTAGTAGTAGTAGTAGTAGTAGTAGTAGTAGTAGTAGTAGTAGTAGTAGTAGTAGTAGAAGTAGTAGTAGAAGTAGTAGTGGTAGTAGTAGTGGTAGTAGTAGTAGTAGTAGTAGTAGTAGTATTAGTAGTAGTAGTAGTAATAGTAGCAATAATATTACTCTTGCTATAAGAATATTTCATGATTATATAAATCATATGTAAACAAATCTCATAGTACAGTGTAAAAAATCCTTATCGTCATGTCGTATCTGATGTTGGTTCATAAAACGTCAATTATTTGAGTTGTACCAATGACTTTTTTTTTTAATTTATAATTCAACCTATTAAATAACTAATCTATTAATTAAACCTTTAGATGATTTTAAATTATTATTATCACCATTATAATCATCATTATTACTATTATTATTATTATAATGAATGGGATAGTAAAAAGTTCTAGAATTACAATTAAAGCACCCAAGAAAAAGTAAGACAAAGGGGAATTAGTTAAAATAGGAAACACATGTAGATTCCAAGAGCATACTATCAAATTATACTTAGTTTGAGATCACCTAAAAACAAGCACATGTCCCTACTAAGAGAAATACACTCAAATATTAACACACCATATATAATATATAAACAAAACATAATACAACGCATAACAGAGAGATGATTTACAAAGAAAAAAATATCATCTCCCAAAACGAGGAATACATTTGACTGTTTCCCTCTCAGCAAGGGCAAATGGCCAGAGCCAGGACAAAACCAAGTAATCTCATTCAAAAACAAAGACAGAAAGCAAGATGGAAAACAGATATAGGGGGACAGAAGACATAGTAACTCCCTCCCTGCCCACTATGGGAGGTCAGGAGCCCCACCTAGTTACAGGATATTAATGTGAGAGATAAAAGTGGTTTTAGAAAAGGAACACAGTTGACATCACTTACTCTTTTGTTACTGTTTTTTATTGTTTTTTTTTTTTTTTTTTTTTTTTTTTGTAGTGGTTCTCGCTAAATTGCATCAATCAGACAAGGTTACACAAGGTTACACACGACCATGTGCGTTGGTACGTTATATCCGGCTGGCGGACTGTTGTGAGCAATTTACCTAAACGCATAGCATCAATAGTAAAAATGACCAGAAATGTAAGATTTTAGTTTTTGTCCCTTTTAGAAAGGATTGTCTTTTTCTTTTAATATAAACTAGGGAGCGATAGAATAATTAGAGCTATATTAAAGCCGTCAAGCATCTATCATCGCATCTCTAAAATATGAGCTGGTCTGTCGTAACCTTCATGGACAATTATTATTATTATTATTATTATTATTATTATTATTATCATTATCATTATCATTATCATTATCATTATCATTATTATTATTATTATTATTATTATTATTATTATTATTATTATCATTATTATTATCATTAAATCCACGTGTACGTGTGTGTGTGTGTGTTCGTGTGTGCCCGTGTGTGTACGTGCATGCGTGCACGATTTGGCAACTTTAAAAAGTAAGCCTTTTTCTTGCCTTAAGCCATTTATTTTCATTATTAAATCACTACGACAGAACCAGGTCAATGACCAATGACCTATTACAAGCCATTCACCCTAAAAAAAAAAAAAAAGCAGCTTCATTATCATTGTGATGACAACCTTCCGATCCCAGCAGGAGATAAACAAAACAAACAAAAAACAACAACGACAACCAAACAACGATGACAAAAATGAGTAGAACCGTCGACGAATCACAACGTTCATAAACCAACACAACAGGGGCAAAGGTCACAGTAATCTCAGACTGTTACCAACTGTCACATCAAAGTCTAGAACTTCGGTCAGCAGTCCTGATAAACATTTTAACAACCGGACATCAACTCAATTCAACTTTCACCTTTGAAGACCATATCCTAACTGGAAAACTGGCTGAAACTTGGTATCACGAAGTCGGCCGACAAAAAAAAAAAGATTTCAAAGAACTATCACCCCAAATTGCTTTGTATTTGATGTAATGTAGATCATGAGTCACATTTACACCTTTCGATAAAATTACACTTCTATCTAAAACATTACCTTTTAAAAAATCAGAATTTAGCCAAATATGCTTCCCCCCTCCCCCCCCCCCCCCCCCCACAAAGCACAAAGATATATACAGGCAGCTAGTTTAGCAATAAGAATGTTGTGATATATATATCACAACATTCTTATTGCTAAACTAGCTGCCTATGGGCTAGAACAAAAAGCTCTTTATTTAATTGAAAATTGAAATTTGACAATACAAAAGAGTGAACTATTGTTAACTTGTTCAATTTTGAAAGGTATTTTCCAAGCCTTTTCTTTGTGTGTGTTTTTGTACCTACTGCAATTGCCTGGAATTTGTCCGGGTTTGCTTGCATACAGTTTATTTCGAACCACTTGATAAGAATTTCTTTTTCATTTTCAATAGTTTTTAAAAGCATATCGAAATTTAAATGAGCATATGACAGGGTATTATCGTCAGCATTATTATATAATTTTCCCTCTCTGATAAAGTAAAATATATCATTTATAAAAATGTTAAAAAGTAATGGTCCAAGAATTGATCCCTGTGGAACGCCTTTTTTAATGCCTGCCCACTCGCTCACAGCATCCTCTAATTTTATTGAGCAGAAGAAAACAACAAATAAAATTAGAGGATGCTGTGAGCGAGTGGGCAGGCATTAAAAAAGGCGTTTCACAGGGATCAATTCTTGGACCATTACTTTTTAACATTTTTATAAATGATATATTTTACTTTATCAGAGAGGGAAAATTATATAATAATGCTGACGATAATACCCTGTCATATTCTCATTCAAATTTCGATATGCTTTTAAAAACTATTGAAAATGAAAAAGAAATTCTTATCAAGTGGTTCGAAATAAACTGTATGCAAGCAAACCCGGACAAATTCCAGGCAATTGCAGTAGGTACAAAAACACACACAAAGAAACCCACGTTCAATATTGGAACTGCAAGTACTACATGTAGAGAAGTTGTAAAATTACTAGGGATCGACAGAGACTACCAACTAAACTTTGATTTACACATTAAAACCATCTGCCGTAAAGCTTCTCAGCAATTAAAAAGGCTTGGAAAATACCTTTCAAAATTGAACAAGTTAACAATAGTTCACTCTTTTGTATTGTCAAATTTCAATTTCTGTCCACTAGCTTGGCATTTCGGTTCTAAAACTAATTGTGATAAACTTGAAAAGATACAAGAAAGAGCACTGCGTTTTATTTATGAAGATGACAAAAAATCCTACGACCAATTACTTTCAAAGGCCAAAGTCCCTTCCCTACAAATAAGACGAATGAGAACAATTGTTTTGGAAACGTTTAAAATTTTATACAAAATTGCTCCTCCTTGTCTATCCGATATGGTCATTTTGAAAAATAACAGATACAATTTTAGATATTCAAACCTCCTTGATATTCCAAAGGTCAGAACAACGTCTTATGGCAAAAGATCTTTCAGATATTCTGCTGCTGTGCTTTGGCATGAACTTCCAGTGGATAAAGGGACACAATAATGCCCTCCACTGGGTCGAGGTCACGAGACCTCAAGTCTTTTTTCTTTCAGATGATGTCCACATTGAAGAGCCTATTTACTTATTATGATCTCATCCTACCTTATGTTAATCTAAAAACATTAGGAAAGCTTACTGAGGTCATTTGGAACTTTAAATCTGTACGTTATGTTTTGTTATTTTTTTGGCATCATGCCCACTGATTGGCTGATCTGAGGTTCTTAACCTAGGGACCCCAAGTTACATTTGATGTTCTAAGTTCTATGTTCTAGACAGGCCCTACGATCATAACGTGTTTATATATCTATCTCAGTCTTGATTAAAAAATATGCTTACGTTCTATTTGAGAAGGGGGATGTAACAGTAGTGTAAATAATACGTTCATACCAACCCTTTTGATAAGACCCAATTCACATAATAATAAGAACTTTTTATCTCCCTTGTTTGTTTGTTTTCCGTTTATTATTTTTCGTTTCGTAACCAGCTAGCTTGAAAATAAAGAGCTGCATTAAATCCCATCATCATGTATTGTATACTCATTTTATAACTATATTACACATATCTTGTGATAATTTGATTCTAACACTGATTAGTACCATTATCTTTGTCTTTAATCACTGTATTGATTGCAGTACCATGCAGCCTAGTCTGAAGCGTCGGTAAAAGGACTGACGTTTTTTTTTTGTGATTTTCATTTAGCGATTTTGAAAATGGATCGTGTTATTTTGGGTAGAAAACTTGCAAAAACTAGCACAGGAAGAAGGCATAGATAATTGACCAAGAAGAGATAAATCAGTTCGTGAAAAATGAACTGGCAAAGGAAGATAAGATGGCTAAACTTGAGCTATAACTTGAACAAGCTAAAATATCACAACTTGAACTCGAGAGAAAAAAGACAAAACAGTTATAAATACACACTAACAAGGACAATGCGAATATTACTTTGACTCATCTCGCAACTAGTTCATTTATAGGCCAAAATCCGGTAGATTGCGCGATGGCATTTCCCGTTCCCATATTATTTGATCCGAGTAATGATCACATTGACGATTTCTTGCGCGATTTGAAAGTACTGCAAAAATGTACACTCTTGATCAAACTCAATGGGGCGTCAAGTTAGCCTATGTACTTCGGGAGCGCGCGTATCAAGTATATCTACAGCTGACACCCGCCGTTCATAATAATTACGAAGACATAAAATCGGCTTTGCTGAAGCAATATGACATTACCGCCAATGCCTATCGCCTCCACTTTCGTAACGCAAAGCGTAACAAATCCGAAACACATGGTCAGTTTGTTCAAAGATTGCAAGATTTGCAACAACGCTGGTGGGAACTTTCAGATCTGGAGAAAAACGAAGAGGGGCTAAAAGAGTTAGTTGTCGCATAACAATTCTTTGACAGTTGTCCTTCAGACGTTAAAGCATACGTCTTACAACCGGGCGCCTCTAAGCTAAAACATATGCTGACTTATTTATAACAGCACAAACGGAATGTCGTTCGGACCGCCGTACATTTACCAGTGCGAGCAGACACAATTCTCCTCAAAACTCACCCACATCAGAAAGCGATAAGAGTCCAACGTAAAACGCAATCATCTTCTCACCAAAAACAAAAATTCTGTACAAAGTGTAAACACACAAGACCGAGGGCTGCCAATCGTTACCTGGTGTGACCACTTGTTTTACACATAGTTTTGTGCAAAGTAATAGTCATGCATTCTCTATCGCGGATGACTAAATCTTCTGTAGTTATTGGTTACAATGTTTTGTTGGTTTGGTTGCAACGACAACGATAGCGACGATATGGTGATGATGATGATGATGATGATGATGATGATGATGATGATGACGGTGGTGGTGGCGGTGGCTGCAGTGATGGTGGTAGCAAGCAAACCTTTCTCAGAATAAATTGTATCGAGAGACGGAGACCATTCATCATGGAATTTTATTTATTGTTTTCCCCGCGGCCAAACCGTACAACCACAAAACAGTTATAGTACACTGTCACCCGTTGACAGCTTAATGGCCTACTGACATTTGGGTCCACATCCAACCAACCCCGTGAAGGACAAATGAATGGTGTTAAATCCACTTAAATTCTAGACAAACTCATTTCACGTTGTCATCGTGTTTGTGTGTATGTGTGTGTGCGTGTGTGTTTGTATTTGTTTCGGAGAGAGAAAGTAAACGAAATAAAAAAGACCAAAAAAAACAAAAATAATAATAATAATAACAGAACAAGACAGACAAAAAACATTTTTAAGTAAAAATAAAAACCCGAAAAGATTCCGAAGCCCTCACATTTCACAATGCTTTGGAATAGACACTAGAGACAAATTTCCCCTATGGGATGAATAAAGAGAATTTTACTTTATTATCATTATTTTATATTTCTTTTACTACAACCCTTCAACTAAAAGAGCAATCAGGTGAGATCTCGACTTCCGCTGTTAATATGAACACATTTTCATCCCAGCGAGGTGAACCGGTGCCTTGACCGGTAAGTAAGCACTACTTTGACAATAGCACGCATTCTTTACACCACAAAGGATGATGTGAATACTAACTGTCTGTTTGTGATTTGCTGCCAAGAATTTAAGTCTGTATGGTTTGATGATAGACTATGGTGGCGTCTAAAAAAGCAGTCCTTCAGAGCCGGAGTCCATCCCGGTTTCTATAGCGTGAAACGGACAATAACAATTGCGTGCGTGCCTTTGGATAGGACGATAGTCTATTCCAAAGTACTTTCCGCCAGATCTAACAGACCCGGCTACCCAATCACTGCTGGGTGGACAGGGTGGGTCAGAAAAATCTCGACGGGATCGATCATGGTCCCTTTGCGTGTGGAGCGAGTGCTCGACCAATTGAGCTACCGGGCCCCATGGTGGCGTCTAAGCATCGTAAAAGTATTTATAATTCTGCTATATTTAAACCGTGGTAACACATTGAGTCTTCACATGCATAATCTATAAATTTCTATCACCTGATAAGAGTTCCAGAAATAACTGCAATCGACGTTTTTTTTTACATATCACGCTTCGACAAATTGACATTTAAAGACCAAAGCCGAAGGGTTCTGTCATGCAAGTCTGATAACCCGAATAATTATGGGCTCATTGTTGTAATGGAAATACTCAAACCAACGCGAAATTTTGTTTATTATAACAATGTTAAATCAAGCCCATAATTGCGTTCGGTTATCAGACCTGCAAATATGCACACGTTGCTTGAAACCAAAAGTTAACAAATGAAAAAATATATAAATGAAAAAAGTAAAAAAATAAGCCTCAAGACAGAACAAAATATGAAAGAATGGACAATTCAGATCCAATCAGTATTCAGACAATAATTAACATTAAAAAAGAAAAGAACGAAAAATTCAATTGAATTTAAGAGTTCGTACAAACACAAATAAATGTCATTATCTCATTATAAGTTCTATAGCAGGGTCTGTAAAACCCGCATTGATTTCTATCTGTATCTCACTTGAAATTTAATACAAAGCCACCAAGCGTAGCCATTGTAAACTGACACAGACCAAAAAATTAATGTCAAAAGTCAAATCTGTGGCCACAAAAGAAAACAAATCGTGAGTTGTATTCAATAGCCAACCAATGGGATCACTTGTTTCATTGAGCTGTACTAACGACGTTGCACAAACCTTAAAAAAATGACGTCAAACTATAAGTCCTAGTGGGTTCTAGCGTAGCCATCGTTAACACATAGTCCGACACAAGAACCCTCTAGGACTGGCAGTTTGATTGACGTCATTTTTTAGGTTTGTGTAGCGTCTAGTGCGTTGTCGTTAGTAGTGCTCAAGAAAACAAGTTATTTGATTGGTTGAACTATTGAATACAACTCACGATTTGTTTTCTTTTGCGGCAAAAGACTGGCATTTTGACGTCATTTTTTGGTCAGTGTCAGGCTATAACTTTACGATGGCTACGGTTCTAGTGTCAGGCTAGAAGTTAACGATGGCCACGCACCATGTCCAACTCATTATTCAACAAGTACTCACCAGCCAGAGTAAGAGAAGAGACCTGAGTAGAAAGCCAGGGCGATCTTGCCAGGCTCTGTTGTCGTCCCTTCGAACGAACGCTGGAAGTTGTCTGTGGATCCTGTCAAGGGCGATACAAGAAACAAAACACGAGCTGTCAGTATTATAGTATTATAAGGCTATATATATATATATATATATGTGTATATATATATGTGTATATATATATATATATATATATATATATATATATATATATATATATATATATATATATATATTATATATATATAGGGGAGATGGGGAGGGGGGTTAGAGGGAGTGGCCAACGTAAGAAATAGAATAAAACATGGTGGGGACTGAGTATCCAGAGATTATCGATTCAGCCTTTGGTAGGAAATAGGGCAAAAAAGAAAGATCGAAATAAGTTGTTTCTTTGATTTTTTTTTTATTTTAAAAGAAAAATTATTTGTTTTGTGTTTTTTTTTTTCGTTTATTTTTCGTTTTTGTGTTTTGCTTCTTTGGTGATTTTTATTTGTTCATTTCCTGTTATTTCTCTTTATTCTATTTTTGTTTTCTTTATTGTTTTTTTTGTTTTTTTAATGTTTACAGTCCAAAGATTATAAATGCACGTTCTGGCAGAAAATATAACAAGACAGGAAGATGAAAAAAAGAAGAAAAAAAAGAAAGAAAGAAAGAATTAATGAATTAATGAAAGAAAAGAAGAAAGAAAGAAGGAAAGAAAGGAAGAAAGAAAGAAAGAAAAAAGGGGGAAAAGAAGAAATGAAAGAGAGAAAGAGGAAGAAATGAGTAAGAAATTAGGAAAGAAAAAAAAACAGAGAGAAAAAGATTTAAAAAGAGAAAAAAAAAAGAATGAAAGAACTAGAGAAAACAAAAGTGCATTCCACTATAAGACTATCAGTGTATGATCCATCCCAATCCAAGACACTGAAATAGGGTACTAACCAAGCGTGACACACTCAAATGGTCCCAATTTAAAATTTAAAAGAAGTCTACTCTATTCATTTGTCATAATATTTGTATAACTTTAATCAGAATCGAATTCCCTTTATTCCAAGGTGGGTTCCGAGTATATTCTAACCCGAGTAAACATTGAAATAATATTATCTGACCTAATTGTTTTCATCAAGAGAGTAGCAGCAGCGATTCAAGCAATCAAGACAAAAACTGTTGTGGAATCCAAGAGCAAATGATAATAATATAGAGACAGGAAATTTGGGAGCCCCATTCGAATGCAATGTCAAGTCGGTAAACATAGCATTTGAGTAATGACGCGTAGTAACTTAGTAACTGGCTCTAAACTATCGGAACAATGGCCGACGCCTTTATGAAATATTTCTCCGACGAGCATAAAAGTGTATCCAGAGGAGAAAAACATTATAAATATGATTATGTTTTGACTTTTATACATTCTGATCACATTACATATGAAAAGTTCTAGCCAGCATGAAGAATAAAAAGTACCGATTTTCTCTGTTTAGAACCACGCTGCTCGCCGTTGCTGGGCGACGTGACATCAGACTATTGAATCCAATTGCTACAATTTAATATGTGAAAGTCAGAGGCGTAGCGTGCAGTTGTGATTTCTACATTCATAAGAACTGATAAAAATATGGGTTAAAAATGCAATTTTGTCACAATGAGGAACATTTACAAGTTATTTCTCTAGAGAGGCAAGTGCGAAATTCTTTTTCATGGCATGCGGGAATAGCAATATGGCACACAACCAGGAACTCGGAGGGGAGGTGTAAATAATAATTATGTCATCTTAATTATGCACCGCTTGTATTTGAAAATTGCGGTTCCTTTGAAAGTTTATTCTGTACAAAGTTTACATGGAATATAGTATTAAAGAAGTTTAGATTCAGTGATATTTCACATTCAAAGCGCCCTCCAGTGAACATAATTCAAGAATGGCGAACACGTAGCGTACTCGAGTCGATGTGTGACCAGTGGGATTTCGTGACATGTGTTGTTGGACCTTTATGAGTTGTCTTGCTCAACAGTTGGTCGGACGTTATGTCTTTGTGAAAGGCATTTCTCCTCATCCTATTGGAGACGGGCATAAAAATTCGGAGGATCCCCCAGGTTTCTGACATCACTGTTTCTGTCCGAAAATGTATAAGCACCCAACGGGCTGCTTGTGTGGTCCAATATTTTATATCGCCACTGTCCACTAGGGAAGAGATAAGTATAAACGCTGTGATGTACTATTAGAATATTTCAAACAGCCGAAAATTATTGTTAAGCTACGCCACTGAATGCAACTTAGTTATGATTATTTTCCCCACGGGCAATAGAATCAACATAGTATTCCTGTAAACATTTTAAAGTGTAAGTCATATTTTATTGCAAATGATGAAAAGAAAAGATCAAAGAAATTCGGCATTGTGAGAAAACTGTTTGGTCAATCACTATCGGCATTCAGATTTAGTCATGGCACTTAAAATAACCAAAAAATCATGGCACCACATTTAGTAACTTTGGAGTAATTTGCGACAATCCGTGCGCACGGGAGTTGGAACGGACTGTAGATAGTTGGAAACTCTGCAGTTGTTGCAATGTTGTTGGTGAGTGGGTTTTTTTCTTTCGTTTTGCTGATTTTTCTGATCTTTTGCTTTTGTTCATGTTTTGTTTTGTTTTTTTTTGGTTTTGTTTTTTGTTATCGTCTTTTGTTTTTGTTTCTTCCGTTTGTTTGGTTTACTTTTTGTTTTGTTGTACTTGTCAAAACTACGTCAACTGCAACATATTCATGTTTAAAATCTACATTAATGCCTAACATTATAATACGGGACCCAACCATTAACTTAAAAAGATGAAATGGCAAAAGTCTGGTCTCCGACCAACAAACATGATTATTGATAAAGTACATATGTTAGTACATAGGAAGCTCAATTCACCATAAAACCTCGACTTATTAATATGCTCGTAGATAATGAATATATAATCCTATATCCAAAAAGCACATTTTAACTACAACGATATAAGTTGTATAAAATCCAGTATCAAATTATACGTAATAAAGCATGTGCAATTGGATATGATAACACTAAATGCTCTCTAATGGTGGTGTACTTTATAAAGCAAATAAATTAGGCCATATTTCGTAAATTGTGATACGTCATTTCGATAATACTAAATAGTAGGGGGAATTAGGTTAAAACCGTGCAAATTCGGGTTGAAAGCATGAAAATTTGCATACAGGTTGCTAAGACCCATAGAAAAAATATCTGATATAGAACCACTCTGGCAATCAATCATAACGTATCGGTTTAAGGCCTTAGATTTTACCCATTACAGCTATATTAAACAAGGGAAATAACTGCGTAAAAATATATATTTTCTTCATATTCATTGTATTAGGGAAAATCAGGCTAAAACCGTGCACATTGGGGTTTTAATCCTGAAAATTGGCATATAGGTAGCTATGACCCGTATAAATAACACCTGATATAGAACCACTCTGGCAATAACCACGACAATACAATGTGCGTTCTAAAACTTTAAATACACCGGTAACTATTTACGGTAGCTAACTGATGGTTATTTCGTGTTGTAACCAGTAGATAAAATCGGGATAGGGGGAGAGGAGTGAGTGGGAGCGATGGAGAGAGAGAGAGAGAGAGAGAGAGAGAGAGAGAGAGAGAGAGAGTGAGAGAGAATTTTACTCATTACTGTACTGACCTAACACCCCCCCCCCCTCCCCTCACACACACACACACACACACACACCCCGCATCTACATAAGTCTGTGCAAGGTAAACCGGACCTTA
This sequence comes from Berghia stephanieae, assembly GCF_034508935.2. Lineage (NCBI taxonomy): Eukaryota > Metazoa > Mollusca > Gastropoda > Nudibranchia > Aeolidiidae > Berghia > Berghia stephanieae. The sequence continues at coordinate 43,331,782 of NC_088366.1, forward strand.
AACACTTCCATCGGGTGCCGATAAATTCTCTCTTACATGAACACTTGATGAGTTTTTGGGACACTTTTGACAATTCTGGAAATAAGCTCCACAGTGGTACATGTCGATCGATACATTTGTTGCAGGGTTCTCTTCTATAAAAGATATGTTAGCAAAAGCTCGACTTCTTTCAAGAACTGTGACATCATGATTATCATCAGCAGTGACATCTTTTAAAGCTTGTTTTTTTTAAGTATCGTGCATAACAAATTTTATGGTATAGGGCGGTAGTGTGCCTCCTGAGCGACTAAATCTCCTCCGGCAATAAATGACAACATATCAGAATCTTTTATAGATAACGCTATTTCACGAATAATTTCTTCCATATCTGTTGTCATTACAGAATGGAGTACTCCCGATTCCATGTTTTTTTTAAAAAAGCACGTTTGTTTATTATAGCCAATCTCTAATATTGAACGTTGTCTCATTGTTCTCGTGGGTTGCGAAATATATTCATTCGGTGACTCCTCCAAGTCAAATGACGAAGTTTGGAATTCTTGTAAAGCAATTCTTTTAGATTTCTTTAATTCTAATCGCCTAATTTTGTTGGCATTAAATTTTACACGACAATACTTAAGCAACTTAGTATAATTTTGTTTTAAACTTTCAATAATCTCATTTAGAGGGACATTATAAACGGTCTGTGTTATCTTGTTGGCATATCAAACACTTGTCCCAGTCTCTGGGAGCAGTTCTTTTTGCTATTGTATGTGTATCTGAAATCATGCAAACGCATTCCTTTATTAGGCATATGCAATATTCTTTCATAACTTCTCTCTCTCTCTCTCTCTCTCTCTCTCTCTCTCTCTCTCTCTCTCTCTCTCTCTCTCTCTCTCTCTCTCTCTCTCTCTTTCTTTCTTTTGTTCTTTCTGTTAAAGACACATCATCAGCAGGCAAAATGTGTGCAGCGCCTTACATAAGGACACAACAGTACAAATAGAACATTCTCCCATTGTCCCTTTGAGGTAAATAACGTAAAGTAAATAACTTGCCACAATACAGCATCATAGTGGTTGATGATGATGATAATGATGATAATTATAGCAATGTAAGTGGTATGCTGACTCTTTACTGTCATCAAGTTTGACTGAAATAGGTTTTAACTCACGTAAAATGATTATAGCAGAGTATATTTGGAAAGAAAAGAAAACAAGATAAGGGGAGAAGGAGCACTGTCCTTTGTCAACACCGGTTATCGGCATTTATTGAGCTGTGTTCTGCTAGTCTGTTATGTCTACCCCTCTGCTCGTCTTCCCGTCCGTTTTAGAGCAATTGATTATACTTATTAAATCAGATGCAGAAAAAAATCTCATATTATTATAGAATATTGCTCGCTAGAGGTCCTTTAAAACAAGTGAAATTGAATAATATTTACGATTAAATAATTTATATGGTTCGTGAATCGAAAGTAAAGGGAAAGGAAAACATCCGCTTCGACGCTAAAAATAGTCACCAATGGGAATCCAAAGGATGACGTAAAACAATCTTTTGTCGGCTTGCCTCGAAAGTTTACACAATAAAAATGAAAGAAATTAATGTCGTCCATTTCAAAATTTTCTAATCTTAAAAACCTTGTATCTCAACTAATACTGATCTCTCAGAGTGGTTCTATATCATAAATTATAGGGTTTTTCATATTCTACAACATATGTAATTTTCATGCTTTCAACCTTGTTTGCACAATTCAAGGGTTTTTTGGACCTAATTCCCCCTACTAAAACCAATTGTCAATTTTAAGCAATATTTCAAGACATAAAAAGTGGGATCAATGATAAGATTGAAAAACATTATTAGGGGGCAGCGTGGCTCAGCGGTACGGTCTTTGCTTCGTACCCAAAAGGTAACGAGTTCGATCACCCGCCGCTGCGCTGTGTGGCCTTGAGCAAGTCACCTAGCCCTAGCTCACTTTGCGGCGCTGCACTGCGGCTGACGCCTGGGTTATTCCAGTCTTCCCTTGGAATAGACCCGAAAGACAAATTTCCCCTTGGGGATGAATAAAGGGAATTTTATTTATTTATTTATTTTATTTAAACAGGAGGGATCAAGATGGATCCTTTACAACAATACCGTTGTTGTTGTAGCCGATCGTAGCCTTCGTAAACGTATAGCCTGACACTGACCCCCCCCCCCCCCCCCCCCCAAAAAAAAAAAAAAATACGTCAAAAGACAAAAAAATACGTCAAAAGACAAGTCTTTGGCCACAAAAGAAAACAAATCGTTAGTTCTATTCAAAAGATCAACCAATTGGATCGCTTATTGTTTCCCAGAGCACCACTAACGACAACCCACTAAGATCTAAACAAACCTTTAAAATGACGTCAAAATATAAGTCCTAGTGGGTTCTAGTGTCAGGCTATAGTTAACGATGGCTACGGTTCTAGTGTCAGGCTAAAGTTAACGATGACTACGGTGCTAGTATCAGGCTATAGTTAACGATGGCTACTGTTCTAGTGTCAGGCTATACTTAACGATGGCTACTGTTCTAGTGTCAGGCTAAAGTTAACGATGGCTACATGGGTGAAAGTTACTCAATGATAGTAATCCTGCAAAGGCAGGTGCTCAGAAAAAAAAAATCCTGCAACTACCAATAAGAGGAAAAAAACAGAAGTGCGGTTAATTATATAAATGCCGGGTTTTTTTTCCGGCCAGACAAAAAAAAAACAAAAAAAAAACGGCGAGACCTCTTTTTCAAAAATAAAAATCCGGCCATGCCGGATTTTTCCGGCGAACTTTCACCCATGGATGGCTACGAGCCTATCCATAAATTTATGAGTACTTGTTTTGACGTACACTGACAAAACGTTTTTGTTTTTCTCAATCTTTAGCAAGAAAATATTTGTTTCATATATCGACCGATTAAGATTACTGCCAACCGACGTGTACATATATGCAGGTCTGGACAGCCGAACGCCATTATGGGCCTAATTAAACTTTTGTAATGGACAATATTTTGCGTCATTCTTTTTTTAGATTTCCATCACAACAAAGAGCCCATAACGAATTGGGTTATCAGACCTGCAAATAAGTGCACGTCGCTTCCAACCAATCAAAATGTTTTAAACCCGAGATTTCAAAGTGGTCTAGTGGTATGACATGCGCATTTGGATCGGAAGGTCCTGGGTTCGAGTCACGCTCTGAGAGGCGCATGGTTGAGTCCTTGGAAAAGGCTCTTTATTCCCATTCTCTCATCGTGCTCGCGTGTAAAATGAATACTTGGCCGTTAACAGCTCTGTTTCTGTGGGAAAAAGAATTGTAATATCGCCTAACAGGCGTCATGTCTCGTCCTACATGTCAGGTGTTCCTGTTGACCTTGGACACATTGTAAAGCGCTTTGAGCACGTCAAGTGCATATTGCCCTATATTTATGCTGACAATCTTTATTCTTTTATTTTTCTCGTCGGTCGGGACTTCGTATAATCGGCATAAGCAGCTTTTATTGTCCTCAGCATACATCGTCAGCAATGACGTTAGTGTATTTAAAATAAGATGGTGAAGTCGTCACGATTAATCCGACGTGACAAAGCAGATCTTCTTATCCCTGAAAATGTCCATGTGGTCTGACAATTTTGGCGCGAGTGCTCCGATGGGAAAACGTGCGTGTGTGTTTGAAATGGGGGGGGGGGGGGGGTTGTTTGGCAATGCTCTGATAATAAATAGGAAGCTAGGACATCATTCGCTGATAGGAAGACATGGGGGCCCTTTCGTAAAATTACTCATTTTAATTTCTCAATATTCTTTTAGTTTTGCCAGGAAACGTGTACTTCATGTCTTCATCATCATCCATCGTGGCTTGTACTCTTCACCACTGTCAGCTTGCCGGTCAGCTGTCTCCACGTATACGATCCTCTGCGTTTCTTTTAAAATCACTTATGGCCATTGTTAGGTAATACTCTCTCTCTCTCTCTCTCTCTCTCTCTTATATAATTATATTATATATATATATATATTATATATATATATTATATATATATATATATATATATATATATATATATATATATATATATATATATATTATATATATATATATTATATATATATATATATATATATATATATATATATTATATATATATATATATATATTATATATATATATAAATATATATATATATAATATATATATTTTATATATATATATATATGTATTATATATATATTTATATATATTAATATATATATATATAATATATTATAGCTTATTGATCATAGATAGATTAGTTGTTGATATTATACAATTGGTAATTTGGTATATCATTAAATAATATTGTTTACATTCAGCACTATTTGAGCCTATTGTTATCAGCCTTTGAGATCGCGCGTGGTGGCAGCTACACCGATGGTAAAATTTGGTAATCATTAAAATTAATAATTCGCTCCAATGTACATGTCGACACTATTGTCCATTTTTTAGTATATCTGACCTGCAGATGCGCGCGCGCGGCACACACACACACACACACACTTTTCACTTTTTATAATGTATTAACGAAATGCAATTAATATAACTTTCCTTTTTCTAGTATACATGAAAACAAGGCCGAAACGATTACTTTGTAAATTTTATAAGAGTAATTTTACTCCTTTATCTATAATTACATTACATGAACAAAGATTAACAATATCGCTTGATTTACTAGAAAAGGAGACGCTCTACTAATTCAGTCATTGACAACAATTTAACTATTTTGTTGTCGAATACATAATATACAAAAGAAAGATAAATAGACCGATGTACGGATAGATTAGATTATACAGACAGCGAGTGATGGTGATTGATTGATAAGGGTTTTTGGTTTTTGTTTTTTTTTGTTTCGTTCTTTTTTGTTTGTTTGTTTTTCTTTGTTATAATTCGTTTGTTTTTTTGGGTGGTATTTTTTTTGTAGGTTTTATTATGTTTGTTAAATTGGCCATAATTATCATAATAATATCCCTACAAAAACAAAAACAAAAAAACTCAGTACAGCTTTTAAAATAAAAAGTACCAGTAGGGAGCGTACTCACCCATGCCAATTTTGACCAATCCAACAATGATGATGATGATGAGAGCGAAAACTTTGGTGCAGGTAAAGATGTCCTGAACCCGAGTGGCCCAAGTGACATTCCGACAATTGATGAACGTGAGAAGACCTGGGGAAGAACCAATAAATGACCTTATATCAACAATCAAATAGCGCTGTGTCTCATTAAAGCAAACCTCTGGAGTTGAGACCCATATGATCGGAGTTTACAGCTGTTTCAGTAGTGTTAAATGGACAGAAGCAATTACTACTGTTTGGGTAGACGCATATTGTTACAGTGAATGATATAACCAGTCGGATGGTGAAAAGGTTTGAACTGAGATATTGTCAAGTTTAGTTAGAAGGTCAACTTTTATCAAAAATGATTTCTTGTCATAAATGATTATATCAACCTTTTTTTTTGGTACCTCTTCGGGAAATATCAAGCTTAATTTCACTTTTAAATATTTTTTACAGCTAGTCAAGCTGAAAAAGTATGAAATTTGAGAAAAGTTGCTGGATACCTTTCCCATATTATATCTGACCATAACTTCATGAAAAACACCCGATATACTTCAAATAAAGATTAAAATGCTCCGGGGAGCGAATTCTTTCAGAAAATTATTTTTTAAAAATGCAAATCCAAAATTTTCACCTTCCGACTGATTACGGTATGTCATGCACTGACACAATATATTTCGCAAAGTACTTTCCACTTTCCACCAGATCTAACACAACGCAGCTACTTAGCCTCTGTTGAATGTCGGACAAAGAAGTTGAAAAAAAATTGCTTGAGCCTGGGGCCGACACCAACACGGGTCTTTTTAGCCTACAAGTGACGAGTGCCCTACCACCGACTTATCGGGACTTTGATCAGATGTACGCGGCTAAGCAGTCAATACTGTACTTCCTTTCTTTTTTTCTTTTTTGCAATATATCAAACATTAAAACAAAAATATCAATCAATGCGATGCTGTCCTTTAATGTTGTATACGTTATGAACTAAAAAGTTGTCAAGTATTTATCACAAATGACGACAGGAACATCCGTCTGGCAGACGGAAATAAAATTCGCACACATTTTCACGAAAACGAAAACCTGGAATTTTGACACACTATCACACGCGCTCGGACAAACATAGTTAGTTGTTTATATAAACAATAGCGTGAATGACATCGACCTCTCCCTGATCATTGTTATTGGGTTTTTTATAAACCTTAAACCGCCAAATGAGTGACTAAGTATCACACGATTTTCTCGATCATCTGATAAACGCTTGAATGTACACATATTTTTCTGTGTTGGTTATATATATTATGCGCTTAGCGAAGAAGCTCACATTGCCATCCGGAAGTAAAACGGACCACCACATAAAACTATGTGTAAACTTGAACGTTCATAGTCTGGTTAATACAGTTTAGTGAGAATTACTCATAAACGCGGATGGCAAAAAGCAATAACCTGAGTGACATCAACTTCACACTATCAATACTGATCAAGCGGTAGAACAATAGGTATTTTACTAAGACAGATACCATCAACGGTAAAACCTGTGTAGTTTGCTATGTCAACCAATTATTGCCATTGTTTACAATATGACGACTGTCCGAGAGGCGTGGTTATCTAAGTGAATTATATCCCTCCCTTTCACATCTGTGACGAACGATTTTCTTTCACTACGTGATTTCTCTATCATTCGTCAGCGTCTCATTCAAAACTACATCAAACTTCAAACTTTAGTGGACACCAATATTTGCGAAGGCAGATTAACACCTTGAGATAAAACACTCAAAACATGGAAAGACTTTTCTCCAATAAAGCTGTCATCTGCATTTTTTGCGGCCGCAAATATCAGGGCGATCCGCAAATTTTGGCAAATTTCCCAAAATTGGCAAATCGTGGCAAATTTTGGGAAAATTGGCAAATCGCGTGGCAAATTTTGGGGAAAAAAAAAGAAGCGAAAACAAAATAACGAAAAAAAGTGCGAAACTTGAGAAATGTTGCAGCTTTGCCTGGGACCAAACCAAGGGAAGCTACTCTCTACGGATAATGATCCTTTAAAATCTTTGTAACAACGCTAATCACAGTCATTTCATTTCTCAAGTCCTTTAAATGTAATATATTGTCTTTTATATGTTTTTTTTTTCTGTATCGCAGTTAATTTTTACTGAAACGCTTAGTTTTCCTCCGCAAATTTTGTGGCACATTTTGGGGGGTTTTTTTTTGGCAAATTTTGGCAAATTTTAGGTCCCAATTTGGCAAAAAATGCAGATGACAGATAAAGCTCTAAATTTTGACAGCGGGATTTGGTCAATATGTAGGAAACCTTCCCATTGTATAACGGAACGCTAAATCTTACTCCTCACTTTCCGCTTGGGGCTTATTCACCTGTTCAAATTGTCTGCCCATTGTATGCATATCTCCTGCTAATTACCCTTTCCAAACAAGACTCCAACGTGCATATGCCCTGAGGTTCTCGTCTCGTTCGAGAGTGGCTGAAAATGCAATCAATATTCTAGTCTCCGTTAATTCTTTCTTATCCAGTTGTTAATCAAAGCATCTGAATTTCATTGGCTATCTAAATAGGAAAATTCTTTCTGATTGGCTATCCCCATAATTCCTTGGCGTGCCCCTACTTTACAAAACCAAATTAATCTCTGAATTGAATCATGCACACGCTGAGAATCCCAAGAAAGAAGAACCATCCCTCCAATTTCAAACTTGTACGTAAAAGTTTAACTTCTCTCGGTTGAAGGTAAAATGAATTATTGGTTAACATTCAAAGTGGAACGAAATATTACTGTGCATTCAATGACAATGCTTAATCTACCATTACTATTATAATTTGTGTATATTATATTTGTACTTATTCTATGGATGTTCGTAAGTTAAAATACTTGTACAAACTATATCTATATGTATATTATACTATAGTTAACATTTGTTTATGATCTATGCTATAATTTCATTTATATTCAATATGTATATTGCTTGATGTCTGTACTCTACCGCCAATCCACGGCCACACATCATAACCTCAATTATAATTAATAAAAATAAATTAAGAAATACAAGGGACACAACCCTGTTAAATTATCATATAAGATAGCTCAACTGTCAGTTGATGGTTGATACAAATGCAATAACTGTAACCATGATCATGGAGTTACTGCTTCTCCTTGCCTTTGGTCGGCAAATAAAAGTTATTATGATGTGTCGCTCAAGGACGACCCGGTGGCGAAAGACAAACTAGATTTGGCTCTAAGACCTTTTTGTTTAAATTCTTAATTGAAGGTCTTTGGCTATCACCAATCCGTGGCTAGCACCAATACTTGCTTAGCACCCAATCCCTGGTGTCAGTCATCGCCGACACCAGAACCTTCCTGTCAGCCCATAACTGTTGTGAAGTCCAGAAAACCTGGAAGCAGGAGCCAGCCCTGGAACTAGCTGATACATTTGCCTCAATCAAGCAAGCCGGCTGTATAAAGATAAGCCAAACGGGCTTATACCATTTAAAATGTATTTTCCACTGACACCGATGACTAAAAAAATAATAATAATAAATTAGATCCACTCAATTAGAGCTATTCTTCCTGAGATTAAATGAACACAGGGATTACAATTAAATTGTCAAATATATATCATCCATAATTGTCATTCTACTTTCCACTTATTCTCTCTATCCTTTCCTGTAACAATCTAATTAAACTTTATGCATAGAATTGTTATAATTGTATTGGGCGTTACTATTGTCTTGACTCACTTGTTATTAATACAATTAAGTGATAAGAGACTCTAAGGCTATTCTTAATCACCCCTAGATTAAACCTGAGCCTTTTGTGGTGTAGGTTGCGGGGCGCAGCTGGTAAAGAGAGCCATAGCGCGCATACTAGTTCGACTCCAGTTGAGCTTATCGTTTGGACTCGAACCCACAATAAAAACCACAAACCCCGCCACAACATCCACCCTGGCTTTGCTCTATCTGAGACCATCTAAAAGTCCTACTCACATTGATGAGCACAGGACACCCACGAAGTCTACTGTCGTACTTAGAAAAAGAAACCCACACCGATTGATTGAAATTACCCTCATCTTGTCAAAAGCTCTCAAACTTGGGACTTCATGAGTTCGTTTATTGTTTTGCTTTTCTTTATTTTTTAGTCTTTTTCAGAGCAGGACATAGTGGATTGGACACAATATCATATATTCGAATGATTAAACGCCTATAATAAAGACCTTCAAGTGTCCCTCCGTTTTGCTTGTTTGTTTGCTTTATTAATTTGTGGGGGGGGGGGGGGGGGGGGGGGGAACTGGGCAAAATTTTAATAAATAAAAACATTTTGTACGGTAAACGGACAAACCTTACGGTAAACAGGCATTTCAACTTTTTCTTTTAAATGATAATCACATCCCAGCTTTAAAATCAAAGATTAAGTTTCACAAGATCGTTTTCAGTGGGTGTAAAATTGGGCATAATTACACAAATATTAATTTGGCTGCCATTTAAAAGACATGTATACATGTGTACAACTGTAAGGGTCACCCGTATATCGAAATGGTAATATTTTGGATACACAGAAGACCCGGACTCTATATTGCAGTATTGTAGCACACCACACATATCTAGCTAACTAGGTCCGGATTTCATTTTTAATGCTCATTACACTTTCTATACTTAAATCGAAATGTCATTAAATTTAAATATAAAAATTCCACTCGACGTTTATGATTAAGTCAATCAATTATAAACGTGAATCTATGGCGGACGCATTAAATGGTAACGAAGAGAGACATTTAAGACCATATTATGCAAATTACCCGCTTAGTCTAAAATGAACCGATAACAATAAATATGTACATGCAGGTATGAAAAAGAACTAACTGGCAGTTTCATAACATATACATTATAATAACAATTATTATTATTATTATTATTATTTTCACTTTACCCGTCATATCAGACGTATGCTGATAAAATAAACCTGGCAAATTAAATAACGCATCTCTGTTTGAACTGGTGATTCGTTGAGTAACAGTTCAATACTTTGTGAATACACACATATGAAGGCATACGGCATTTTCCAATACAACAATAGCTAACCTTTAATTTTAATTGAAAAGAACGTCCCGGTTTCCTACCCTTCACCAAAATGTTTCTGCATTCAGTAGCGGGAATGTCCACTACTGGCCTCTGCAACAAACCATACCATGTTCCTCATGGAACGGATATCTATAACGAGGAACATTCAATTCCTCAATCCATAACTCAGAAAGAATCCGAAACCCCGTTGATTTTGCCTTTTTTATTTTCTTCTTTGGACTTACATAGAGACAACTGTAGCAGAAAATGGAAGTAACAGTTACCAGTTAGTTCATACATAGTACACCTAGTGGTCACTGCCTAATAACCCAGCTATTAGATGACAACTTTTGCATGTTATGAGAGAGAGAGAGAGAGAGAGAGAGAGAGAGAGAGAGAGAGAGAGAGAGAGAGAGAGAGAGAGAGAGAGAGAGAGAGAGACAGAGAGAGAGAGAGAGAGAGAGAGAGAGAGAGAGAGAGAGAGAGAGAAAGAGAGAGAGATTCCCAATAATATCCAAAGCGCCGTTTTTAACATAAGAATCAATTGTTTTAGCTTCGTCATATCTGCATTCCATGCACACACCACCCCCCCCCCCCCCCAAACCCACCACACATACCAATCAAAATACATTATACCTTTCATACCACTAGACACCCAACCACACGAAATGACTGGGTTGTTTGTTTTTGTTGGTTTTTAAGGGTTTTACTGCGCTTGCAACACATTAAGGTCATATCAGCGCCAGTAAAAAGGAAGAAAATGGGATAGTAAAAAGTTAAAGAATTACAATCAAAGTATCCAAGAAATAGGCAGACAAAGGGGAATTGGTTCAAATAGGGAACAGATGTAGATTCCAAGAGCACACTATCAGTGTACTTAGTTTGAGATCACCTAAAAGTCTCATCCAGACACAAGCACAGGTCCCCACCAAGAGGAATACACTCAAATGATTAAAAATCATATATAATACATAAACAAAACATAATACAGTGCATAACAGAGAGATGATTTACAAGGGAAAAAATATCATCACCCAAAACTAACTATACAGTTGACTGTTTCCCTCCCAGCCAGGGTATCCATATATATTGATACTGGAGCGTCAGTCAATATCATACCTAATGATACATACAACAGTCTTTAGCATAAACCAAAACTGAAACAATGCAAAATATCAATCAATATTTGCATAAACTATACTGACTCTCTTCACATAGAATTAGGACTCATATCATGCGCTGTCTACATCCGTCATTCTTATATAACGGTCATGGAATCCGGATACCTGGTGTTAGTGTCAGACTACACGTAATCAAAAAAGATGTCCAACATGTGGCACAGATCTAGAGAAGAGTCTCTTTTCAGGTGCGCAATAATGTTGAGGAGCTCAGTTACCTGGAGAAAGGTGATGTAATAGAAAAAGTAAATGGTCCAACACTCAGGATTACTCCAATCGTCGTCATTCCTGAGGGGACAGAGGAATTAGATTATGGGACAAACCAGCACAGCCGGAGAAAGTCACCCTATGCCGACAATTGAAGACCTGAACTAAATGGGACTACTGTACAGTCATCTGGGCTTATTCAAATCTTTTCATCAATTAGAACTGTACAAAAACAGCTGCTATATCACAACATTCCAGACACCAAGGTTTGAAAAGATACAAACGACAAATCTTCAGAGTCAATTCAGCTTCAGAGATGTTTAAACACGCAATCAGTGAAATGCAGGGAGATATTGAAGGAGTTACTCTATGGGCGACATCATCATACACAGTAAAACAAAACAAGAACACGACAGACACGAACAAAACACGCTAAGAGTTTTCAAAGAAAGAGGTGCTGAATTGAACACAAAAAAAAAAAAAAAAAAAAAAAAGAGCAAAGAAAATCATATTTCTAAGCTATGTATTTGGTGAAAGAGGAATCTCGTCCAATTGTTTGTTTCTTATTAAGGGTTTTACGGCGCTTGCAACACATTTAGGTCATATCAGTGCCAGTAAAAAGGGAGAATATGGGAGAGTAATAAGTTCTAGAATTGTACAATTAAAGTACCCAAGAAAAGATAAAAGACATGAGCTTTTATATAGCGCAATATCCACTAAACTTGCTCAAAGCGCTTTACAAGGGGTCCCTGGCCAACAGCAACATTTAACATGTAGGATGGGACATGATGCCTGTTAGGCGATATTACAAAATTTATCAGACAGAGACAACGCTGTTAACGGCCAGGTTTTACGCCTGACTACAGTGAGAGAATGTGAGTAAAGAGCCTTCTCCAAGGACTCAACTATGCGCCGAGCGAGGCTCGAACCCAGGACCTTCCGATCTGAAAACGAGTGTCATACCACTAGACCACATCAATGTACTTAGTTTGAGATCACCCAAAAGTCTCATCAAGACACAAGCACAGGATCCCACTAAGAGGAACACACTCAAATGCGTACATTATACATTCAAAACAACATAAATAGTTATACATAACAGAGAGGTGATTTACAAGGAAAAAAAAGATCATCTCCCAAAATAATAACTATATGACTGTTTCCCTCTCAGCCAGGGTATCAGGCCACGACCAGAACAAAACCGAGTAATCTCATTCCAAGACAAAGACAGAAAGCCAGTTGGAAAACAGATATAGGGGGATAGAAGACACAGTAAGTACCCCCCTGCCCACTATGGGAATCTCATCCAACCCACAGAAGATACCAGCCATCACAAACATTCAACTACTCAAGACAATGTCTGAAATTTGCTCATTACTAGGCATGAGACAATTTGCTTCAAAATTCATCCAAAACTACGATAAGGGAGCGTTCACATATTACGTCATCAGCTAGGGGGGAGGGGGGGTCTACCAAATGTTGACATGTGTTGACATGGGGGAGGGGGGGGGGGGGGGGGGTCAGACCCAAGATGATGTCATCAAAACATAGGCAAATTAGGCCTATTTTATTAAATGCAAGAGCTTCAAAAATGGCATTCCAAATAAATTAGCAAAAAGGTGAAAAATTAATTAAATGATGGAATCATCATAACCGATTGAACTCACACCTGTACCACTTGCTTCATGTGATGATGGTTTGGAGATAGGCAATAATGGAAGATTTGGAAGCCTATTTCAAAGTTTGTTCCTTTCAAAACAGCTAAAGATAAATTGCTATGATGAGTATTGCCCATCTCTCAAGAAACAAGATGGGAAAGGGGTATCACTTCTAAAAGGCGAACTTGCCCTAAATGTTCATTGTATCACTCCTCGATCACAGCAATGAAAGACCATTCACGAAAATGCGGCATACAAGAAGAACAGCAAATGGGAGAAAGTGATGACGATGAAGATGAAATTGATGATACTATTTATAGTACATTGCCAGAGATCCAAGGCAGAAACATTTTTGAATCAATTAATTTTATGTTTGGAAATTGAAACAGAAATTCATTCCACTAAAAGACTAATATGCTATAAAATAATTTGCCTCCTATACTATTTTAAATTACACTTTCTGAAATTGTTTTAATAGCACCTGCACCAAGTAGCCTAATTTAAATAATGTTTGCTAGATTTTATCTTTGCAAATTTAAATTTTATGTCCCCATTGTATCGTAAAACATAAATTATCAACAGTTTCTGAAATTAATAAAATGTCTGAATGTGTTTTATCAAACGTTGATAATCAATGTTTATGGTTTGAAAAATGAATAATAAATATTGTGAAATAAAAGTTATCTTTTAATTTTTATTAAATTAGATGACGTCATCATCTGCTGCGGGAGGGGGGGAGGGGGGGGGGTCAGGTCAATGATGACAAGTGATGACTTGGGGGAGGGGGGGGGGGTCTAAAAAGGGCAAATTTTTGATGACGTAATATGTGAACGCTCCCTAAGGATGGTGAAGTGGTGGTGGTTGTAGTAGTAATGGTGGTAGGGATGTTGAAGTGGTGGTGTTTGTAGTAGTAATGGTGGTAGGGATGGTGAAGTGGTGGTGGTTGTAGTAGTAATGGTGGTTGCAGTAGTCGTGATAGGGATGGTATGTGGTGATGGTTGTAGCAGTGCTGGTAGGGATGGTGATGTGGTGGTGGTAGTTATTGTAGGAGTAGTGGTGGTAGGGATGGTGATATGGTGATGGTTGTAGCAGTGCTGGTAGGGATGGTGATGTGGTGGTGGTAGTTATTGTAGGAGTAGTGGTGGTAGGGATGGTGATATGGTGGTGGTTGTAGTAGTGGTGATAGCGATGTTGATGTGTTGCTTGTAGTAGTGGTGGTGGTATGGCTGGTTGATGTGGTGGTGGAGGTTGTTGTAACAGCTGTAAGTGGGGATGGTGATGTGGTGGTTGTTGTAGTATTGGTGGTAGGAATGGTCATGTGGTGGTGGTTGTAGTAGTGATGGTAGGGATGGTGATGTGGTGGTGGCGGTTGTAGTAGTGGTGGATGCAATGGTGATGTGGTGATTGTTGTAGTAGTGGTGGTGGTAGGAATGGTGATGTAGTGGTAGTTGTAGTAGTGATGGGGGTCACGATGGAGGATGATGCGGTTGTAGTTGAAGTTGTAGTGGTATGGATGTTGATGTGGTGGTTGTTGTAGTAGTGGTGGTAGGGATGGTGATGTGGTGGTGGTTGTAGTAGTGGTGGTATTGATGGTGATGTGGTCGTTGTTGTAGTAGTGGTGGTGGTGGTAGTGGCAGTTGCAGTAGTGATGAGGGTCATGATGGAGGATGATGCAGTTGCAGTTATGGTGGTAGTTTCGATGATGATATGGCGGTAGTTGTAGTTGTGGTGATAGCGATGTTGCTGTGGTGGTGGTTGTAGTAGTGGTGGTAGGGATGGTGATGTGGTAGTTGTAGTAGTGGTGTTAGGGATTGTGATGTGTTGGTTGTAACAGTGGTGGTAGTCATGATGATGATGTGCTTGTGGTGAAGTTTGTAGTAGTGGTGGTAGTGACGGCGAAGAAGAATTGGGGGTGGCAGTTATGTGGTTAGTGATGATGATGATGACATAGTGGTGGTATGGATGGTCATGTGGTGGAAGTAGTAGTAGTGGTGATCTCGCAAAGTTCAAGAAGTTTTCTCCTAAAATTAAATTCCAGGAGATT
Source organism: Berghia stephanieae (assembly GCF_034508935.2). Classification (NCBI taxonomy): domain Eukaryota; kingdom Metazoa; phylum Mollusca; class Gastropoda; order Nudibranchia; family Aeolidiidae; genus Berghia; species Berghia stephanieae. Next base: position 43,346,988 of record NC_088366.1, read on the forward strand.
TCAAGTAGATTTTCTCATTAATATGAAAATCAAGGAGTTTTCACAGAGTTCTTGAATTTAAGGAGGTCATGGGAACTCTTTATGCAACAAGAAAAGAGCCACTACCCATGCTTACAAAACTAGAACAAACTGGGGACAAGAACAGAGTGATGTTTTTCTGGCAGATATAAAAAATGAAAGAAGACATCATCCTAAAACCTCAATCCATTCACCAAACAACGAAAAGGCCCCATTACAGAGCAGTGTGACTCAACAGGAAAAAAAAAAAGGAAATTGCTACTTTTCAAATTAACTATGATTACAACCCACATCTCTCCAACGTAAGACATGAAAGCAGCCTTTGACCACACTGATGCCCACTTGGAATACTGGTGTGTGGCGACTTTGAAAGGAGACATTTTATCTTAGACCTAGTATCTAAACATATTATTTATTTCGTAAATAATACGGAGTAATTAGTATTTAGCATTTACGATATCCATCTCAAATTCTTGGTGCAATCCGCAATAGCTATGACAGCTATATCTAAAGCTATACATAAATTCAAAAAAATAGTTAATGAATGGGACACTTTACGTTATGTTTCATAGAAAACTACAAACCCTAAGAAATTGTGAACTACTTCAATGTTACCTATTTAAGATGATGTCACGGATCAACAGCCACCAACAAAACTTTTTGTTATTTTTCACAAATTGATCAATTGTTTCATCAGTGATGATACTCACAAAAAGTCAAAAAGGAGGAAAAGTCTCGGAAAAACGGAAAACTCACCTAGAACATTCTTGCACCACAGGAAAGTAGGCAGGATGACTTCTTTTGAGTACAATTTTAAAACGCCCGGAGTCCAGTAAAAGGAGGAAATGTTTTATTTATTTATTTATTTTTTAAAAGGAGGTATTTTTTAAAGATTTATTATATAAAAAAAAGTAAAAGGAGGAAATGAAGGAAATATCCGCGGATCGAGGATCTGAGGAGGAAAACCGAGGAAAGGAAAGAAAACCGCGGATTTCCGCGGATCCGCGGAAAAGTATCATCACTGTTTCATAAAAAGCTGAACATTCTTGAGAAAGCACAAATGGATCAAGAAGATTGTGATTCAAATGGTTTTATTATTAATTGGCTCATTGGTCAATGAACTGAAATTGCTAGGTTTGGTTGGTAACCGACTCAAAAATTTTAATCGAATGCAAGATCCTGTATCTGAGCTTATCAGGAACTCGAAGAGGGAAGAATGGGAAATGTTATAATGAAAGGGTTATATAAAATGTACACCACAATTTCAACTACAGTCGCAACAAAACAAAGCTAAAACAACCTATAAACTATCAAACAAACAAACTCTTTATTTATTTTTTTTATTAGCTTGCACTATCAAGAAATAGTGTTAAACATTGATATCTGTCATTAGCCGTGCTATCAACTGACAGAAAAGATTAAGCAGAGTTGTGGAAATGAACACATAAAACATGTGCTATGCATTTTACCCTTCACGAATAAGAATGAAAACCTGTCCATAAGGAATATAGATCCATTGCATAATAGGTTCTGACTATGTATAAGTTGGCTGAGTTACAGAAGTGTCCATAAATGTTACAACACAAAAATCAACTCCAATGTCCAGAGCAGGAAAGTTGTTGGAATTAGTTAACTTCGAATTAAAGAACTAAATTGTGTAGCTTTATCTCTTATGAACACACCAATGACCTCGACCAATAAGACAAGGTGTTTTTGTTTGTTTGTTGTTGGGGGGGGGGGTCTATATATATGCAATTTAACTTCCCGAATAAAGGACTTTCAAGAATAAAAAAGAAAAAAAAAGAGGAATATGTTTGTCAATGAAGACATAACATTTTGCATTGTATTATTATGATAATGATCATTCATCATTTCAAATAATATAAAAGATATTAAATAATTCAAACATTATAAAAAGAGATACTCACAAATACATAGAGCTGCTACCAATGTTACAGCATTGGGTGGAGCACCACAATCTGGGAAGACAGGCTTGAGAATATAGTTTGCAAAAGTAAGCGCTGTGATAGCGTTACCAGTTGGACATATGACCATCAGACATACCCATAAAAACAGAAAAGCAGGAAGATCTCCATGGGAATTCATAATGTAGCCATAATCTGCACCAGATGTCAAAATACAAGTCCCCAATTCTGCATAACATAATGCCCCAGCAATGCAGACAACACCACAGAGTGTCCAGACTAAAAGACATGCTCCCACAGATCCAGACTCCATGATGACACCCTTTGGTGACACAAATATACCACTTCCTACGATGATTCCAACAATAATTCCAACTCCATTTAGAACACCAAGCTGCTTCTTCAGCATGATTGGACCTGTTTCGTCAGCCATTGTTTTTATATCTTTCTGATGAGCGGTCTTAATATATTATTTTACACAATTTGCTGATTTTTAAACCTCCTGTATGAACAATAAAATAAAATATTACACAGTAAAGAGAAGAAAAAAAACACACACACACACACAAATAAATCAGACTTTTATCAGAACACCAGAGAAAGCATTGTATCATCCCTGAAGTATACTTTTAAATTCAATTCCAGCTTCAAAAATCAAAATCTTCTCACTTGTTACAAAAGAAGGAAAAGAAAATAACAATCACAAGCACATCAGACTGTGAAGCAAGATAAGTAGGCAATGGCAGATACTGTGTGAGAACCCCACTCCCATCCCTTCAGTGATGATGACATCTCTTGAAATAAGAATAACAGAGAATAGAAATGCACAATAAAATCTCATCACAAACGAAGTCAGGCTTATGCCTTATCCTGCCTTAAAGACGTTCCTGTCCCAAGTGACATATTTGACTATGAAGACCACTTTGAGTATACTCTTTGATATTAACAATTTGGCGCCGTTCTCGTAGTAGACCAACCATACTTTGACTGGTCTATCTGCCTTTAAGATTGACATGTGCGGGACTACCTATTGTTGCCTCGTCACGAAGTTTGTCGAGTTGTGTGATGTTAACCAACTTTCAAGATTGAACCTTTAATACATACATATTAAACGTCAGTATTATGACCACATATGGATATATAAGAAACGGTCGTTTGATGTTAACCAACTTTCACTTTCAAGATTAGGTTTTCAATTGTTTGCATAACGACCATATATGGATAGATAATAAATTTTGGACAAGAGGTGAAAAAGTTGAGCGTGTTTCTCTGCATTTTATTCAATTACAACAACTATCAACCATCAAGATGCATTTGAAACACTTCTACACCACCATCATCTCAACTGAGGAAGCTGCTACATTTTTGATGGATCAAGGCTTGTTGAAAGATATCAACACATGTGATCCTTGTCACAAGTGCAGCAAAACAATGAAATTGACCAGGAAAAGACATAAGGCGGGAGCTGATTTTCACAGTGTGTTATGTTGCCCGAAGAAAGGTTGCTAAGCTACAGGATCTGTACATCAAGGCAAAAAGAATTTTAACTTTGGAAAGCCAACTATCACTATCTGACATTTTGGAGCTGGTGTTGTTATTGACATTGGACATATCCTATTCAACAAATGGTAGAGAAGACTGGATGGAGTCGCAAGGCTGTAGTTGATTGGTATTAAACTTGCCAAAGAACTCTTCTACCTTACAGGCACAGTCCGTCGTACATGAAAAAGATAACCAAAAGTGGTGAAGGAGAAAGTAAATGGAGAACCTGATCATTCTCAAAAGGATGATGTACTTGCAGCTGCATACAGGTAGAGGAAATCAAATAAGAATCCAGTAAAAAAAAAAATTCTATTAAAATCAATGCTGATAATGTGGAAGAATGGAGAAGGCCTGATGGAGATGTCGAGCTGAAATCTTAAACGATTGATGTATATAATCATAACATTGGATAATTAAATAAAAAGGAATGAGGCTTTATTAATTTAGTATTGATGAAATGAGGACAGTAAAATTTTGGAAGAAGTGTTTTTCAGTATTATCAGTAGGATGGATGTCAATATGTATAATTATCCACATGTTGAACACTTCATATCGGAAAGAAATTTCATTGTACAAAGTATCTACACTTATTGTGGATACTTTTGCAAAAGAACATTTGGAACATAAAGAAGGTAATGGCACTGCAAACCTAACAGAAAACGAATATAAAGAAAGATTCTAGGTAAAAAAGAAGGACTGTTCAGAGTGCAGTGACAGGAAAAATGAAAGTGGACATGAGAGAGCCAGAATCCAGTATGCTAAATGCTTGAAAAGACTGCATGGGGAGTGTAAAATTTGGCACAAATGTAAACAATAACCTTACAAATGATACAAAGTCACACAATTTGAGTAACATTCTGAATTTTGCTTATGTATTGTTGAATGAGTTTGATTTCCAAATCAGTGCATTTCTTTATTATTCATAATTAGTCAAATAGGCTAATTTGCATAATAAACAGTTTTCAAAATTTTATGGTTTATTTCAAAAGTTTATTATCATATATGATGTGAAGGTTGATTTATTCATCTACCTTTCAGAAAATGTACAATGTCTATATGCTACAACTTATAGTTTGGTCTCTATAAGCATGTCAAAGTCATATGAACAGCTAAAAAGAGTATTTCTTTCCAAAAAAAAAAAAAACGAAAAAAAAACGAAAAAAAAACAAAAAGGAACTGTATATTCTCTATACCAGTGTACTAAATAAACACGACATGTATATTCCCTACACCAGAAGAGATTAGGTATAAGCGCTAAATGGCTTGACAGAGGAGAGATGGCCGGATGTTTTGGCAAGGGTGACTGTAACTGAGGTGGGGTGAGGTAGAGTGCCCCTTTCTAGGCATTTTTATTTATTTATCGTTGTGATATAGCTTTGCTCGTGTGCTTCGCTTTGTTATTGTTTTCAACGCTTTGTTATGCTTTGTCTGCTTTATCTGTTTTTGTAACCATTTGCTTTTCTGCTTGTGTGGCAGATCATCATGCTTCTTGTCGTACGTACCTCTTTTGAATGTTGAATAAAGCCTAGACTTCTTCTACACTCACTTCATTTATTTTTATATGTATTCCCTTGGCCAAAATTATTAATTCTCAACTTCCACATTTTGACAACATGAGTGTTTCCTAATGACATCAGATTCGAGAAATTTGATTGACATTTTTTACAATTTTTATTTGTTTACTTTTACCTATATTATTTATATTTCAGGACACAGTGAAGACTTTGGATATGGGAATCTCCTGAAAAACCTGTAGTTTAATACGTTCACATGAAATAAGGGTATATAAACATTAATTTTAAACTGATTGTTATGTTTCTTTAATAATGCCAGGTTCAGACGAGATTTAGGACAATGACAACTTTGTCCTTGGTGAAATTGTTTATGTTCAATCTGATATTATAAAATAAAGATGAGAACTCTTCTTTACTTTTAAAAAATAATTTAATTAGTTTAGTATTTGGTTATGATAGTTATTGAAATATATCCTCTAATTCTAAGTAAACTATTGAGTCAAAATTGAATGCCTTATGCATTTGTGATACGTAACAATATGGGTTCTGGAGAAAATACAAACCCGAACAACTTTATAGTTTTAGGGTCTTGAATGGGTCTCAAATTTTTTTTAAGGGAGCCTTAGAAAGAGACAGAATGAGAGATGAGGAGCATTTATTATTCTCTCCATATCATTGTTTGGTTTTAATATAAAATGCATTTGAGTGTATCACATGTCAGCCAAGTTGGGTTTTTTCAGACCAGACAAAAGAATAGATTACTCCTGGATCTACGGAGGCCTTTACACAGGCGAACGTCTCCCATTTTTCTTCCTTTTCTTTCTTAGTCTTAGATCCCCTATTGTGGTGGAGTTAATTATCTCCCATTGAGGAAAGGGAGATCACTTGTTGGCTCTCCTATCCCTCAATATCTATTTTCCAACTTGCACTTTGTCTTGGAATGAGATTACTTGTGTTTCTTTCCTGGCCTTAGCATGAGTCCTTGGCTGAGAGGGAAATGTATAGTTATAGGGTTTGGAGATTACAATTTTTACTTGTAAGTCACCTCTCTGTTATGTAGTGTTGGATTTTTCGTTTTGATTACATAATAATTTGTAAGCATTTGAGTACTTTAGACATTCATTGTGCACTATTGGAATATATATCTGTTCTCTATCTGAACTATTCCCCTTTGCCTTAATTTTCTTGTGAGATGATATTTGTAAAACTAGAAATATTTTTACAGGTACCCCATTTCCTTCCTTTCTACTGGCTCTGAAATGACCTAAATGTGTTACAAAAGCCATAAACCCTTAAAAACAACATAAAGAATGTAAATCGCATCCATATCCCTTTTGTTGACACCGGTATTGCCTAAAACAAAAGTGTGTCCCAAGCTAGTAAGACTATAAAAAGTACAGTACCAGAAAGAATTCAAAGCAGATTTGATCATTTGCCCCCCCCCCCTCCCCCCCACACACACTCTTCTCTCTCTCTTTCTCACCCCCTCCACCCCCACCTCCCTAAGGCTCGAAAAAAAAAAGGAAAAAAATAGAGACCTAAGATCTAATAATCATAAACTTGTTGGGTTTGCTTTTTTCTCCTCCGGATCCCATATTGGTACGCACTACAAATGTATATATGGCAATAAATTTTGACTCCATAGCTTACTTAGACTTACACACGTAGAGGATTAATTTCAATAACTATCATAACCAAGTAATTAAACATAGTGTTTTTATGCACCTCCGTTGACGGTGTATCTTAACGGATCGTTATGCACCTCTGTTACGCATACACAATCCACACGATTCAGTGTTTCTGTATTTGGACAAGGTCAAAGGTAAGTATAATATTGTGACATCTGTACGTCTTTGTTAATAAAAAAATAAATAAATAAATTATTTTATAATTCAATGTTAATTTTCTAAAATTATTTATTTATTTATAATTTGGTCATTATGATCAGTATCTGTGTGCCATGTTTCTTTTTACCTTTGATTTTTTAATTATAATTATTACTTAATTATTATCATTGTATAAACGTACAACAGTAGTCACTAAGCAGCGAGCTGAAATATAATCTAAAACTATCTAATACTCATTGGTCTTTTTACAGAAAATAAGATGAGAAGCTTCTTTTTTGTGAATCTATTTCTACACCGTCAACGGTGGTACATAAAAACTGTGTAAATTAATTTAATTATTTATTGTCATATTTTAATTCATACTTCCTTACAAAAAGGTATTCTATTTCCTGTCCCATCATTGTTTTTGTTTATTCACCTTAACTACTCCATTCACACATATCTCATTCGTCCTTAGTGTTTTATTCGTGTTTTGTTGATAAAGGGGAAACCCAAAACATCCAATTTATCTGTCTTCGTCTAATAAATTGAAGCTTACAATTCAACACTTATCGTTATTTTTTCGTTTCGAGCTTCAAGTAGCAAAATTTTCGTAAATTAACCAGCACCGCCAACGGAGGTGCATAAAAACGTCACCATAGTCAAATTTATTTTTTATAAAGGGAAGAAAATTTCTCATCAATAAAATCATGTCAGATTGAACTTGAACAATTTCACCAAGGACAAAGTCGCAATGTCCTAAACCTCGATGAACCTGGCATTGCTAAAAAAAAAACAAAAAAACATAACAACAATCTGTTTAAATTTAATATTTATATACCCTTATTACAAGCGAACAAATTAACTCTCTTGAGTTCATATGCACAGAATCGAACAAATTTGTTCGATTTTCAATGAGGGTGAACTCGAGAGAGAGTTAAACTACAGGTTTTTCAGGGAAGACTATTTCCAAAGTCTTCATTGAGTCCTAAAAATAAATAATATGGAATGTCTGCGTACACGGTTACTTTAGGCAGTTTAGTGAGCAGAAGTATTGGGAATCAAATTGTGACCCAACTCGCTCATAAGAAAGTTATGTCTGGAAATTGCCGTTCGCTTTTACTAAAATTTTCAGAGGGGTTCAATTACAGATGCATAACTTCGTTATAAAGAGGAATATCGCAGATATTTCATTATCATTATATTCGTTACTAACCGGGCACCTAGCCTCAGAATCTACGTACACGGTAACATTTATACATGGTAACCTTGAATCTCGCCTTTAATGGGTTAAATTGTATTGTTTGATTTTTTAAATGATTTTTCAAAAATAACACACACAAACACAGAGCGAGGTCCATCCATTGTTTGTAATGCAGCGGCAAACCAGTTACTGGAGCTACAGTGTACATAGACCCTGAGGCTAGGTGCCCGGTTACTGTAAAAACTGTAAGTAGGTCAATTAAATTCCTGAATCTGACGTCATCAGGAATCATTCATGTTGTCAAAATGTGGAAGTTGAGAATAAACAATCTTGACCAAGGGAGTACACCAAAAAAAAAATAATATATAAATGAAAATGCCTAGAAAGGGGCGCAAACCCTAAACTCGTCCCACCCCGGTTACATCTGGCCACCACAGCTTCTCTGTCAAGCCACACCAGTTTAAATGTTTTCCGGTGAAGGAAATACATAATATGTGTGTGTATTTGGTACACTAGTGTAGGGAAAACACACAAGGTGTGTATTCAGTACACTGGTGTAGGGAATACATAGTTTTAAAAAAATATAAATCTTTGTAGTCTTTACTAGTGTAATTTAGTGTAACAGTTCTACTAGCATTAGAAGGCAAAAAGTGTGTGGTTAAATTAATAAGAACATAATAATATTAATTCGATAAATCCGGGTGTTTAAAAATCTAAACTAATTCGTGCCATTATTTATACTATACACAACAAAAGCATTGATCGCTGATCACTGTATTCTAAATCATGGAAGGAAATTTTCCTTCTGGACCATAAAGTATACAATACAATACAACCAGGATTGACTAACCATTGCATCATCACCACGCCGGCTCAATTTGGGTAGTTCAATTAATGAAAAAGAAAGAAAAATGACTAGAATAAACTACTTTTAAAACTGGGGCAATTTCTCTGTCCAAGGCCAGAATTACTATTTCGTAAAATCTAAAATGTCCTTATTAACTGGCTTCAGAGTTAAAATCATAGAAGAAGCAAGAAGTATAAGTATAAGTATAGACTATAGAAGAAGTCTGAAGTATGGAAGTGGTTGAATTTGAAATATAATTATTATAATTATAATAACTAATAGAAGGCGAAGTATTCTAGTCTTAATTATTGATCATAATTGATGGACGTGAAAAAAAAAAAACAGGGTCATCAGAAGATAAAGAAAAGTTTCTAAATATCAGTTATCTAGCATGAAGCGTAACAAACAGCGTGTTGTTTGCGAGATGACCCAAAAAAATATTGACAACAGTCGAACTGTCATTCACAACTACAACCACAAGTATATGATAACTTTTTAATTGACGTGAATAAATAAACCACAAAGAAAAATAGCATATAAATTAAAAACCATCCTCTGACGGACACTAAAAACAGCGCACACTTTGTAAACTTGTGAGGTTTGAATGGTGTAAATTAACAAAACTTTACAACGTGTTTCTCTCTCGCTCACTCAACACTTGATCACAGTTCGCGCAATCAAAACAAAACAATGGTACGAAAGGGGAGTGAACTCTGCGAGCGATGGGAGAGGGAAACAGGCAAGTGAGTGGGAGGAGTCATCATAAATTACACAACTTTTGCAGTTAGCATCGTTTGTTTGGAGCTGACATCACTCACAATATTGCCGTACCCTGAAAAAAAAATAATAAAAAACACGTTTCTGTTTTGTTATGTTTTTTAATTCGGCCAGAAAACGCACCCTGCATATATACCGATCGATTAAACTAAAATGACCCTCGTCTTGTCTAAAACTCTCGAACCTGGAACTTCCTCGAGCATTATTACATTTCTATGACTACAAATTTTAAACAAAAATTATACCTATTCCAACTTAGTTGTTCCCATAAAATAGTCCTGTCGAAGAGCCCGTCCCATCTCGTGTAATGGATGGATCCAATAAGGCAATAAACTCGGGAAGAGCTAATTTAATATAATGAATGTAGAAAGTCTTCAAAGAATGGTGCTCTCTCGAGCAAGTTTTTCTGGCCTTTAACATCTTACATAGTAAAAAGGGCCTGACCACAACAATGACCCCTACTTCTTTTTTTTTTTTCCTCAGTGCTGGCGTGGAGCCTTGATCGTGAGAGTAACGGACTTAAATTCAGCGCGTAGGGATTATTATCACGAAATGCATATCTTCTTCTTCTTCTTCTTCTTCTTCTTCTTCTTCTTCTTCTTCTTCTTCTTCTTCTTCTTCTTCTTCTTCTTCTTCTTGCCAATAATTTACTTGTCATTCACTATGTGCGGCTATGTGATCTAGGCTAGTCATAACTGTCACGTTACTGTAGAACGAGCTTAAGTTTCAATGGTAAATTAGCTTTAGGCGACCATGAGTTGATATGTTTCAAACCTGTTGCTTTGCTATATATGAATACTACTCACCATGGTTATATAAACCTATAGCAGGCCGCAAAGCGTCACTTGCTCTCCTTCACACAATGCAGGTTGATTGTGTGAAGTAAGTTCGGGGCCGGAAGATAGCAAGGCATTGTGCAGGCTACTGTATGTGTTAGTCCGTGAACGGGTGACCAAATCATATTACAGAGAAGGCAAATCTGTTACAAATATGTCCCAATAAAAGTATAACACAGAGAAGGCCGAAACTGTGTTATACAGGCCAGTACATAATAAAACAAATATAACACAGGAGACCAAACACTGTGTTGTAAAATATCAAAAGTTGGTCAGTCAGTGATGAATTAATAAGCGACATAATATGTCGTAATATCACATCTCAATAAAAGAGTGTGATTGTAAAAGGTGCCAGTCGGTCAAGTCTCTATCCAGATCCAAAAGGATAGTGATAAGTCCTGTACGTAAAATAAATTTGAGAAGCACGGATGTTCTCAATATTCGTTGGGTCGTGATCGGTATATAGTGAAGTAGTGTCCACACTGCACCACAAAAATCAGAGCAACGCCATGTCAAGAGTACAGAGGAGCAAACCCGAGACGACAACAAGACAAGATTTGTTTGTGTGTATTGCATTGTCTTTATATGTTACTGAATAGGTAAGTTTTGGTTGTCAAGCCTTTCATTTTCTTTATCTTTTAAAATACAGTTAGAAGTTAATTTAATCAGCAGACTTGTTTAATAATTTAAAGCTATACTTTTGTAATATCATTATTCCGATTGTAGTTGAAAATATCTTTATATCTTAATGTCATAAAATCAGTGACAATGACTAAAGACTTAAGTGGGCCATGGGTCTAGTGGTATGACACTCACCTTCAGATCGGAAGGTCCTGGGTTCGAGTCCCGAGGGGCGCATAGTTGAGTCCTTGAAAAAGTCTCTTTACTCACATTCTCTCGACGTACTCAGGTGTAAAATGAGTACCTGCCCCCCCCCCCATCGGCGTCTATGTCCGAAAAAAAAATGTAATATCGTCTAACATATCGTCATGTCTCGTCCTACATGTTAAGTGTTGCTGTTGGCTAGGGACCCCTTGTAAAGCGTTTTGACTACGTTTAGTGGATATTGCTCTTTATAAAAGCTCAGGTTTTGTTATTTTGTTTTGTTTTATTTATTTATTTATTTGTAATTTTTAATCCATTCCCATATGGCCGCCCTTTGTCATATCTCGTGGGGACTGACACACAAGGCTACGTACATGTCGCGTGCACAACTTTGGGAGATTTACGTCTGTAACACGCCATGATGGACGTTCTAATCTAGAAATTCTTAACTTGCACTCCAAATCATTTCGATTAACTACCTCAGATTTTAGCTTTCGCGAAGTCATAGTCTAAAACTACCAACACATTTGCATCACAATACATGGTGACGATTACCAAAAGAAAGTGAAAAGTAGTGCCATTAATTTGCTGATCAAAACAACTCATTCACTTTCTTCTGATGGTCGTCGTCATAGAGGATACAGGACTATAGACGACAACAGGGAGGAAAACGTCATCGAAAGTGGTTAGTGAGAGGTCGAGCGCCGCCAGTTTCTTTTATATGAAACCAGGGACGCTGTGCGATTTAATCTCTATATAATGCATTCTTTGACTGAGCTCGATTAACCTTGATTGTAGACGGAAAATAGAAAAAAAAGGCCAGGTTTATGATGATAAACCAAATTAGACATATTAAACTACACTTTTACTTGTACATTTAGACTTGGCTCCAATGATCGGGTTTATATTAATAACTTTTTAAAAAATATTATGAATAATTTATAACTCCCTTATTTTTGGGGCGATTTTGTAATTCGTGGTATCAATTTTATTGTAATAAAGAGATAGGAACTTGAGAGTTATTTTTTCTGACGCGAAGTTATTACTTTGTAATTTTAGCACTAAGAAAAGTAGTTGGTAAATAAAACTTTTACTTGTACATTTAGACTTGGCTCCAATGATCGGAATTATATTAATAACTTTTTAAAAATATTATGAATAATTTATAACTCCCTTATTTGTGGGGCGATTTTGTAATTCGTGGTATCAATTTTATTGTAATAAAGAGATAGGAACTTGAGAGTTATTTTTTCTGACGCGAAGTTATTACTTTGTAATTTTAGCACTAAGAAAAGTAGTTGATAAATAAATTTGGTACACCTGTTTGATACACGGCCACCGTCCATTCGTGTAGAATTGTGAATCTCACCGTCGATGTATATACGCTATTGTTACGCAAGGAATATAACACCTTTTTGAGTAGGCCTAAAAGCTAAAATCTAAAAGTAAAAAATATAATTCTGAGGAATTTGAAAGTCACATTGTTGAAATCAGCTTGAAAAAAGAAGAACATTGGTCCTTATTTCAGAAAAATCGTTTGAAAACCAACTGTTTTACGAATAAATTTGATTTTAAAAATTGCTTTTGTTTATTTTAGCTTTTTTTTAGCAACTTTTATATTTATCGGCCGATTTTCTTGATTTTTATATCACTCTTTATATCTCAATGAGACGAGATCAGTGATATACTTTGTTTGTTTCAAATGTAACTAGAACATAATTTGGCTTTTTTACCTATCAACCGTGCCTGGATAATATATTCAGCAACGTGGTGATTGTGACGCAACTATGCCATGAGCGTCTTCCAGTGTTTCAACGATGGTTCAGTTCATTGTTGTCGGCTGTTTAGCCATGAGTGACCGTAGAAAACAAAAAGGCGACTGCAGACATCAAAGGGTTATATCATCAAAGGATGTCTACATGATTGACATGGCCATATAGGGAACTCATTATCTACTCTCCCATAAAGACTCATTATCTACTCTCCCATAAAGAATCGGAACACGAGAGGTCTAGCGCCGCCTTCTTCTTCTTCTTCGTTCCTCTGATGGACATCTATGGCTGCAGTCCGATATCTGCTATGAAGTCTGTGGTCCGCTTTAGGTCCTCAGCCTCACCATAGAGCTTTGTGTTGAGTGTTGTAGGGGTGACCCAGTGGTTCGAACGTTGCACGTTGTATAATGGGCAATCCATAAGCACATGTAAAGTGGTTTCATGGTCGGTTCCACATGGGCAATAAGGGGTTGTTCCAATACCTAGCTTTGTAAACATATGTCCTCTTAGTCTATTGTGTCCTGTTCGGAGGCGGAATAGAGTGACTTGGCTACTTCGCTGAATGGCATGGATTGGATCCTGCTTGTTGTGTTCTAGGTGTGTGTCATTCCTTTCTTTGTCTATTTTTAGCTTTATTATTTTCTTTTGCTGATGGTAAGTAGCGCCGCCATTTTCTTTTTTATGCAACCAGGGACGATTAGTAGACACTAAAAAGTGGCTGTTGTCTGGTCTGCTCCCTAGTCTGTGGTTGTCGCCTTCTATTGTGCAGTGATTTGTCGACTGTGTGAGCCAACGAAGGCTAGAAGACTACGCTCAGAATAAATAGGTCACTTTACGTTTCTCTTTCGTCAGGACAACTACTTTCAGGTGGTGTGGTTTTCGGCCGTTTAAGTTGCAATCGAGCAGTGACCTCTCATAATACAGAACTCGGTTCTCGTTATTAAGGACCATCTCACCTTCGATCACCACTTTCAAATAGCAACGACTCACTTATCGTGTCGTGGTATATATTATATTCCCCTCTTAAAACGCTTTCCTGCCCATCTAGAATATAGCATTTTGAATGAATCACTAGGAAGCATAATCACAGTGATGAGTAGTGCCGCGCTGAGGACCGGTCTTGGACCGGTCCCACGGTCTTTTAGCTGTGAACCGGGGATCGGTCCCAAAATGAAGACCGGCGGCGGTCCTCACTTCTTATCACTTATCACCTTTCAACTTTCAACTAGTGCCGCGCTGAGGACCGGTCCTTTCCAGCGATTCGTTGCCTCGGTTCTTTGCCTATCTTCCACCAATCACCACCCATCCCACTTAATTAATCGCACCCACCCCCCTTTGCGACACAGACGACCATAGAGGCAGACGACCACCTCCCTCCACTCCGCAAACCGCCCTTTCGTGTGTGAGATGGGGGGAACAGGAGGCGCACGCCTTGGACGATTCCATTATACGGGGTAAATTTCAAAATTTACTACACCATAATGATCGCAATGATAATGATCTATGATGAAGGCATGACCCCTCTTCTCTAATGGGTTATTGTTTGAAATGCATGTGACTACTAAAGATGTGTGTGTTTGTGTGTGTGTGTGTGTGTGTGTGTGTGTCTCGAACCTAGCAAGTAGCAAGTACGATTTTTTGTTTTCTTTTGTCCATCTCTTGTCACCACTCCTTTCTATCGCATTGTTGTCATTTAAAATAATACAATAATATTAAAAATTTCGCTTGGTGTTTTATTTAACTAATCAAATAAAATGAGTTTCATTAGTTTCTTCCTTCCAAAAAAACCAGTTATAACGTCTGTATTTTAAAAAAGTCCAATAGAATATTTGGGGACCCCGATAACTCAGTTGATAGAGCACTCTCTTTATACGCAAAGGGCCAGAGATCGATCCCGGGTGCAGTCGAGTTTTTTCTGAGCCCCTGTCTACTCAGCAGTGAATGGGTAGCTGGGTTTGTTAGATCTGGTGAAAAGTCACCACCGACCCCACTTATTACCGCATCCACCCCCTCATATTATAACTTTACGTCCCTCTCTTACTCTTCAATGCCCGCTGCCGTCTAATGTGTGTGTGTGTGTGTGTGTGTGTGTGTGAAGGGGGGGGGGGGGTAGGAGTTGCGTGTGTGTGTATCAATGCCACGCCACGGACAACTCGATCAACGCCTTGGGCGATTCCATTATCTCCTTTAATGGGGATAAATTTCAAATTTTATTCGCGCTAAATTATCGAAGTAAGAATGAAGTATGGTGAGCAAATAAAGAAGCCATCACCCCTCTTCTCTATTTAGGTTACAATTCGAAATGAGTGTGACTACTCCGTGTGTGTGGGTGTGTGTGTGTGTGTGTAGTGTGTGTGTGTATTCAATAGGGGAGGGCATCCGGGTCACCAAAAGGTCAACGATGCTTTAGGTTTTGAGAAGTCAGGTCATCGACGACTGAGAACTTCCCGACCTCCACTTAGTTCTCGATGCTTTTCTCGTCTCGAGAATCTTGGTCGTCGATGCTTCTCGTATTGAGTCCCGAGTCCCGAGTCTCGAGACTATACTGCGCGAGCGACGCACGCGTTACTAACAATGTGTACTATCTGCATTGTTCACCCTCTCTCGTCGGCGATGATTCCAGCGAAGCTCGAGACTTTTTTGCGTCTCGATGCTTTTTTGAGTCTCGAGACTCAAAAAAGTCTCGAGAATCACTCTAGTCATCGGTGCTTTCATTCAATACCTAGTCATTGGTATTGGGTATTGACGTTATATCATATTTTAAACAGCTAACAAAACACAAACGTCGTAAATAGATCAAAATGGTTATAGGTATCAATGTTTTATTATTATACAAAGTGAATTTATTTAATGTATTTTAAGTTTTAATACAAAAAAGCCATCCAAAGCTCAGTTGAAGTGCTACTTCTCGGGAATTCCCGACTTTTCCTTGGTCATCGAGTTCGGGAAGTTTTGAGTGTTGGTGGCCGATGACTTGAGGTATCATCGAGACTTCCGCTCGACACTAGTATTCAATCCAGACTGTCTTTTGTTTTCTTTAACTTGAACTTGTCACCATCACTCCATTAATTATAAGCCAGCCTATCGCATTGTTGTTATTGTTGTCATTTAAATTTGTTAATTTGTTACCATCTCAGTTACTTACAAATTTACAACCCCAGTATTCATCATAGTCGCGTATTAGATTATTTTATTTATCTCAATTGTTACTGTTTCACCCATTTTCCAATTTGCTTTAATTTCAACTGGAAAATATGTCGTCGGGAAAAACCAGCTGGGTTTGGGACCATTACGAAAAAGATGAAGGAAATAAGAAAGTGTTATGTTTGATCTGTAAATGTTTATTTACATATTCTGGAGGGACCTCGACGCTTGCGAGACACATACGGAATAAACACCCAATGGAATTCGAAACTTCAACTACTAAAATTACATCTCCGTCTTTGTATTTTCCATCGACATCGTCTTCGTCGTCTTCGTATGCCCCCAAAATATTGCATCAGCCAACCCTAGCCGAAATTACAGAAAAGAGAAAGAAGTATCCTGATGGATCTAAAAAGAAATCAGAACTAGATCGTGCACTTATTTCTTTTATAATGAAAGACATGCAACCCTTTAGCATCGTTGAGGACGATGGGTTCAAGGATTATACACGGGACAATTGACCCTCGTTATCAGCTGCCTAGCCGAAGGACACTCACTCGTTCCCTCCTCCCACAACTGTACCAAAAGGAATGTGCCAAACTTGTAATGGAGCTTTGTCAGGCGCAGCATGTCGCCGTCACCACTGACCTATGGCAATCTCGGATGACGAAATCGTACATCACCGTTACCGTGCATTTCATCAATGACAACTGGGAATTGAAAACCCATGTATTGGACACCAAAAAAATGAACAGAGCTCATACTGCTGCCAATATTGCTGATGAGCTCAGAGACATTTTCATACGATGGCAAATAATAGACAAAGTTAGACGAGTGGTGACAGACAATGGTGCCAACGTCGTAAAGGCTATTCGAGACATGAATTTGCCACACCAGCCATGTTTTGCCCATACACTGCACCTGGTCGTGAAGGACGCGCTGAGGAACACGCCGGGGATTATTGACACTATTAGTAAAATTAAATCAATAGTAAGTTACTTTCACCATAGTGAAATGGCAACAAGGAAACTACACGAATTCCAACAGTCCCACAACATGGGGGAAAGGAAATTAAAGCAAGAAGTGGACACTCGGTGGAACTCTACTTTCCTCATGGTGGAGAGGTTCTTGGAGCAGAAGGTAGTCCTTGATCTAACCCTTGCATCCTTGGGAAAGGCACATATGATTGTATTCTCCAGAGGGTGCGACCATCGCAGAACTGCTCTTAATCGCCCTAAAACCATTTGAGCAGGCAACACGGGAAATGAGCAGTGAGAAGCTCACAACTCTTTCTAAGATCATCCCCATACAGCGAGGAATTCAGGAATGTCTTTCAGCTGACACGCGGCTCCGTGATTTCCCACTGGCACAACAGCTCCATAGCAACATGAGGAATCGGTTTTCTGCTGTTGAGGAACGCACTGTCAACGCAACTTGTTCGTTTCTCGACCCCAGATTCAAGGGAGTGGCCTTCGCCGACAGCATTGGGATGCTAAAAGCGGAGGATGAAGTCGTGGCGCAGATGCAAAATCTGGAAATGGCGGCACAGACTTCGTACTCGGACAATCCCCCCGTTTCAGAAGTTGATTTACCTCTAGGATCCGAGACCTCCAGCAGAAGGGAACAGCAGGAAGCGACCGGTGGGATCTGGGCTAACTTTGATGCCAAGGCCCAACCTCATCTGTCTGGGGTGACCCGACCCAGAGTGCGCCCCCAGGTGGAGCTGCAACGATATAAGGAAGAGGCACCCATACCCAGGAACAGTGATCCATTTCTGTGGTGGAAGGACAACGAGTCTCTTTTCCCACTCATGAAAAACGTGGCAAAACAATATTTATGTATCCCGGCTACATCAGTGCCATCAGAACGTCTTTTTTCGAAAGCTGGAGAATTGGTGTCTCATAAAAGAAACGGGCTGTCTGACAAGAACATTAATATGTCATTGTTTCTGAATAAGAATATGTAAAAGCATATTATTCACCATCATTGTATTGCTGTATTACAATGCTAATGTAAATATTTTCTTGATTTGCTGATGTAAATAACAAAGTAAAAATTATCTGCTCATAATCTTATAATTTTAATATTTCTTTTATTTTAACTGATATATCATGAGTTTCACATTACTTATTCTTCCTTCAAAACAAACAGTTATATATATAAGTTGTATTTTAAATACCCAATATAATATGTACTGATTATTGATACAATGCGTGTTTTGAAATGATTAATAAATGTAATTGAAAAAATATAAAGTACAAAAAGAAAAAAAAACAATACAATAACAGGACAAAACAAAAACAACAAAAAAAAAAAAAAGAAAAAGAAAAGAAAAGAAAAGACCCCCCCCCCCCCCCCCCAAAAAAAAAAAAAAAAAAAAAAAAAAAAACTTCTCAAATTCGGTCTTGCCACAGATTAGTCATGTCCCATGACCTACCGCCTACCACCCCACCCCCCCCCCCCCCTTCCCTCCTTCCCAGCCCATCCTTTTGACACACCCACACACACACATCACATACGTTCACGTCCCCATCGACTGCCCCATCACAGACCAAGGATGGGATTTGTGCGCCACACACACACACACACTCACACACACACACACACATACACACTCACACAATTCTTGTCACTGTGTCACTCTTGTGTAATAGCACTATCTTACAGCACACATCACTCTCCCTCTCAACGAAGCTGTCTCCGCTCTCACTTTCACTGAGAACCTACTGTAGACCACGGTTTTCATCGTGTAGCGGTCTAAAGAATGAACGATCCAACGGTCACAAAGGTCAAAACGGTTCAATCAAACTTCCAACGGTCTGGTCTCTCAAGAATGTTCAATGTCGAAAAAAGACCGGTCCTTGCGGTTCACATTTCCCATGAACCGTAGGACCGCGGTCCTTAAGCTTGCCTAGGACCGCCCCGCACTAATATACACAGAGAAGATGGGGGGGGGGGGGGGGGGGGTATCTTAACATAATCTAATGAGTCCGGTACTTACATATGCATAGAGCGGCTAGTAGATTGACCATATAGGGCGGACTATCACACTCTGGGAAAACAGGCTGGAGGATGTAGTTAGCGAAAGTCAAGGCCGTGATTGCATTTCCAGTAGGAAGCACAATGATCACTGCAACCCAGAGGTAGAGGAATGATGGGAAACTCCCATAAGCTTCGCTGATGTAGGCATAGTCAGCACCTGACCTGATAGGACAGATATAAAGAAAACTATATTTTTAAAAGCTGAATAGGATTGATTTAAGTACCGGCTCGTCTGTTCTTTTGTTAAAGGCATCGCTGTTCAATAAAGAAGAGTATATATCGCGTGGCAACATCATATACGTAATGACATTTTGATAATCTATAGCTCGAAAGTTCTGGCTGGCCTAAATTTTCCAAGCGAGCATGGACGTGGCACAATTGAGATAAATAGTCTTGTCCATGAGGAAAAACAAAAACAAAAACAAAAAAATAAAGTTGTATACTATATATAGCCAATCACTCATTCATACCAGAGTCATATGTGTTTGATGATGTGTATAACATTCCGCACAAAAGAATCCAACGTCGGGGCCAGCGCTATTATATGTCGTACAATCATTGTCATTCATCCTGTGACTCAGCGGTCTCACCTTTTTATAACATTCAATTGATGCCAAGCGTGGTCATTGACCAATGGCGATCACACTGTTGTTTCCATACCTACCTCCGACATTTTACATACATTATCCTCATCTAAAGTGTGTATAAGTATCTAGCTTTAGTCGGATATTATTGATGCTATGCATTCAGGCGAAATACTCACAATATCCACCAGACTTAC
>NC_088366.1:43372040-43434540 GCF_034508935.2 Berghia stephanieae
GTTGGGTCTTTTAAATCAGATGAGAAGAACTTTGTGGACACAAGTATTCAATCCAAAAGATAGCAAACAATTGTAACTGTCCGTTTAATAGTAGAAATCAGAATAGACTTCGGACTGAAGGTCTTTATGACATCGAGGGACTACACCATTGGATATCCATGGTCGGCGAATCAGATCTATCTAGAGTGCCGATTTCCACGATCGGCAGATCAAATCTCTGATGTCTACATATGAACATTGCGCACCATATTTTATTTAATATTGAGTGGATTCAGAGTCAGATCCGCCCAAAATTAAATAAAAAGATGATGCGCAAAGTTCATATGTAGACACAGAGTTTTGATCTGTCGATCATGAAAATCGGCACTTCAGAAGTTTGATCCGTCGACCATCGATAAAATGGATCATTAAAATAATCTAAAACTTATGTTCACTTTGTGAACTTTTTAATGACACTTTGCTGGCTTATGACATCTGAATATTATATGCATTAAGTCAATGAGTGCTTTTTGGTGTGAGTTCAGTAATGTTGATCAAGTGAAGTTGTTGAATAAGGGTAGTTGTGTAGTAATAGTGCCGCTGTCACTGCCACCACAGCAACAACAATAATAAAAACTACTACTACTACTACTACTACTACTACTACTACTACTACTACCACCACTACTACTACTACTACTACTACTACTACTACTACTACTACTACGCTGGTGGTGGTAGTAGTAGAAGTAGTAGTAGTAGTAGTAGTAGTAGTAGTAGTAGTTTTTATTATTGTTGTTGCTGTGGTGGCAGTGGCAGCGGCACTATAGCAGCAGCAGCAGCAGTAGTAGTAGTAGTAGTAGTAGTAGTAGTTAGTAGTAGTAGTAGTAGTAGTATAGTAGTATAGTAGTAGTAGTAGTAGTAGTAGTAGTAGTAGTAGTAGTAGTAGTAGTAGTAGTAGTAGTAGTAGTAGTAGTAGTAGTAGTAGTAGTAGTAGAACGAAATACTCACGAGCAAGAATTTCTGCCAAAATGAGAAAGAAAACAATTTTTGGTGAATAAGACTACAATCTTTATAATTCAATGCCCTTGTCTTCCCGAAAGTAACCAATCAGAAGTCGGCAGGGTGTTCCCTTGAACCAATCAGATACTTTTAGGGTGTTACTCTCAAATCCATCTCGTATGTCAAGCCAGCATATTGTCATTCCAATGACCTCATCTGGTTTCGGTAACACAATATAAGTCACCTCATTGATCACATATCCCCGCATGCATATAAAAAAATAAAATAAAAATGTGCAAATAATGACTGAAATGCAGAGGACAGACATTCAACTCGGTATAAAATTCATGCCAGATGCCCGTGTGAAGTTACTTTAATTGTTTAATATGCCAGGTAGTTTTGGATAATTCTCTGTAGTTAAACCCGAAAACCGTGTCTTTTTTAAATGTAATAATATGCTGTATGAAAACAATGCCAGAAATAGTGACAATTAAAATAACACTATATGCACATGGACCACACTAGCTGCCATGGTATAGTTTTTGATTAAAAAAATACAAAGACATAAATAAAACAATCTGACAATTCAAAAATCGGGAGGAAAAAAAAAGAATAAATTTTGAAAATAAAAACCTAAGTAAAAAGCAACTTTGGAAATCAATTTGTGAATTCGGTTTTCTTTATTCTTAATAATAGATTTATATTGCAAAATGTACAGCGAATGTCTTTTTGCGAGCAAGATTGCAAGTTACAATATCCTTGCTTTGTGACAATGAACTCCTTCTTAAAATTCAGTTACTCACTTATATATTGCCAGCGCTTTATTTTAATTTGTTTTATTAAGATGTGTCCTTCCGCTAGATAAAGCAAAATATCGTTCAAATGACCAAAAAATAAATAAATAAAATAAATAGAATCTTACACGACTTGTCTCGTCTTACATGTTTTGCATAAAAGTTTGACTTGCTTGGAACCCTTTGTAAAAATACATATAAGCTGTTATTGTTATAATATACTAAAATACTAAGATATTAATGAATTTTAAAATATCTTTGATTGAGAACTTATTTGTTTTAAAGTATTATATATACGACTGGGCATTCATCGTGTCGATAATAAGAATGGATGTTTTTTGTTTGTTTGTTTTTTTAAATTCTTATTTAATATTAGGATAATATAACGCTTTAGAGTAGCAATCCCCGAGTAACCAGAATTAATTTAGAATTCCCGAAGCGTCAAACGAGCGAGATCAACTGTTTACCATCCCCTGGATTAAACGTTAGCTTCTCGCAAAAAAATACGTTCCGTCAAACCTAACAAACCTAATTGATCACCCATTGCTTGGTGGACAGTTTGGCCGGTTAAAACATGTTTGGGGCGAATTGACCGCGACACCAATTGAGTAGTAAAGAATGAAACATATCTCGAGAAAATGTACAATTTCAGTAACTATGCCGGATTTTAAAGATTTATTTTAGCCACAAAAGCAACAAAAATACCATTAAAATATACGTAATGCGCTTTACGTATGTATCCAAAAAGAATTATCATCATAGATACATTTAATTTCCGGCATCAACTACTCGAGTGACCATTGCACGGTTTTTATAAATGAATATAGAAATAGACAGATGTCAGACAATCTGACGACATATATACGTAGTCATATGATTAATGAATTTATCTACGACAAGCCTTCAAGAAGCAGTAAGAAAAAAGGGGACTAGTTCGAGTTATTATCACCATGTGGACACTATAATTCGATTTAGTCAGTACAAGTCGCCGTTAGACATCCTTTTTGTACTAATACCCGTCACAGCCTACAGCCAGGTAATAATTCAGACGCGTCGAGATGGATAATGCATGTAAAATGCATTTGAATAAATGACATGTATAGAGCTACTATAAGTAAACTCTGATTTGAATACATTGCCGAAACCAAAATAATAATAATAATAATAATAATAATAATAATAATAATAATAATAATAATAATAATAATAATAATAATAATAATAATAATAATAATAATAAAAAGATGCCTATTGCCCATCCCGCTATTGGGCTACAGGATGCTTACATATGCCACATCTTTCACAAGTTGGAGGTCATTTCAGTCTATCGATATATGACATAATGATTTTCTGGCCAACATGAAAATAACGCGTTTTGTCAGTGTTTAGCATACAGTCTCGTGGATGGAGACTGAAAATATAAAATGCGTAGAGCATCCCCGCAAAGAGCTTCTTTTGTTTTATTTATTTATTTAAAACAATAAAACACACCTTTATTTGGGGTTTTACGGCGCTTGAGATATTTTTAGGTCATTTCTAAGCTAGTAAAAAGAAACAAAATATTATATTATGGTCATCAGATGTAGATCAAGCTAACGGGGACCGAATAAAAACATAACCAGGGTACCGCACTAGGACAGGACTGTCCTGGGACAGTCCTGTCCCAAATCTGTAACATATATAATTTAGAGAAACCTACCGCACCTATTGGGACAGGACAAAACAGTCCCGTTGTGTCCCAAAAACAAAAACCATGAAATAAAGTGCTCAACTTTGGTATAAAAGGAGCTATTTATAAACATTTGAAAGATCACTAAGATTGTTTGACTTTGTAGAAGTCAAACAATCTTAATTATCTTTCAAATGTTTATATATATATATATAAATATATATATATATATATATATATATATATATATATATATATATATATATATATATATATATATATATATATCAATAAAGTTACCGACTAGATGTGCGACCGGTTTTAGACTCGCTACTGCTGTGTCACATACAAAGTGTGACACTTCTTAAATTATATTTTTAAACATAGATCTACGTTATTAAATTGCCGAAAATGTTTATGTTGCTATGCATTCTGTACGTGGTTTCATCATATAGAATTATTTTTTGAATTGTTCTTGCTTTTTTTATATTCAGAATTGAAATAAACAAATAAATTATAACTGTGAAATTGAATGTAAGCTTCAGTTTAATATACGAAAACAGATAAAATGGACGGGTTTCCCCTTCATCAACAAAACAGGATGAATGAAACACTACAGACGAATGAGAAAATGAAGTAGTGACATTGTTAAGATGCATAAACAAAAACATTGATGGGCAGGAAATTGTATGCTACTTTGTGAGGAAGGGCGAATTAAAACAGAGCAATAGAAATTTATAAAAGGTGCGTAATTAATTAAGTCAAAAGAGGGGAGGCGGGGAGGTACTGTGTAATGCAGTATAGAAAGTGAAATAAAGTTTGGACTATTGTTGGAAAATAAATGCAGTGGAATTGGAAATAAATACAAAATATAAGGGATGTAGATATTAATATATTAGTGGCATTAGCAGCAGCAGAAGCAACAGTAGAAGTAGTAGTAGTAGTAGTAGTAGTAGTAGTAGTAGTAGTAGTAGTAGTAGTAGTAGTAGTAGTAGTAGTAGTAGTAGTAGGGATGCAGAAAATAAAGACAGGCGTTGCAACTTTGACACGGCGCCGCCAAGTCTCGGACTTGTTTTGTCCTAGTGCGGAAGGCTGCTATATTTTTCTACTATCACAAACGATATGAACACGGGACTGGGACAGTCCTGTCCCGTTGATTTTGTAGCATTTCACAACGGCTTGGGACACAGCGGGACTGTTTTGTCCCGTCCCAATAGGTGCGGTAGGTTTCTGTAAATTATATATGTGACAGATTTGGGACAGGACTGTTCCAGGACAGTCCTGTCCTAGTGCGGTACCCCTGTCACCTCTCATTTTCGTTGGCTCATAGCCATCGTATGGCTACGTATGTTGCCCCTAAAACAAAGGCTCTCGTTTATAGTCCAACAACA
The DNA here is from genome assembly GCF_034508935.2 of Berghia stephanieae. Lineage (NCBI taxonomy): Eukaryota > Metazoa > Mollusca > Gastropoda > Nudibranchia > Aeolidiidae > Berghia > Berghia stephanieae. Next base: position 43,376,876 of record NC_088366.1, read on the forward strand.
GCTTTGACCCTGAAAAAGAGTTCAACTTTGCCATCTTAAAAAAACAAACAAAAAGGAAAAAAAAAAGCCTTTTTTGGAGCCCACAGATTCTGGATCCATCTATTAACACTTTGTTGTGGCCATCGTTCGCAAATAATGCTATTTATGTCAGTAGGGTAACTCCAGCGGTCCTATTAATACAACATCAATTGTCAGAAATCACGGTAGAGAATACTCTTCAACAGTCGTAACGTCACTTCCTTCCTTATGACGCATGGTAACTTAGTAACACCGGCTCTAAACTATCGGAACAATGGCGGACGCCCGTATGAAATATTTCCCCGGCGAGCATAAAAGCGTATCCAGAGGGAAATAACCCCATAAATTTGATCATATTTTGACTTTTACACATTCTGATCATAAGGCATATGAAAAGTTCTAGCCAGCATGAATAATAAAAAGTAATGCTTTTCTTTGTTTAGAACCAAGATGGCCGCCGTTGCCGGGCGGCGTGACATCAGACTTCTTCTTCTAGGTTCCATGCCTGGTCCAGGCTTCGGATACTGCATGAATTATCTCTCTCCATTCCTCCCTGTCTCTTGCTTTTTCAAACAGCTCTTGGATTGTTAGGTTGGTGAAGCCCTTCAGTTGGTCTATGAGTGTTTTTCTTTGTCTCCCCCGGGCGCGTTTACCAGGTATTTTTCCACAACTTGCCAGGTATTCCTTCTTATCTTTCCTTACTATGTGTCCGAAAAAGGATAGTTGTCGATCCACTATTAAGGGCATTAGTTTCCTTTGTTGGTATGTTTGTTTTAGCACTTCTTCGTTCGTTTTGTGTGCAGTATACGATATTCTCTGCATCCTTCTCAAGCACCACATTTCAAAAGCTTCAATGTTCTTTTGTGTTTCTGCATTTGTAGTCCAGCTTTCGCATCCGTATAACAAGATTGGCCACACGTAGCACTTCAAGACTCGGAATCTAATCCCGAACGACATCTGTTTGTTTTTCAAAATGTTTCCCAGGTCCATGAAGGCCTGTTTGGCTTGAGTTATTCTTGCTCGTATGTCTCGGTTACATCTTCCATCTGTTGTCACTATTGAACCTAGGTACTTAAAACTTTCTACGTTGGTAAGTTGCTCGCCGTGAATCGTTATATTGCAGGTGTTGTTGTTTTCGGGGTTTTTCTGTATTACCATGCATTCCGTTTTGGTGATATTCACTTCCATTCCCTTGGCTTCACTATCTACTACCACTTTGTCAACAATCTTTTGAAGTTGGATTTCTGATGTTGCAATGAGTACCGTATCGTCTGCGTATCTTATATTATTTATGTTGTGACCTCCCACTTTTATTCCCTCCATATTATTTATGCCCCTCATGATTGTTTCTTGGTATAGATTAAACAGATCTGGTGAGGCAACACACCCTTGACGGACTCCTTTCTTAATAGGAATGGAATTTCCTGTAGAGTTTCCGATTTTGATAGATGCCTGCTGGGTGTAGTATAATGTTTGCATGAGTCTGAGGTCTTTCTCATCAGCGCCAATGGAGTGCAGTTGTTTTAGTATTTCTTCGTGGCGTACTCTATCAAAAGCTTTTTTGTAGTCGACAAAACAGAGGTATAGTGGGGTCTGAACCTGTATAGCTCTTTCACTTAAAACACGGAGGAGGTATATTGCGTTCCTTGTCCCTCTGTCAGGTTGGAATCCATATTGTTCTTCTGCGATTTCGGGGTTAATCTTATTCCTTAGCCTGTTGATAATTATACGCAACAGTATTTTGTTGATGTGGCTTATTAAACTTATAGTTCTAAAATTTTCGCATCTGACTGCACCTGCTTTCTTTGGTATTGCTATGAAAATAGAGTTACAGAGATCTTCTGGAATTTTCCCAGTATTGTATATATTGTTGAATAATATGTGAAGTTCATCAATTGCTAGATCTCCTAGGCTTTTTAATACCTCTACAGATATTTCATCAGGGCCTGTTGCTTTACCATCCCTCATTCGTTCCATGGCATGTTCAATTTCACTTTTGGTGATGTTTGGACCGCTTAATGGTTCTTTGAATTTCAGTGGTGGTTCATTTCTATTTGGATCATTGTACAGTTCGCCTATGTATTCTACCCATCGGCTTTCTATATGTTGTTCTTCAAATAGCAGATCCCCTTGTTTGTTTTGGATACAACTTCCTGCTGCTTTGCTTTTCCTTTTCCCTGATAGTTCTTTTATCAGACTACTGAATCCAATTATGTGGGAAGGAAAATGAACATGCAATTTAAATAATATATAAATACTTGTTTAAATTTAAAGATAATTTTATGTGCTCATGATCAATATAACACACTATTTTATTGTTCGTGTGTTTGCCTATGTGTGTGTTTGTGTGTGTGATATATATATATATATATATATATATATATATATATATATATATATATATATAAGAGAGAGAGAGAGAGAGAGAGAGAGAGAGAGAGAGAGAGAGAGAGAGAGAGAGAGAGAGAGAGAGAGAGAGAGAGAGAGAGAGAGTAAAAAAAAAGTATAGTTTTCTAATTAATTAATGCAATTCGTTGAGGTAAAATAAAATACCGGCAACATTTACCCGCCAGATGAAACACACCAACATACAAACTATGCGTAACCTTAAACGAATGTTTTCGGGTTATTTATTTTAGTGAGAACTATCACCCAACTGGCAGTCTGAAAATAAAACAATGAGCAGAATGACGTCATCTTCATTCGTTCTGTCGCTAGTGTAAGTTTTTAACTCTCTGATCTTGGCACCATCATATTCGATTCATGTGATGACTTCCGCCGCTACAGGAATAAAACATCATCCATATTAATAAATTAATTCGTAAAAACCCCAACTAAAATCCATGTTTTATCTCTCCAGACAGGGCCTAGGCGAAACCAAATGGTCCCGTTCTAGAACAAGGATATAAATCCACAATCAAAGGAAATTATTAAAGAGGCATAGAGGAGACAGCAAGGTTGTGGATCGATGAAGACTTTATCGGCCCAAGGGAGTTCCAACGTTCCCCCGCCCTTAAACCGCAAAAGGAATATAGTAAATAGATTCCAGACACAAACCCGCTGAGGTAACCTAGAGAAACAACCGGTGAAAACAATAGAATAAAAGAGGAGAAAAGAAAACAATAAAACCAAGCCACTTCGGTATATCACATATGTTTAATAAACAAATTAATTTTCAAGCAATGTGACATTGAAAAAAAAAATCAATAAAAGTAGTGGAAATATTGAATGACGGCAAAGTATTTTATATCTGGTGATAAAAGGCAGCTGCTCCAAAATGGATGGAGCTTGTTTGTTTGTTTAAAGGGGTTTTACAGCGCTTGCAACACTGTTAGGTAAATTCAGCATTATTTTTTTTATGTTTTAAAAAAAAAAGAGTTAGATTACATGCTATTGTAAGTAATAACAATAAAGTAAGATTACAGAGATTGATTAAAATAAGGAGCTTGCTTAGATTCCAGAAGCAATCGATTTGTGACCCATTGTCTCAAAGCGGTCACAGGGTGCTGAAAATTGAATTTAGAATCACAAATATCAAACTTGCGGTTAGTTTCTCTTCGTCATGGTGGAGGATAAATATAATTTCTTTTACTGCAATAAATTCAAAGTTTGTATTTCTTATCATTAAAGTTATAAATTCACTTATCTGGGTTTAAATCACCCTGGCAGAATATCCGTTTTGAGTTGATGGGTCACACTTGTATGTCGTGATTGAGAATTACCAAGGACACTCACAAACATAGATGCATTTAAATCTAACTAAATTCAATTTTTGTTACAATAGTGTACAATGGAAGAAGAAGAAGAAGAAGAAGAAGAAGAAGAAGAAGAAGAAGAAGAAGAAGAAGAAGAAGAAGAAGAAGAAGAAGAAGAAGAAGAAGAAGAAGAAGAAGAAGAAGAGGAGAAGAAAAAGAAGAAGAAGAAAGAGGAGGAGTAGGAGGAGAAGGAGGAGGAGATGGATAAGGGAGAGAAAGGAGAGGAGAAAGAAGAAGGAGAAGATGAGAAGAGAGGGGAAGAATTGTTTGTTTTATTTGTTGTTGTTAGGCGTTGTGCCACCCTTCTGAGAGTTGCCTGGATAAAGCTACGTCACACTGATCCAGGACAAGAATGGAAAGCTACCAGAAACAAAAGGACAATAGATTATGGGGACATAGGATCCTACCAGTGGATCCCATAAACCAGCTGGTTATTTTGGGGTTTTCAGCTATTAATATATTTTGGTCAATATCTTTCATTTAGATTGGCATTGCGTTCATACAGTAACAGCTGTACATTGACAAAAGCATTTACATTTTGGCCAAAAAAAGAAACTTTATTTTCATATATTGATCGATTCAAAAGACCTACCCTAAATTGTCAAAAAGCATGCTCCCTCAGAAGGACTCAGTTACTAATAAACATACTTATTTTTCGTCAGTATCAAATATGGAAATATTCTAGAAATCTCGAGTTTATGAAACTTTGATAAGTTGACAGTCGTTTGAATCGACCAAAAGAAACAAAATTTTCGCCAAAGACATTCTTTCAATGTATCATGGAGGTTGGCATTAATCAGTTAACTGCTGTACTCTGGAAAAACTTGTATTTAAACATTTGGCCAGAAAACTCTTCCTTCAAATGTCCATCGATTTGAATGGCTCTCATCTTGGCAAAAACTCTCAAACCTTGGACTTCGTGATGCTTTTCCAAAGTACGGCAGTTAACTGGTTAAAAATAATTATTATTTGTTTTGTTTGTTTTTAAAGGGTTTACGGCGCTTGCCATATATTAGGTCATATCAGAGCCAGTAAAAAGGAAGAAAATGGGATAGTAAAAAGTTCTGAAATTACAATTAAAGTACCCAAGAAAAAGGAAGACAAAGGGGAATTAGTTCAAATAGGGAACAGAAGTAGATTCCAAGAGCACACTATCAATGTTCACCTAAATGTCTCATCCTGACACAAGCACAGGTCCCCACTAAGAGGAACACACTCAAATGTTTACAAATCATATGTAATACAATAACAATACAATCCATAACAGAGAGATGATTTACAAGAAAAAAATATCATTTCCCAAAACTATACATACGTTTGACTGTTTCCCGCCCAGCCATGTATTCGGCTAGGACCAGGACATAAACAAAGTAATCTGATTCCAAGACAAAGACAGAAAGCATGTTGGAAAACAGATATAGGGGGATAGAAGACACAGTAAAAGCGCTTCCCTTTCCACTTTGGGAGACCAGGAACCACACCCAGTGAATAACAATGATATATGCAAATTTATACAAAATATCATATGCACGTTGTCGAGAAATCTATTGCTAACATGGAGTACATGAATACTGAGTAAAAATATTTTCAGTTCTTAGTTACATAGATATTAAAATATAAAGTTGTACAATATATTTTTATATAATATACACAATTCTAGTGTAAAGTCATTAAAAAATTAGAAACAATATGGAATGCAAGTAATATTAATACAGTTTTAATCTTAAATTTAAATAACTTGATAACATGTTAATGTTCGTCATATGTCAATAGGTTATATAGTACGCCATTTTCCGATTCTGTTGGAAACGGACAATGAGAACCATCCAGTAATTACAAGGAAACGGCCTAGAATAAAGCGATCACTAGCGTTGGAGAGTGGAAAATTTGTTATGTTTTTAAGGGTTTTGCGGTGCTTGCATCACATTTAGGTCATATCAGCGCTCGTAAAAAAGAAGAAAGTGGGATAGTAGAAAGTACTAGGACTAGGATTACAATTAAATCACCCAAGAAAAGGGAAGACAAAGGGATATTGGTTCAAATAGGAAACAGATGTAGATTCCAAGAGCACACTATTAAAGTACTTAATATGAGATCACCTAAAAAGTCTCATCCAGACACAAGCACATTTCCCCACTAAGAGGAATACACTCAAATGTTCACAAATCATATAATATAATATGTGAACAAAACATAATACAGTGCATTACAGAGAAATGATTTACAAGGAAAAAAATATCACCTCCCAAAACTATACATTTGACTGTATCCCTCTCAGCCAGTGTATTCGGCCAGGGCCAGGACAAAACCAAGTAATCTCATTCCAAAACAAAGATTGAAAGCAGTTGCAAAACAGATACAGGAGGATAGAAGACACAGCAAGTACCTCCCTGCATAGTATGGGAGGTCGGGAACCCAACCCATTTCAGAAGCTTGACAATGTTGGCAATACTTGATTTCATTTGAATGCAAAAGAAAAGCAAAAGAAATTCGGTACACTACAGAAAAGGACAATTGAAAAGATTTTTTGTTTGTTTGTTGCTTTAGGTCTCTTCCAACACAATTGAGGTTATATGAGAGACCGCTGAAACAAAAAAACAAGCAATCTAACAAAAATAGTACAAATGTAAATCAAAATCATAACCTAAAGATATCATAAGCTAAATTATAAATAACCAAGAACAAACAGGCAGAAGATTTACAGAAAAAAAAATATCCCCTGTCAAAAATACAATCACAAACCAAAGAAGCAGGATAGGCTAGTAAAGAGAAGAAGAAACGACATCACTATCGGATCGTACACCCATGCGAACATCATAGGTATATGATTCAAGGGTGATGCTCCCATCCAACCACCCGCAATTGAAAAGATTGAGCTGAGTTAAAGTGTCTCAAATGCTAAAGAGGAATCATTGACAAAGTAGTCATAACACCAATTTACCCCTGTTCACATCATAAGGCCAAGGCCACAGACAACAGGGTGGGATCCTGGCCATAAAGGAACCCTTTAAAATAGTTCCTTATACTTATACTAATACGCAGTTCCTTGTTTTTATATTTTGTTTTGAATGGTTTTACGGCGCTTGCTACACATTTAGGTCATATCAATATCAGCGCCAGTAAAAAAGAAGAAAATGGGATAGAAAAGAGTTCTAGAATTAAAGCACAACCAAGAAAAAGGAAGACAAAGGGGATTAGTTCAAATAGGGAACAGATGCAGATTCAAAGAGCACACTATCAGTGTACTTTGAGACCACCTAAATGCTCATCATGACAGAAGCACGGGTCCCCACTAAGAGGATTACACTCAAATATTTACAGATCATATATATGTAAAACTAAAATAAATCAGTGCATAAAAGCGAGATGACTTACAAGGAAAAAAATTATATCATCTCCCAAAACTAAAACTTTACATTTGACTGTTTCCCTCACAGCCAGGGCCAGGACAACACCAAGTAATCTCATTCCAAGACAAAGACAGAAGCAGGGGGATATATAGGGGGATAGAAGAGAGATGATTGACAGAGGAAAAAATATCATCCCTAACAGAGAAACACACTTGCATTCAGCTATTTCTTTCATAGCTTCACAGAGAGGTCTCGGCAAAAGTAAGCCATCTCAATTGAGGACGTGGACAGAAAGTCAAAGATAAAAAGCCAACAAATAGGGGAGATAGAAAACTTTAACAGTAAACCCCCAACCCCACCAAAAAAATCCACAACAACAAAAAAAAAAAAAATTATTGAAAATGAATTTGGGAATCTGTAAAATATTGTATTTTAGGTTCTTTTTATGACGATTCAAGTGGAATTTGAAATGCCGTTAAGAGTGATATCAGTCAGTGCATTAAAAAATACCAAATAAACCATACAACAATTAATAGATGTCAAAACAGAAAATTGTGGAGATTTCATTGAATATAATATGGTATGAAACATAAGAGCTGTAAATATTACCGGAAAACACAGTTTCACATTAAACACATTATAATTGCTCTTTCTGAAGTTAAGGTTTTCTCTGGAAAATAGATTTTAAATGACATACCATATGTTACGTTGAGTGCTTTGATTCAAATATATTACATAGTTCTCGAACAACAACTACACACCTTAGAATAACAGAAACATGCCAGATTGGGGAATAACCTGTATTAAAAATATAAACCTGAAGTTTGGATTTGGAAGACAAAATTGACTGAATCAGCTTCATACATCTACCAACCTAACAGAGTAACTGTAACCCACTGCCTTATAACGGTATTATGTCCGGATGATTTGGTTGGCAAAACATGCTTTTACAGCCTAAAATACAAAACTTTTGGGTAGTTTAAAACATCGTAGGAAAGACAAAAAGTCAATAACTAATATCTCACTCTCCAGTCGCTTTTATTTTTATTTAAAGGATACGATTACCTTTTGGACCTTGGTTGACCCCAATATATTACTGCTTTGTGATGATAGGTCACAAATAATAATAATAATAATAATAATAATAATAATAATAATATATAATAATATAATAATAAAATAATAATAATAATAATAATAATAATAATAATAATAATAATAATAATAATATAATAATAATAATAATAATAATAATAATAATAATAATAATATTAAATACTTCTTTACGGAAACAAAAATTAAATTCTTGCTACTCAACCTTCTAAACTGATTCACTACAATTTATTGAAAGACACAAATCAAAGTTATGCTTATATATCAGCCATGATGCTGATATTGATGATGATGACAATAGTAATAGTGATGATAATGTTGATGATGTAGATGATGGTGTTATTGATTACGATAATGATTTAAAATGACAATACCAAGGATTATGGTAGCATTTTACAATAATGAAAGTAGCCACGATAATAAATCATACCATAAAATTGATGATCTGTATGACGATAGTAACAGGAAATGACACCCATTGTGTCTAAGGTATATAAAATATCAAAATATAACTTACAATCAAATAATAGGTCAACTAACAATGACAATCCAATGTAACAAATAAGACGATAATGGCATAACACTCTGACAAAAACACATTAAAATAAAGATTATAGCCTGAAAAACTTTCACTCACTTCAAATATCGATTGATTAAGATTTGATCTTCAAATTGTCAAAATTGTCAATAAGTCTTCAAACCACAGATTTAATTTTGGGTTGAGACTTTTTGGATAATTTTGACAAAAGAAAGAAAAAAAGGTGTAATGTCAAAGTGCGGCAGAATGGACAAGGTAATGTTTGAAAACAAAATGTATTGTAGATCTGGTCGAAAGAAGGGAATGTTACGAAGATGGAAGTTCCTGAACACATTGATAAAAGTATATATATACAGTCATATCTCTCCAATCCGAAAACTTTTGTTCCCAGCATTTTCTCCAGATTACAGAGACATCTGGATAGTGGAATCAGTCCCTAAAATGTACAAATAAAGAAAAAAAATCTGTCTCCTGGCAACCAGTTTGGATTGTGTAGTTCCAGAATAGAGAGACATAATATATATATAATATATATATATATATATATATATATATATATATAATATATATATATATATATATATATATATATATATATATATATAAAGAACCTACCACCATAATTAAATATATGTATATCAATTCATTACATGTAAATAATATCTATTTAGCTACCCAATATTTATTTGATCTTGCAAAATTATGATGATCTAATAAAAAGAATACAATACAACTTAAGAGGGAAAAAAAATACAGCAAACTTCTCAGCATGAAGTACAGTTAAACTAAAAACTGATAACCCAACACTTATAATACAATTGAAATCACTTTCTTTGCATCTGAGGTATCGAATAAATAGAATACTATTGTAAAAACTAAGCAACACCCCACCGCCCCCCCCCCCCCCAAAAAAAAAAAACAACAAAAAAACAAAACAAAAATTGTTTAAAAAACCAACACAATAAAAAAAACAAAAATTGATTTGAAATTAACCAGTAAGTTAAGTTTCCTGTTGAGAGAGCAGTTCTCATTTCACTACATTTACAAATCATCTGTACGCAAACATTCTTTTAACAAATCAGTATATATGGCATTTAAAAGAACACAAATAAAAGAACAAAAATACAAAACAAAACAAACAGAAAAAACAAAACTAAACAAAAAGGCACCATATGAACAGGGCTGATAAGAAAATAGTTCATATTAATGTAGTAATACCAATATATGAAACAATGGACAGTATTGAATATCTTATCACCTTGATTAAAGTCAACAATAGAAATATTTCAAAGCGAACATGAAAGTTAAGTGATAATAAAAACTGGAATGTACTATTTCTACTCAATTATGTAAATAAAAATAAGAGGGGAATACAAGTTATAATAATTAAAAGTACAATTATTACACATATTTAAATTAGTACCAAGTTACAAGTAGATGTAAAATGTATCAATAACAAGACTTCTTTCCAGAGCAACACAACCATTTTCCAGTGAAATTGAAAGCTATTCACCGTGGTGTTACGCCTTGCGACACACTCAGGTCATTTCAGCGCCAGTATAAAGACAGAAAGGGATAGTAAAAAAGTATAGATTTATCAAAAGCACATGAGATGTTTTTGTTTGTTTTTAAGGGTTTTACGGCGCTTAGAACACATTAAGGTCAAATCAGCGCCAGTAAAAAGGAAGAAAATGGGATAGCAAAAAGTTCTAGAATTACAATAAAGCATCCAAGAAAAGGGAAGACAAAGGGGAATTGGTTCAAATAAGAAACAGGTGTAGATTCCAAAAGCACACTATCAAACACAGTGTCCAAATTGCGATACTTTAATACCGCGGCCTCCCCACAGCCCTACCGCGGTTAAGCGATGCCAGATGTGCCAGGTGATGACTCACCCAGTTTCGGCGAGAAAACGAACGGCGCGCTTGCTGGACATGCATGTTATAGTAATTGTATGCAATCAAAAGTTGGGCATTCCCGTTAAATCAAAACATGCCATTGAAAGCATGTAGGGTGGAAACTGTTAGTAATGATGTATGGTTGTGACATGACAAGTTTCAGTAGTCTATGAATGATGGAATGATAGTTAGAACGAAACAAATGTAGGTCATTTTTTAAACTGATTATCATTAACACTTTTCAATTAAAGTGTCGATAACAAGACAATGAATCCGTGGACATTTGATTTTTTTGTTTTATATTACTCTTAAAACTATTACAATTATAACTCACCCTCAATTTCTCTTGCGAAGTTCATAGTTAATCCAAAAAATGCTCTTGAAGTAGTTATCTATATCCCATTACTGAATTTTTTGAAAGTCTGCATAGAGGTTTACTGAAGCTAGCTTCACAATAATCTTGGAATTGTCAATTTTATAAAATCTTACTTTATACAAATGATTTTCAATAATCCAAATATGAAATTTTAAACATAACTACTACTAAAACTACTACTACTACTACTACTACAACTACTACTACTACTACTACTACTACTACCACCACCACCACCACTACTACTACTATCACTACTATCATTACTATTACTAATACTACTACTACTGCTACGACTACTATTACTACTAATACTGCTACTACTACTATTACTACTACTACTACTACTACTACGTCTACTAATACTACTACTACTTCTACTACTACTACTACTGCTACTACTACTACTACTACTACTACTACTACTACTACTACTACTACTACTACTACTACTACTACTACTACTACTAACTACTACTACTACGACTACTACTACTACTACTACTGTTCCAAGCCTGTCACAGGCCCCCCTACCCACCTTCCCCGAGAACACATTGAGATAATACATTTGAGCACAAATGTGAATATTTAACATTTATCCCTAAATCGCCCATATCGCGAACTTATTCTAAAACTTATATTAAAGACAAAGACTTCAAAATAGGGAATCATGAAAAAAAATAAAACTTCATGGATCCAAACCAGAGTTATTAATTAAATTAATCACATCACTCACATCAAATTTGATATCATTCCAAGAGCGATAAGCAGTCGTTTTTTAACTAATATTATTTTCCAAGTTGAAAACCAAGAAACAATAAAAATTACACAGAAACAAATTTGAACTTGGTGATAACATGAATAATGAAAATAAAATGAATCGTTCTGAAGGTTTGGTGGGGGGAAGGGGGCAAAAGAAGGGTTTTCAAAGCAAATAATTGCATCACATTGATGCACCACACGCGCATGCCACGCCAACGTCCGGCTTGCATACCTATCGTGTCATGGTCAATTAAGTTTTTCCCGAGAGCAAGGGTATCGGGTATCAGGTGGTCAGCCTGATGTGAGGCGATTGAAGTAGCACTCAGAGTCGAAAATATGACGCTGTGCAAAGTACTTAGTTTGAGATCACTAGAAGTCTCATCCAGACACAAGCACAGGTCTCCGCTGAGAGGAATACACTCAAATGTTTTATAAATCATATATAATATAAAGAAACATAATGCTGTGCATAACAGAGAGATGATTTACAAGGAAAAAAATATCATCTCCCAAAACTCTAAACATTTGACTGTTTCCCTCCCAGCCAAGGTTTCCCGCCAGGGCCTGGACAAAACCAAGTAATCTCATTCCAAGACAAAGACAGAAAGCATGTTGGAAAACAGATATAAGGGGATAGAAGACACAGTATGTACTCCCCTGCCCACTATGGGAGGTCAGGAACCCCACCCAGAAAGCACATGAGAATAAGTAAGACAAAGGGGAATGGCTCAAATAAGGAAAACTATCAACCTACTTAGTTGAGATCACCAAAAGTCTCATCTAGAGACAAGGACAGGATCTCACCAATAGGAATATACTCAAATGCTTACAAAATTTAATATTCAAAACAAAAGCAAAAGAATATCACAGTCTATAACAGAGTGATGATTTACGCGGAAAAAAATATCATCTCCCAAAACTTATATGTAATAGACATGTGACTGTTTCTCTCTCAGCCAAGAACTCTGGCCAGGGCCAGGAAACAAGTCCAAGTAATCTTATTCCAAAACAAAGATAGAAAGCATCTCGGAAAACAAATATGGGAGGATAGAAGACACATCAAGTGATCTCCTGCCCATCATGGGAAGTAAGAAGACGCCGCCCAGTAGGGGGATAGAGGACCCTATCGGCAACTGCGACCAATCGCCTGCATTGTGAGTTGAATCAAGAGATGCCAATACAATGTCATTATTATATTGTTAATTACCAGAAATCTTCTCTCTCTCCATACCCAAGTACAGAAAACATTCTCTACAGCTCAATGGCACATCTGAAAAAAAAAAAACCCACCTCCACTTACTACTAAATGACATTGGATCAGAGAGCACAAGCTCCAAGCCCTCAGGGTTAGAGACTCTACAACAATATTTTTATCTAAAGCTGAATAGTGACAATATTAATGAAAGTTCGACACAAAAACAAAACTAAAACAAAACGCAATATGCATAGAATTAGAAATATATAAGATGTAAAATAAATTGCCATGAATGAAAGCAATGTGTAAGTTTTCAACAACAAAATGACTTAGGAATGTTATGAAAATAGTTACCATTCATTTGCTGCCTCCAAGCATTGAAGCTCAGAAAACAATAGAAACATATTACAGTCTTTGTAAAATTCTGAAAGAGACCAACATAGAATTGATACTAAATCAAATAAATTATCTAATTATTTTGTAAAATGAAGACCATAGGAAAAATACTTAATTGAAAGTTAAATACTGAAAATCAAATGTTTTGTTTTTTGTTTTTAATGGTTTTACGGCGCTTGCAACACATTTAGGTCATATCAACACCAGTAAAAAGGATGAAAATGGGAAAGTAAAAAGTTCTAGAATTACAATTAAAGCACCCAAGAAAAGGGAAGACAAAGGGGAATTGGTTCAAATAGGAAATAGATGTAGATTCCAAGAGCACACTATCAAAGTACTTCATTTGAGATCACATAAAAGTCTCATCCAGACACAAGCACAGGTCCGAACCAAGAGGAATACATTCAAATGTTTACAAATCATATATATTATGTAAATAAAACATAATACATAATAACAGAGAGATGATTTACAAGGAAAAATATATCTCCCAACTCCCAAAACTAACTATACATTTGACTGTTTCCCTCTCAGCCTGGGTATCCGGCCAGGGCCAGGACAAAACCAAGTAATCTCATTCCAAGACAAAGACAGAGAGAAAGTTGGAAAACAGATATAGGGAGATAGAAGACACATTAAGTACCTCCCCACCCACTGAAAATCAAATGTTACCCATTAATTGTCAGCATTGTCATTTGTGAAGGTAGTATAATTTCACCTCAATATGCCTCTGAATCTTCAATAATTTGAAATGAGATATCAGTCAATATTGATACTTCTTGAAGTTCCCTTCTGCTGATCTTCTCCTATAACATTCGACTTGTATTTCAAAATGATAATATTGGAATAACATATTGACTTAAAGTTTAAGTTAGTCCAGACTGTAACATTAAATAGTAAAATCGAACTTCCCTTTGGAACTGTTATCAAGTTAAATAAGGCATGAGGCACGATTTCAATCTCACAAATTTCTTAAATATCAAAATCTAATAAGACATGCTATCATTATGAGACCTCTATTTCTAAAAACTGTCAACAATTACATAATGCTATATACAAGGATGATTATTTTACAGATTTATCTTGGATCAAACACTATCTTGTAATGCATTAAAACGACCAACACTATGACTATTATCATTCAACAACAATAATAGTTATAAAAAATAGTTTTTAAACCACTAATAATAATAATAATAATAATAATAATAATAATAATAATAATAATAATAATAATAATAATAATAATAATAACAATAACAACAACAATAAACATAATACAGACAGTACCAATATAAGTATTGGTAATAAATATAATAATATGTAATGTACATCTTATATTTACAATCAAACACACTCTATGGATACAAGGATAAATATATGTAAAACCTTTGTCATATTTGAGCAAAGTCAGGAATGCACATGACAGGCTTCTTGAAAAAACAAACAAAAAACAACAAAAGGCAAGAATAAGAGTGACATAAAGAATTGTTTTGATAAGTCCAAACTATTCATTTAATGTATCTCTTTCACTGTCAATGGATATAAATGATTTTCTCTGAATTATATTATGTTTTGACCAGCCCATTGTCTGTTTTGTTTGTTTTTAAGGGTTTTACGGCGCTTGCAACACATTTAGGTTATATCAGCGCCACTAAAAAGGAAGAAAATGGGATAGTCGAAAGTTCTAGAATTACAATTAAAGCACCCAAGAGAGAGTAAGACAAAGGGGAATTGGGAACAAATAGGGATCAGATGTAGATTTCAAGAGCATACCATCAATGTACTTAGCTTGAGATCACCTATAAGTCTCATCCGGACACAAGCACAAAATCCAACAAGGAGGAATACACTCAGATGCTTACATCATACATTAAAAATAAATATAATAATACATAACAGAGAGATTATATACAAGGTAAAAAATATCATCTCTCAAAACAATAACTATGCATTTGACTGTTTCCCTCCCAGCCAGGACTCGGGGCCAGGGCCAGGACAAAACCAAGTAATCTCATTCCAAGACAAAGACAGAAAGTATGTTGGAAAACAGATATAAGGGGATAGAAGACACAGTATGTACCCCCCTGCCCGCTATGGGAGGTCAGGATCCCCACCCAGGCCCATTGTCTGCTGTTCTCTCATATACTAAAATGAACAAGAGAAAAAATCCTCAAAGAATACAAAATAGAGCAGCTAGGCTTGGCCCTGAGAAGAGATTATAAGATCACAAGAAATAATAATACAAATATTGGAAACAAATTAAAGTTTGAGACTATAAAAATTTGGTAACAGACCTGAAATTATGTTGTAGATGTGGACCTCTATAACTAACCAACAATAAAAGACATAAGTTAAAGGACAATCCAGTTATTGGGATATCATTCCCAGATAAAAGACACTGGGTTAAACTTTCATTGGGAAAATTGACTGATTAGGATTATCACCAAGCAACTAATCTAGCATAACTAGATCTGAAAAAACAAAACAACAACTTTACTCTACAGGAAGAACCTAATAAAAAGTCAGAATGGAGCGGTGCTTGGCTCCTTCAGTTCTTTCCTGAAAAATTCAAATACATGAAGATTGGAAGGAAAAAGAATACTGAGCCTTACCAATACAAATTAGGACTAACAGCTATTGAACAAATTCACTCAGAGAAGGACATTAAGGTTTATATTGATGATGGGTTGAGGTTTGAGAAACTTATTAGAGAGAAGGTAAAAAACGCTAACCAAATGTTTGCAGTAATAAGATCATTTCAATACCTGGATGAGAATAGGAAATAGAGGTAACCCACTGAAAATTTATCATCAGCATTCTGAAATATCACTGAAAAAAATAAATTGCATTGAGAGTGGCCTACATATGGAACAACCTATCAACGTCTGTTGTAACTGCAAATTCCATAAATACTTTTAAAAACCATTTTGATAAATCTTGGTCAGACCAAGAAATTATACACGATAACTTCAAACCCAGTATTAAATTATCTATCAGAAAATACAACAAAAGATGATTGAGTATGGTGAAGAAGAGCCTAAAAGAGACCGATCAGAAACCAACTATAAGTGAGTAAAATTATTATAATAATACATCAATGTCAAGTTTACTGTACTTGCATTTTGTGGTTTTCAATCATAATATCGTTTTTTTAACTCGGGTACAAAAAAAAAAAAAAATCACTATTAAATTTGATGATGATTACATTACTAATCCAATAAATGTAAATTCAATTGCTTCTACACAACATAAAAAAAATTAAATTAAGAGGAAATCATTGTTTGAATAGGTCATGACTCTTCCCTCTCTGTCTCCCCTATCACCCACAGAGTATAGATGTAAATATGTTGCTTGGTATTACAATAGCAACACCCTAGCATCGCATCCAGTCAGTCAATTTATCCATTTTATGTTTTTTTTTTAAATATGGAAAAAGTTTGGCATTTCAATCATTTAAAAATAAAATTGAACGACCGAAACTCTCTCTGTCTCTCTCTTTGTCACACACACACATTCACTCTCTCTTTCTCCCTCTTATGCGTTTAGTATCAAGTAATATCATAAAAAATATTGTCATCGACATCAAAATTAGCTTCAGAAGCATAAGCAAAATGGCTCCAAGGGATATCATTTTAAAAAAAAACAACTCTTAAACCATGTTTTACAATATTAATTGCCACAGTCACAAACAAGTAGGATTATTTTAGCTTGTCTTTTGGGGAGAAAAAGTAGATAAATTGACACATGATGCAAAGTGTTCCCAAAAGACAATATACAACAATATTTTTTATTTTAACATACAGACACTATAAATTCAAATACCAACATTTTAAAGATGAATCCATACTTGGCACACATCTTAAACCTTTAAGAATTTGTGGCAAGTTATGGATCATCATATCAACCATAATTTGGAGTAAAAGTAAAAGTTTCTTCCAATTAATTCAAAAAAAAAGTGTTTTGTCGTATGCAAAATGCTTTCTTTAAAATAAACTGTTGCCTATAATGGTAAAAATTGTTTGAATTTTAGGCCAAGATTAGATCATCCTCTAAAATCATTCAACTCACCTCTCTTCCTTGTGTGATTCATACAGATGGTTCAAAAATATTCTTAACGATTCATTTGCTACTCCCCCCCCCCTCCCCCCCCCCCAAATAATTCAAATGTGAGCCTTTGTATTGCATAATATCCAGTAAATGTGCTCAAAGCCCTCTACTAAATGATAGTTTAACTATTGGGTAAACATACTGTCACATATAAAATCAAATCCAACAAATCATAACCAATTACAACTATTAATTGAATGCATATTGACAGGAATAAGATAGGATGAATGAAAAGAAATGAACAAATAGGATTAAATTCATTTATTAAATTTGCAAAAGGATCACAGGAACATGAATTCAGGAAGTCTCAAACTTCTATGCCTTCTGCTTTATACAAAAAGATGACATTCGAGAATAGGAACAATTATCATCTCTATTATAGGGAGAAACAAAAAATCAAACTATTATTTCATCCAATTATGTTGATTACTCACAATCTAATAACTAAAACAGCACTTCAAGGTTTACAATAAATTTTCCATGAAGTCTTCTTTCTTTTTCCTTTCTTGTCTTTTCATATTTTTCAATACCGTATGTGAAGTATATTGCATGATATTCCCTGAATATTTACTGTATATCAATAAAACATTCTTTACGAATTTTTTTCTTAAAATATCCCAAATCCCTTCAGATTTGAACCAATAATTTTATTTCTACAATGATAAACAAAAAAAAAAAATTATTTTTGAGATAATGAACACAGTAGTGTGAAAATATATTTCATCATTTTGTTATAACACAAAATAATGAATTTCTTTATAAAACTAACAGGAATAAGTATTACCAAAAAATAAATGTTTAATGGGCATATAGTTATATAAACACAAGAATCTCATTCGGTAATCCACTTCAATGTATGAATGTATGTAAATATGTACAGTGTGTGATATTATCAAACGGTTGACTCAATCCCTAGTGGAGCAGAAGAAGGTGGAGGATCACTATTGTATAGAGATGGCTGTGAAGAATACATACTGTCTCTTTCCTTGGGAGACTTTGGTTCTTCAGAATCTGATGTTCTGGACATGAGCTTGGGATCTGTGACATAAGTATCGAAATAATGACGAACAACAAACTCATGATCTGATTCGTTCAATGAGGCACGGTCACAATTTGATAGAGGAGGAACTTTGGAATCTTCATCAATCATGTGAGAACTTTCTGCATTTGACGGAACGCAAACACGTTTTAGTTTGATGCTGGTTTTCCCCTTGCGCCACAGATACACAGTGATGAGTAAGAATATTATGGCAAATCCTAGGCACGCTGCAACAATTGCTCCTTGCGTGCTGGTGTTCAAGGATGACTTGTCTTTGTCTGTTAAACATTCTCCAAGCTCTTCCTTTTCTATTTGATGCAATTGTTTATGTTTCAGCTGAGATGGTGCTGCACAGCGCAAAATATTACAATCCTGATGTTTGCCCTGACCCTGTGGACAATGCATCTTTGCCACACTTTCTGACTTGCTCAGCCAGTCACATAATGGCTTAATCTGACAGTCACAAATCCATTTATTTTGGTGAAGATTTACATTTGTTAGACTACTAAAGGAATTTAAAGTGTCTTGTGATAAGAAATTTAGATTGTTGTGAGAAATGTCAAGAGTTTTAAGAGACGGCAGATTTAGAAGTGTTTGATGATCTATAGCACTCAGTCGACATGAAGAGACATTTAGTCTCTCAAGATATTTGAAATCCAAAAATGTATCTGTTCCCAAATTTTCAAAAGGGTTTCCAGCTAGGGTTAAACCAGTGAGATGCAAAGCTAGGGGATGAAGAATGTCTGAGCTCGTGGACAGAATTAAATTGTCAGACAGATCCAGCTCCTTCACTGTTAAATTTTGAAAAGCTGTTTTATGGATGTAAGTTATTCTATTGAAGGACAGATCTAATTTTTCGAGATAAAGAGGAGCAAAGTCTTTGTCTTCCAATCCCTGAAGCATATTGTGATCCAATAGGAGAGTTCTTAAAACTGTAAGATCTGTGAGAACATCTTGAGATAATGGTTTTGACAAACGATTCTGACCTAGATCAAGGAAGATTAATTTTGGTGTGTCGAAAAACACATTCATTTCCACTGATGCTATACTGCAATATCGTAGTTGAATATCTTGAATGCTATTCAAACCCAAAAAGGCCTGAGATGTTAACGTTTTAATGGGGTTTCCATTCAACATTAGTTTGGTGAGAGATGATTGGTTTTTGAAAACAGATTTAGACAGATCCTGTAAGAAATCAAGAAAAAAAAAGTGAAAAACAATTCATGAGAAGAGGAAAGAATCAAAACTAGTTTAAAAAAAAAAAAAGCTAACACTTCCATGTTTTAATTTGAAGCAATTTTGAACGTGTAATGGACATTTCAAAATTGAGCAAAGATCAGGAAAATATAATGAAAAAGATAATTAATCAAATTGGGAAAAAAAAACCTATAGTCAGACATGAGGCTTTTTGAGTATTGTCCTTTACACAATTTATGAAAGCGTGATGACAACAGGAGAATTGATTTTAATTTTTAGCAAAATGCCTTTCCTAAGGGCAAACTATCATGATGCGCTTCGCCTGGACACAATTTAGGTTGTGTGTGAGCCCAAGACAGTACCTCTACACCAAAGCGACATAAAAATATTATAAATGATCTTAATCTGGCGTAAAATCAATATTAATTGTAATTTCATATTCAGTTGATAAAAGTGAATTTATGTGATGCTTTGTTCACATAATTAAAAGCAAAAATTTCATTTTAAGGTACCTGACTTGACATGGCAAAGAGGGCCTAAGTACTCCTGTGTTCTTCATAGCCATAAGTCCCAATGAGCCTGAGTCTATCTCAGAGGATTGAACAGACAATAGCAATTTCCTGCTTATGATAGGTAGCTAGTATATCAAAATATATGTTCTGCTAGATCTAACTGATCAGCTACCCATTCAATGCTGAGTAAACAGAAGAGTTGTTTTAAAAAAAAATCAACCAAAGAGGAATTTGAAATAGATTGTTGCATACTTTCTTTTTATCAAAATTAGGCACACACACTTTCCAGTGTCCAATTGCCATATATCCTTTATCCAGCTGTAACCTAAAAAAGCATAATGGTCATCATTGAGCCGGTACCTTACAAAAAAAAACTGAATGTACTTGGCTGTACTGTAATAACAAAGCGGATTTCTTTTAGCTAACTCTGGCTGTACCACATTTCAGCAAATTTTTTCGTATTTACCACTATAAATGCACATGGTAAGGTCTGGTTGCACTCCCTCTCTCTCTCTCTGCATGTGTGTGTGTGTGTGTGCATGCGTGTGTATGTATGACATGATACGTCTTTGTTTATTTCTCAGTACCCAGGCATCACACTTTGTGCAAAATCTCCAGCGTGACCTATATGATGGTACGGGGTTATTTGTGGTACCATAAATTAATGGGGCGGGAAAGGATCTGAAATGCTTTTTATGAATCGACTGAAAGATGCCATTGTAATAAGAGCAGCGCAAAAATCATTTCAACCCTAGCATACATTTACATTGCATTTTGTAGGTAAATATCTACAAAGTGAAGGGGTACATTGTGATGAGATTTTGGTAAAAGTGTCAGCAGTCATTACCTGTGTACTGTCCAAAAATAAAGACGGTTTGTTCAAGTATGACAAAGCCACAAATATTTATCAAACCCGACCTCCGATGGCGAATGCATTATGTCATGAAAATTATTGCGATAAGCACTTTTCAACAAAATGTAAAATATTTGAAAAGAATTGTTTCCATAAGAGTTTCTGTATCCAAACTTTCTAAAGTGCGCTGAATTGAGCTTTTTTACGGCATGACCAAATCAAAAAGGAATTCTTCCAATGCTTCGACTAGACAAAGAATATTTGACAACAAAATTATTATAAAATCTAATCTGCCACTTCAATGACATTCCACACACATTACACCATCTGTAACAATTTCAAGACTTATAACAATTTTCCCCATGCCCTTCAATTTAAGCATTCTATGTTTTGTGGTCCAGTGACCTTTACTCCAATACTATAAAGATTATCATTATTATCATCACCATGAACAAGATTTGATCAACGACTCAGCATCATTATGATATGCTTACTTGTATGAAGTTGTGATTGACGTCAAGACTTTTGAGATTAACCAGTGGAGTGAGGACACCGTCTAATGTGGATAACTTGTTGTTGGCAAGGCTGAGCGACTTGAGATTGGAAAGGCCAGAAAATGAATCAGGGCCCAGATTAGTTAAATCGTTGTCACTTAAGTCTAAATCCACCAAGGATTTACAGCTGGAGAAAGCATTTGGTTCAATGGCCTGACAGGAAAAAACAAAACAAAACAAAACATAAAATATGACATCTTTTCTTTTCTTTTTTTGTTTGCTTTGTTGTGGATAACAAAACGCTCATGGACCAATTTACCTGCCCAATATAATGCTTATTTTATGTGAACGATATTGAGACACTTGAAGATGTACATAAGCCTATCAGGAAAATAAAATATATTTTCTTTTACTTTGGGAAATGCATATTAAACAATAATATTTCATCTGACTGAGTCTGGCAGTTCATATGATGATGGTAATGAAGGAGATGGAAAGAAAGAAAATGAGAAGAAGAAGAAGAAGAAGAAGAAGAAGAAGAAGAAGAAGAAGAAGAAGAAGAAGAAGAAGAAGAAGAAGAAGAAGAAGAAGAAGAAGAAGAAGAAGAAGAAGAAGAAGAAAAAAAGAAGAAGAAGAAGAGAAAAGAAGAAGAAGAAGAAGAAGAAGAAGAAGAAGAAGAAGAAGAAGAAGAAGAAGAAGAAGAAGAAGAAGAAGAAGAAGAAGAAGAAGAAGAAGAAGAAGAAGAAGAAGAAGAAGAAGAAGAGATGGATGTGAGAAAAAAAGCATTAGTGTCCACGAAGTCAAGTAACTTTTGACTATGTGTTGGTAAGGAATAATCATAGATCTAAACTTTTCTTACTCATGTTCATTGGATATCAAAAGATTACTTACATCCATTCGTCTTTGCCTCAAAGTATCCTAACAATAATGCAGAGTTTGAATCATGTTAAGATACTTATTGTAAAGATGTGTTTATAATATTTTAAAAGAACAGTCAGTCCTTCAAAGCCATAGAATTCATAAATCCAGTGTTTAACCCTGTTTCTGTAGCACTAAACAAACAATTAAAATTACTTTCCACCCTAGCCGATCTCTAAAAACACCCTGACTCGTATAACAGACCAAGCTATCTTACCACTGATTAGAGAGAGCAGTCAGAAAAAAACAAAAATGCGACTGCACCCACAACAAATATTGATCTCTATATTGATTGGATGCACGTCCAACTGAGCTATTTTGACTCCCGTGTTTGTAATATATCACAGATAAAAAGGTTTATATATTTAAAACAAAATAAAAAATTTATACATATTACCTTCAATGAAAGGCCATTTATCCTGAGTAATTTCAATGTTTCCTTGAATTTTACAAGGGTGTTGCCTTTAATTAAGTCCAAGCCCTTCACATCCTTTTCCAAAATTATACGCTCCAATCCCATTGACAGCATCGGTTCGATATCAGCCCAAAGCCCCTTTTGACATATGATGACATCTTGCCTACATGCACAAGATTTTGGGCAGGCAGCGAGAGTAGTTTTGCATTGTTGTTGAAACAATAAGAAGCAAATCAGCAAAAGACTTGGGTGTAAATAGATTTTGGAAGACAACAACTTCAGTGGATTGTTCAATGGCAATCCCATTCTGAAGCTTTAGAAATATAAGCCTGCAAATTAAAAAAAAATAGGCATAAACAGATATGGATTTTTAAAAATAGTATTATTAAGTATTGCATACATTCAAACTAATTAGCAATATTATCTTTCAAATCAAGTACTGTAAAAGCATGGTGAAATGGGTAACTTGTTTTCTAAGAGTTTCGACTGATAACTACATTGGTTCATCCCCACAATGGTTAAAAAAAAATGCTTGGCTTTGTATACCATTACGTTGCAAATGTTATATATAAGATCACAGTCATGTGTTTTAAACATTGTTATCAAATGACACCATCCTCTATATCAGACCTTTGCCTTTTATACTGTTATGATCCTCCTCGATAACTAAGATCTAGTATTCTAACTAAAAATGGTTTCAAAATTGTCTGATGGGGCATTTTCTCATGAGGCTCAAAATGTCTGGAATTTACTTCCACTATATTTAAGATGTAAGATATTTTGGTCTGAGGTGATATTAAAAAAGTACCTTAAAACACACCCGATTCATTCTTCTTTGTCCTAATAATATCATGAATAGAACAAGAACTGTGTGTATATCAATTGTCCATATCTGACTTGTGTAATTGTTATGTGTAGCATGTATGATTTGCCCTCTTGTCAATGTGCGCATAGAGCTGTGGCAACTTGGGATTGGCGCTATATTGTAAACATATATTATTATTATTATTATTATTATTATTATTATTATTATTATTATTATTATTATTATTATTATTATCATTATTATAATCATTATCTTATTATTATTATTATTATTATTATTATCATTATTATTATTATTATTATTATTATTATTATTATTATTATTATTATTATTATATTATTATTATCATCATCATCATCACCATTGTCATCATCATCATCATCATTATTATTATCATTATCATCATCATCATCATCGTCATCATCATCATCATCATCATCATCGTCATCATCATCATCATCATCATCTTTATTATTATTATTATTATTATTATTATTATTATCATCATTTTCATAATTATTATTTATTGTTCCATCTTTCTTAAATAAATAAGTTACTTATATCAGCATCACACAGATAGACACTATAATCTGTGGTCCTGGACCAAAAGTGATATTAAACATTGTAAGGCCAAGAAATGGTGATTTAGATTCCTGTAGATAAGCAGACAATGACTTTGTTGATAAATATCAAGGTGTCCCCCAAAATAAGAGCCTAACACACCTTTTTCTCACCATAAATAACAGTGTGAAATTGAATGTAAGCTTCAATTTAATATACGAAAACAGACAAAATGGAAGTTTCGGGTTTCCCCTTTATCAACAAAACAGGATGAATGAAACACTAGAGACGAATGAGATAATGTGGTTGTGGTGTTGTTAAGATGAATAAACACAAACATTGATGGGCAGGAAATAGCATGCTCCTTTGTAAGAAATGTAAATGGTGCTGCTCGAAGCTCAAAGAAATACATAACAGTGTGAAATTGAATGCAAGCTTCAATTTAATATACGAAAACAGATAAAATGAACGTTTTGGGTTTCCCCTTTATCAACAAAACAGGATGAATGAAACACTACAGACGAATGAGATAATGTGGTAGTGGCGTTGTTAAGATGAATAAACAAAAATAATAATAATAATAATAATAATAATAATAATAATAATAATAATAATAATAATAATAATAATAATAATAATAATAACAATAGATAATAATAATAATAATAATAATAATAATAATATAATAATAATAATAATAATAATAATAATATAATAATAATAATAATAATAATAATAATAATAATATATACTTTATTCATCCAAAAAAATATATATATGCAAATGTACAAACATGTAAAAATATACAACCAAGAACCAATCGATACACCTTATATATTAATTTAATAAATTGAGATAAGCCATACCACTGGCCTTTAGTCTGAACTTGTGAGTGTATATTTAAAAGATAGTATTTAATTTAAATCACAGTTGGGCGTTAAAAATTCGAACACCATGTGACAAAAATGAATTAAGGTGACGTGTTGTCTTTGTTTCCTCATGGAGAACTTAATATATTTGCGAAGGGGGTGATTGCCATCCTTCATAACTTTCTCCATTTTACTTAGACAAAATCTCTTGAACAGTTCTTCCACATTGGAAATTGGGTGAGTATAACTCCTGGCTTTATCAATTATCCAATCAATTTTCTTAATGTCGCAAATACTGGCATTTCCACACCATGCTGTAATACAAAAAATAATAATAATAAAAACAGTTCTGGGTAGGAAATAGCATGCTCTTTTTCTTACAAATTTAAAACATATAAGAACTAATTTATGTCCTTCAATCTTCATTTGATAATGACTGATGTCAATGACTCTCTACTATATTAGAACAACTATATTCATGGCATCATCATTAAAAACCTATAATAATCGCCGTCTTCAAACTTACTCATAATGAAGTTTATTAACTTAAGTAATAATACCACAATTTTAAAGCAAATCATCGATACAGACCTGCCAACCTTCCCAGGATGAAAAGTGTATTCCATGACCCTAAAAAGTGTATTTTTTAACAAAAAAGTGTATTTTGTTCGCACCTGTGGAAAAAAAGTGCGCACTATACAAACATTTATATAAAAGCTAACATCAATCCCAAATCAAAATAAACTCTGATCTTCATCATTCAAGTGATTACAAAATTATTGATTTATCGAGAAACTAAAACTTAATGGCCATTTAAAATTAGCATAAGGCTCAGAAATTGCAATATCAAAGGAAATTGCTTTCGAAATACTCAAAGAAATGACCAAAAGACCCTTAACATGTTGGTAGTATTGATGCTAGTGTCAGTGGAAGAAGTGTTGGTTGTTGTAGCGATGGTGCTCTAGTGGTGGTGGGGTGATGATGATGAAGCTGTGGTGGCAGTGGTGGTAGAAGTGATGTGGTGGTGGTTGTGGCAGTGACAATGCTGTGATGGCAGTTGTAGAAGTGATGATGTCATGATGTTGATGGTAAGAGATGCTGATGAAGTTGTGATGGTGATATCTGCTAGCCCAGTACATCAGTTATGAGAAAGTTTTGAGATAAAATATCTGGGAGAGTGGTCTTCAATTCAATAGATTTACAATTTGCAACAGTAGCAAGATATTTTCCATATATGTTATTTAATGATCCATATCTCTCTCTCTCTCTCTCTCTCTCTCTCTTTTTTTTTTTTTTTTTGAGGATTCACTACTACTACTCCTACTACTGCAATTATTACTTCTATATACTACTAATACTATTACTTTGGTCAAATGATGGGAAATTCGCAAAGTATGTAATATGAGAGACAAGTTAAATACTTCTAAAATGGTTCTAAAAAATTCATTTTGAACCAAATACCGTTCTTAAAGCTGCCCACTTTGTAATTCAAGACTTGTACAAAATAATAAAGAAAAAAAAAAGATCATTATAAATTTTATAAATCAAAATAGAGTAATTTAGTTATTATAAAGGGAAATAACCCATTTATATTTAAGTTAATTAGCAATACAGTTTTTAATAGGATTCAATAGTCGTAACGTCACTTCCTTCCTAATGACGCATGGTAACTTAGCAACACTGGCTCTAAACTATCGGAACAATGGCGGACGCCCGTATGAATTATTTCTCCGGCGAGCATAAAGGGTATCCAGAGGGGAAAAAAAACCCATACATTTGATCATGTTTTGACTTTTACACATTCTGATCACAAGGCATATGAAAAGTTCTAGCCAGCATGAAAAATAAAAAGTAATGATTTTCTTTGTTTAGAACCAAGATGGCCACCGTTGCCAGGCGGCGTGACATCAGACTATTGAATCGTATTGAAGGCTTCATAGTCAAAGATGTTGTTCAATTAAATTTTCACTTAGAATTTTCTATTTAATAAGTGGCAAAAGTTTAAATGTGGTCTGAGACTATTTAAAGTATAAAACAAGCTTATATGCATAATTCTATGCAAATCCTCAAAAATGTATGAGAAAAATATTGGTGAAAACCGGCATCATATAAGCAACTGAAATGATAACTATAGTATTAAATGTGATGTATCATTCACTCAGAAACACGGTCAACAGTTGTGTACAGTGTGTATCAATGCATCAAATGTATCATCAAGATCATTCACATCACACATCTTTTAAAAAATCGTATTAAATCCACTAAAATCGTATCCGCGTATTTGGGGTCCAAAAATCGTACTAAAATACGATTAATCGTACTGGTTGGCAGGTCTGTATTGAAAATTTCACAATAATTAAATTAAAAATTATGTATCACTGGCACTCAGTCGAGCCATTCTACGAAATTAAACTATGTGTTATAATAATCACATGACCTGGTAATTTTAACATTTAATGGAACTGTGGTTGGAGTTTACAATTCTTTTTATTCTATATCTGTGGGTATATTAGATGACATGTAACTGTAGAGAGAAAATGAGGAAAACGAACAATCATAGGTCACTTATTTGTTCACCAGCAGTACTTCAACCTCACTGACCCTTGGTCTGGCACTGTGTGGTGTGATGAATCACGCAGGTAGCATGACAACTAAAAGGAACAATATGTGGTAAAAAGAACAACTGCATTCCGCTGACAGCAGTCAATCAGCTTTCGAAGAAAAATGTATATTTCGAAGAAAAATATTTATTTCACATTTATCATTCTTGTTGACATTCAAACGGAAACAAAGAAAGCGTAAGACCAGAGATAGTCAACAGGAAAAATGTGTGGGTGTCTGTAGCAAAATAGAGAGAAATGGCCCAGTCCGACACACGCTATGTGTTAGTTGATTACTGATCGCATGTGTGTTTGATGATTCATGACAAGACAAGACACTGTCACCCCACTCTCTCGTCTGTGGTATAGTAGGTGTGGGCAGTGAATACATCCACACCTAGTGGAGTCTGCAGTGGTTGATAATAGACAAAGATGGAATGATAATAATACACCTAGCTGACTAATTTGTTTTGTCTTTTACACGACAAATAAAAAGTTTCTTTTCCTAACTCAGCGCTCGAAAAGGAATAAAAACTGATTTTTTCGAGCACGAAATAAAACTCTTATAATTTGTTTTTTTTTTGGTTTTGACGTTACAAATTATATTTTTACTTTTACAATTTTTTTTTTAAATTTAAAGAAAAAATGTCAGCACTGACCAGAATTTATCAAGCAAAATCGTACTGTTGAAAATCCAACAATTGTCGGAAGATTTACAGGCCTGAATAACATACATTATCATATAAATCTTATATAGACACGTTTCCCATAATAAGTGAAGCAAAGCGAGACAAAAGGATTGCGGCTATTCAGACTTGATTCTGAATAGTCTCCCTTGGCTAATAGGAAACAAACTCCAAAGCACATGTGCAGTCAGCAGGTTATTTGGACTTGAGTCAGAATAGCCTCCCACGACAGTATGGTTTGGGTTTTTTGTTGTTGTTGTTGTTGCTGCTGGTTTATTTGCTTTTAAAAAAGTTCAATTTATTTCAATAATTGACAATTACATGCAAATGACAATAACAATAATGGTATATATAGTACTATCAACAGGCATCTCAACCTGCTTTTTACATGACATGAAAGACAAAATCATTGATCAATTGGAAGTCAAGTTATGGATTAAAAAGAAAAGAGTTTAAAAGTTCCCTTCAAAAGGAACATAAAGGTCATTCAAAGTTTTGTTTGTTTGTTTGTTGCTTTAGGTCTCTTCCAACACAATTGAGGTTATATGAGAGACCGCTGAAACAAAAAAACAAGCAATCTAACAAAAATAGTACAAATGTCAAATCAAAAGCATAACCTAAAGATATCATAAGCTAAATTATAAATAACCAAGAACAAACAGGCAGAGGATTTACAGGAAAAAAAATATCCCCTGTCAAAAATACAATCACAAACCAAAGAAGCAGGATAGGCTAGTAAAGAGAAGAAGAAACGACATCACTATCGGATCGTACACCCATGCGAACATCATAGGTATATGATTCAAGGGTGATGCTCCCATCCAACCACCCGCTCATTCAAAGTAACTGCGATCTAAAGGAAGGCTTTTCTAACATCTTTACACAAGGCCCAAATAAAATCAGTAATAATAATAATACATTGATAGCGTTAGATAGGCAACAATCCTTCTCTACAGTCCAAAGAAGAGGTATTAGTAGAGTCAGTCTGATATGGGCCAAACAGAATTTACCTGAACTCTTCTTCTTCTTCTTCTGTCAGTTCAACCCTCTGCCCACTGTGCACGCACATTGGAGTCCGAATAGCCACAGGAGACTATTTAGACTTGAGTCCGAATTGGAGCTGGTATCATGGCATTGTTCAGTTTTCTTTCATATTAATATTAAACAAATCAATAAGAAAGTCTTAAATTTAATCCACTTGGTACACAAATTACGGGAGGCCTTCCAAAAGCTCCTCAGTCTAGCATCACATTCAAATAGTATTTAAACCTTTTGTCAGGCGTTTATAATTTATAGTAGCATTTCAGCTCAAGAACAAAACTTTATAGATTAGTGTGTTTTTGGCTATCCACCTCCATTTTTTTGTTTTTGTTTTTTTGAAGTATTGAAAGGGAGTGCAAAGCAGTCCTATGTCTTTATTTTTTTTCTATTATCTAGGGTTATTTTAGTTATAGTTACAGGTCTTAGAGTATAGGTGCTGGGGTGTTTGTTTTTCCTATTAGTTTTAAAGGCACTAGGTTTTATTTTTTTCTTAGGACTAGTTGAACGACTATTTGGGTTGTTTCCCTTAGCACAAGGAGCTTTTGGAAGGCCTCCACAAATTACAATTGGTATTTTCCCATGGCCATGGCCCACATTCACATCATTCGTCTTTAACTTTATGACATGACTTGATGATTTGGCATTTTGTAGTAAAGTAAAGGTGTCTGGGAATATACATAGAATTAATAACACAGGATAGAGACAAGTCTCCGTGTCTCAAGTCACAAAGTCAAATGCTTATCAATGTTCAAGTTCATCAGGAACAACTTTCCTTGACAAGACTTACACTGACTGAGCATTGAATCATATCATTGAAAAACACTCCTTCGCCATCCCCGGTAAGCCCCCCCCCCCCCCCCCCCCCCTCTTCCCCCTTTGTTCTTGGACCAATTGATTAAATTTCTGTTGATCAGGCCAAACTTTAAGCAGTGCTCTAAATAAGGCTAAATAATTTTAAGGATATCTCATTACTCATTAGACTTGAATTGAACGGAAACCAACGATTTCCAACGATGCATTTTTGCTGAAACTGAATTTGGGTTTGAACCGACACTGACTGATATACATCAATTATAGCTAGACGTCTAGATACAAACAATATATAACGAGATCATTCCCTTTTTTTCCACCCCAAATTTTTTCTTGCTTTAGAAATCTGATTTAAAAATAATTACCTGTAAAACTAAACTGTATAAGTATGATATTTCATTGCTGTTCCTGCTCGATAAATGGTGGACGTAAACATTGACTTTCTTTCACCTAGAGAAGTGATTCTAGGGTATATCCTTATGAAAGAAATCAATCATTCGTCATTATGCTGAATCACTTCAGTCTAACGTCACCGAGGCAACTTTAGCGTCAAGATGGCGGCAGCTTTCACATCCGGAGATGGAGAAGTCAAATAAAACGACGGGAACTTTAAGAATCTGTTGTTTGTTATTTATATCTCATCTAATACGTCACTGAACAGGTTATTCTTTTTGAAAACGGACGGTTCAAAACGTGGTACGACACAATGTATCCTTTCTAGACCGCGCCAACCAATTTAAACTCTATAACTATAACTCTAGATATAGAAGATGAATGAGAAAACTGTGTACTCTTCTGTTATTGTTATTTTGATTTTGAAAGAGTACATTTTTTCTTTTTTTTCCCCCCGTACATACAAAACTTAGGATTAAAGAATTTAAAATTGAAGAGCGTTTATCATTTGTATTAATTTTGTTGACATGGCTTGGTCTGACGAGGATGTGCGTAAAATCTCTCTTCTCTTACTCTTAGACTTCAAATCAAAATCAAAGAGAATTGTCACCATATAGAATATGACTCCTTGGTTGATACAATGCCTGATTTTCATCAGGTCAACCAATTTTTCTTCCAACTCACTTCTATTTTCTAATTTTTGATGCAATTTTTTTAAAGACTTCATTTTTTCATAAATACGGATTGAAGAAAATCATCTTTTATTTTAATTTTACTTTAATTCCTTGATCTGACAAGAACATAGGAGGTATTGTATTGATGGGAAAATTGTCTTTTTTTAATTCAAGGTGGGGGCGTTTGCCTTTTATAGACATTAATAAATTTGTTTAAGTCTATGTCATACATTCAATTTTTTCAGCTTGTGTCGTATAGTGATATAAATATAGCGCACCTTGGATACAGTGAGCGTTACTTCATATTGGCATTGTCTAGTACACCATTTTCACGATATAATGTACTAACAATCAGGGTGTTGAGGTAGGGTTGGAGCATTGCAGTGGTGTGACTCAGTATGCCAGTGATACTTACGGTGATAACACAATGATTTTCTCTCTCTATGTGTGGCTCTATGCCCGTCATTGGGGGCCTAGGTGCGTATGTTAATCATTGCAAAAGAAGACAAGCCATGAGGTGTGAAGAAGATTACATTGTTTACTAGATGATGCAAGCAGTGAGGGGGTGGGGTGGGGGTGGGTGAGGGGATGAGGTTGAGAGATGACTTATTAATTATAACATTTTAAAACCAGTCAAGAAGGGATGCAGGTAATCATATATGAGAGTTGAATGAAGAGCCAATGACCAACATCGTGATTCTTGTGGAAATGCAACAATGGGGGGGGGGGGGGGGGGGGGGCAGAGATTATCCCTTTTTTAACTTACCATCTTTAAGTATTATTTACAATCTCTTGTATATTAATGTCAAAAGTGACAGCTCCAATTCAAAGAAAAATGGCTTACTTATAATGAAAATTGACTTCCAGTCCCGTTGACCTCATTATAAATGTGGCTCCTGTACGTCACTTTTTTCTTCAGAGCAGGTTATTTTCTGTGTCAGTCTGTTATTTGACATAAATGAATGAAGTCCACTCACATTGGAAGGAGGATCTTAAAATTTATATACAGTTGTAACCTACTAATTTTGTGTGTAATGTAATAGGCCAATCTGAAAGCATGAATGAAAGCATGAAAAAGGTTGAGATGGTGCAAAGAACAGCTGCCTTTTTCGTTTTTGGAAATTTTGACAGAAGACACAGCATTGAAACCATGCTAACCAACCTTCAATAGGCATGGTGAGGCCCATGAATACATAAGAGTATGATGAATGGACCAGAGAGAAGGCACGTCCCTACAATGTTAAAATGAGTATTTCTCCTGTTTATAAAGGGTATACCAGTTACGCTTTCACTCTCCAGTGTGTATTGTCATTATTTGATCATAGACAGTGCCATTTAACAAAACTATGAATGAATTTTTTAAAATCAAGTGCCAATATGAAAACACTGCACAAGAACTCAGATACACAAATATAATTTTGATTTTAATTAAAATCCATGCGATATTGCTTATGGGTTTTGAGTCCGAAATTTTTATTTAAGTGCACCAAAATTTATAATCACACTTAAAATTAGTAGATCCACATCATTAAAAACAAAAAAAAAAAAACAAAACAAAAAACAACTAGGTAGTAACTGCTATAATATCAAATTTGGACTGATGTTTAGAAAAACAACTGATTTTTCAAATGAAAATAATAAAGTGAAAGAGCTGCTATTGTTTTCCCCACTACTCCCAACATATAAATGTATCCATAATTGCCACTATTGGACACGGCTTTGTCTGATATCAGTTAGCCTCCACTGATCTTAGACAGGTAGCTAAAAGGGAAAGTTAATGGACCCTTGAGAGTTTCATCCACTCATAATTCAGTGATAAACTTCTTTTACTGTGGTTCCATATTAACTAGCACTGATTCCAGGTAGTGTTGTAAACATGTTCTGATTGGTCGGTAATGAAGTGATCTTATTGGGAGGGAAAAAAATAGTTTTTTATTGGTTAAGAGTACGAGATGATGATCGTGTATTGGTATCTATTGCCAATTATTGTTACAACAATGTTGCTAAACAGGGTTTTTCCTAAAATATATGACCCTATTTTGGGTTTGTTATTACTACTACTAATAACATAAAGCGAAAAAAATCAGGACCAGAGGTCAATGTCGCTTTCCAAAGGTGTCGTTATTCAGAGGTTGCGCTGTAGTTTCTTTCATACATCAGAGGCCATGAATTAAACGTTTGAGCCCTTTTAAAACTTTATTATTGATGCAATTTGATTGTATTTTCTGGTTGAGGAACTATTTACAAAATTTTGATCAAAATGAGGCATTTAGGGTATTATATAGATTGTAGTTGTAGTACTTAACATTGATCATAACCTATAAATCGACTAAAAATAGTGACGGAAAATAAGTATAAATAATTCAAGATCTATTTGCATGAGGCACTCCTAAAAAATCCATCAACACGAATCACTCATGTTGTTAAAATGTGTGATTTGTACTGCCGCCATGCCATAACCACTTTACTGGGGTAAAAATTAAAATGCAAAACATAGAATTGATTAACCTTTATTTCCACAAACTAATATGTCTTAATGATAACTCACAAGGATAAGTATAGAAATGATTATTATTACTAGTCAAAGCACAAAACTGTCACTTTAATTATTACTTCATTATCATTTGTATATTTACTGATATACGTCTCAGGAAGACAAGTTCTTATCATGTGATCAAAATGGGTTTCTTTTGTGACTAGTATTTTTATTTATTTTTAAAAAATTCCAAACACAAGGTAACAAAAATCCCTGACATGTTGATAAATGTGTTGAAATGATAATGAAGAAGTAAGAAGTGTAAGGATTCTAATATCCAAGCTATTATAATTCCATGCTCATCACATGCAGGAGTTAACGGCCAATTAAAATGAGTTGATAGGTATTTTCAGTTAGTTTACATAACATTCTTATTTGATTGTTTGTAGATTCCTTTTCCTTTTTATTTCAGACTTAAGCTGTTATTTCTGAAGAATACATTAAGAGGTAATCCCCATTTTAATGAAGATGGCTGCTTCATGGGGGAAGAAAGCCCTGAACCGAATTGATCGATCCCAATTTGAAAATGATGAACTTCTACAATCTCTGGGCAATCAGTTAAATGTTGATTTCACCAGCTATGACCAATGGAAGAGGAAAGACAGGGTCATGCGGCCCATGCCTCCAAAGAAAAAAGCAGGTGAGAGACTTGTGCTGTATTGAGAACCATTTTAAGTTAACTACCATAACTGCTACTCGCTAAAACATGTTTTTTATATTTATTATTGTTTTAATTGGTTTTTTTTTTTGGGGGGGGGGGGGGGGGGGGGGGGGGGGGGGGGGAAGGGAGGACGCAGCTGGTTCTGTTCAGTCACGTCATACACATCTATTGTTGCCATTGGCTTGAGACACCTTGTAAAGTGCTCTAATCATATTAAGTGGATGCTGCAATATTTTAAAAAGAAGTTCAAGCTCATCTGCTCGATATTGTAACTATTCTAGAATTAATCACTTTAGTTTTTTTTAAAATTAAATTATATTAATATTTGTAATAATGATATCAATACTCTATTTAAAACCTATCTCCTAAAACATTTGAAAGAGATAAATAAGCATTATGGTAGATATTTAAGAGTGGAAAACACATTGATGTTTTCTTATTGAGCAAGAGCACATTTTTCATGGTTATTATGTGGGATTGCTGAGTAATACAGTGACTTTTCTTCAAAGTCACGCTTCATTATAATTATATAGATTAAAAAAAAAAAATTATTATTATTATTATTATTATTATTATTATTATTATTATTATTATTATTATTATTATTATTATTATTATTATTATTATCATTATCATTATATATTATTATTATTATTATTATTATTATTATTATTATTATTATTATTATTATTATTATTATTATTATTATTATTATTATTATTCATTATTATATATTATTATTATTATTATTATTATTATTATTATTATTATTATTATTATTATTATTATTATTATTATTATTATTATCAATATTATTCATCTTAGAGCCTCAGTCTGTTTTCAAAGTGGGGTTATTGCAAAGATCCAATTCAGCCTCTTCAATGCCAGCGCCAATTCCGAGAGGAAGACGAGCACAGGCAAAACTTGAAGAGGAGCGGAGACGGAAGCAGGAAATACTGAACATTCTAGAGGTTACAAAATTTTGTATATCTAACTTCTCTTTCTTTATATCCAAAGTCAAAATACATATGGTAATTTGTTTGTCTCCCTTGAAAATCACTTATAATGTGAGCTCAGGAATAATGAGAATCTATGTTTTGGATGGGGATTCTCATTATAAACGAGCTCCACTGTAAAGGAATAAGACACAAAAAAAAGGAATGGAGCCCGCTGTGTTTGGAAATTAATCAGAAAAATGAATATGACATGCGATTTTGATGATGGAATTAATTTTTATCATGTTTGTTTTATACAATGAGATGGCCATGTACTCTTATACTTCTATACACACATGTAAGCTTAATTAACCTTACGTTATACATTCATTTCTTTTTCTTATCATATTTTTAAAATTTTAATCTTTTTTTTGGTACGATTTCCATTCTTTATATCAGATGTTTCTATTTCATTTGGTTTTGCATTATAGTTTATGTGGAAATCTTAGTGAGACATCATTATTTTATTTTGACAGCTCAAGATTCAGAAATCTCGTCAAGCAACAGAAATGTATAGACGGAGGGCCAAAGAACTGTATCCTTTAAAAATTAAGAATATTTTTGGAAGAATTTGTATCATAAGTCTTTAATGATTTGTCTATTTTTTTTTTAAATCAGATTTTCAAAAGTGCGTTTGTCTGTTTAAAAATAACAACAAAAACTTGAGCATTTATGTAGCGTAATATCTACTAAACATGCTCAAAGTGCTTTACAAGGGGTCCCATGCCAACAGAAACACTTAACATGTAGAACGGGACATAATGCCTTGTTACAATTTTATTTCATCAGATACAATGCTATTAACGACCAGGTACTCATTTTACACCTGTTTTGTTAATTGCTTTTTGTTTTGGCTATTTTTTTTCAACATTTTTGTTGCATTTTTTTGAGAAATGGAAATGTGACTTAAACTAAATAATATGGACGTCAGTGTGAATGACTGTTAATGGTTTTTATTTTAATTTAATTTATTTATTTATTTATATTTTTTTTTGCACAACTTGTTTACCCTTAGCTATTTCTTTATAGAGTCGACATTAATATTGCTTTGGCCAAAGGGATTGAGGAGAAAGAGAAAGATACACATGTTGAGGTTAAAAAACTACTCCGGAAATACGAAAAATTCAGGGTAAGATTTAAAGTAGCCATTACACAATGCATTTATATATTTTTTAAAACACGAGCTTTTATATAGCACAATATCCACACAATGTGCTCAAAGCGCTTTACAAAAGGTCCCTGACCAACAGCAGCACTGAACATGTAGAACGAGACATTTATCAAATCATTCTATTTCATTTGCAAGACTGAAGTAAAAAAAACAAAAAACAAAAATCTAATATTGTACAATTAAAAAAGCAATGATAAGTTTTTGTTCAAATCTTGAAAATGTTTTCATCAATAAAACATGCACTTTAAGAAAAGATTTGGGTTATATTTTTTTTACCTTGGTAAATTTTAAAAGACAGACTTACCGAAAGAACAATTAAAATGTCATGTTATTATTAGAATATGCCCCTCCTCCCCCATCTTCGGCCCTTTTTTTCATATATATATATATATATATATATATATATATATATATATATATATATATATATATATATATACAATAACCCTTGACAATGACATAGTTTCTGCTTTTTTATGAGAAATGATGGGACAATTTTTTGTGCAATGTTTTCTCTGCTAAAGCAGTGAGTCTCATTTTACTCATCATATTAACCCACTGACAACCTATGCTTTTGCACTAAGTCATGATGTGGGTATTTTTAGATTATATGGTTTAAAAAATGATCATAACTTTTTAAATCATTGCAATCTTGTCTACAATTTTAAAAATATAAAATGCACAATTTGATAAATTTACAATGCAATTGATAGAATGCGCCTATCTTTAATTCTTTTGTTAAAATTGGAGTTAAACGATCTTAAGTAAAATTGACTATTGTTGCTGTATCAGAGAGAGCCATCTTCTGATGATCACAACGACAGAGAGTGTGAGATTATAGTCCGTTCCACAACATGTGCACATGCGTTGATGTGGATATCTTCACAACCTTTTGATGGTTTGTTAGTGACGTTAAGCCGATTTTTTTGCATCAGTTACAGCACCATACTTTTGGACTTTTTTTCATTACATTATATTAAAAAAAAACAAAAAACGAAGGGTCTGTGATGAGTGAACATTTGGATGGGTTTACAGTAACAATATTATACACAGTGAATTTTGTCTTTATTTTGATCACTGAAATCCCCACAGGCTTGACCAGGGGTTTACTTTTCACGAGATTCACGTGCACTACTCACTAATATTACCACCCTGGGTTCAAAATGACACAGAAAATTGTACCCTTTGTGCACACTTGACATAAACAATTGTTATATATAATTAATAGTTGAAAGCCAGAGGCTTAGCTTCCTGTGTTGTAATTTCTACATTCACAAAAACTGATAACATATGGATTAAACATGCAAATCTGTCACCATGAGGAAAATTTACAAGTATTTCTCCAGAGAGGCGAAGCGCGGAGTTCTTTTTTATGGCATGCAACAAATAGCAATACTATTAATAGTGGGCACTTAACCAGGAACTTAGAGTGGAGAAGTCAAACTAATAATTCTGTCATTTTAATAATGCAACTCCTATTTAAAAACTGTGGTTCCTTTGAAATGTTATACTGTACAAATCTTACATGGAATCTGTTTGGTATTAAAGAAATTTAGATTCAATGATGTTTCACATATTACATTCAAAGCGCCCCCCAGTGAATATAATTCAAGAATGGAAAACATGTAGCGTACTCAATGGGTGACCTGTGGGTTTTTGTGACATGTGTTGTGCAAACTTTATGAGTTCTCTTGCTCAACAGTTGGTCGGGGTTTATGTCTTTGTGAAAGGCATTTATTCTCATCTTATAGGAGGATCCCCTGGTTTTTGACATCAATGTCTTTGTCCAAAAAATGTATAAACACCTAATGGGCTGCTTGTATAGTCCAATATATTACATTTCCGTTGTCTACCAAGACGATATATATGCTGTTTTCAAAGCTGTTCAGTACTATTTAAATGATATCTATTATTACACTATTTGAAACAACCCAAAATATTTTGCTAAGCTACACCACTGAATGCAACTATGTTATGATTATTTCTCCATGGGAAAGAGAATCAACACACCATTACTGTAAACATGAAAAAGTGAGAAAACTGTTTGTTCTATCACTATCGGTATTCAAAATTCATAGCATCACCTAAATATAAGCATGCATGAAAAAAATGACGGCAACACATTACGTAACCTTGGAGGAATTAGTGATATTCCGTGCGCACAGGACTTGGAACAGACAATAGTACTGCGGAAATTCCTATAATTTAGTTTATGTCAGACAAATGTCACAAATTGTTCTGTCTCTGAAATTTCTAAGTTCATTTAATTGTATTTAATCTCTCATAAAATTGAAATGTCACAGCGTATTTATTGAAATTATGACATTTACAACTTTCACCATTAGACAAACAATTTTTCAAATTTTATTTTATTCCAGGGGGGAATTGCAACTCTCAACGCCAATTTTACAAAAGAATTGTCTGAAGCTCAAATTGATTTGGACAGAAGTAAAGCATCTGTGGATTCAAAATTAGAAGGTTGTGTTTTTATTAGTTGTATGTATATAAATTTCAATGATTTAAATTATGAGGTTATTGAATAAAGGTCCAGAATGTAGTCTAAAATTCATGACTTCTATAAATCGAGTTATTAACATTGTTTTTGTTTCATCACCTATACCTGTCGAGAGAAAAGACTTTTTTGGTGATCAATAATGCAATATTAAGCCATATATAAGCAGGCTTAAAAAAAGAAAAAGAAATTCAACTCCCCCCTCTTATACCCTAAAATGTTGAACTATAGATTTTTGGCATAACCTTTTCATGGTTTAAAATGTCTTTTTAGGTTTGCAGAAACAACTGGATCAAATGGAACAGAAATTAAAAGCCAAACAAGGAGAACTGAACGTGTTGCACAGTTACAAAGTGGGTTTTATAGATTTTTTTAATAATGAAAAAGATGTCTTTTATGAAAATCCAAATTATGTTAACTAGGCTGCCTGGTCCTCTTTTACTGTCCACTAGTCTGCTAGAGATTGTGGACTGTAAGAAAAATATAATTAAATACTCAATAAGAAACAATAAGAAACATTTCGGGCTCAAAGCACTCTTCAGCCAACATTAAAAACAATAAAAAGGTATTAGGATACAGGAGAAGATGTTTAAATATCGCATTATTGATTTTGTTGTTGGCAAATGAAGGGTTTTGAGCTCTAACGTTCCTTATTAAGTGTTTTGTCCTTTTATGAAGCTTTTTTGTTCGTATTTGTTTAAGGTTCTTGGGTTGTAAAATTAACAAAATTGCATGTAAAATCTTCTTCTAGACTCTATACACGTTATGAATAGGCTTCTCCTCTTGTCTTCCTATATTTTAAGTACCGTTTGAAATGAATTTTATATGGTGTTTTGTACTTTTATTAAGCTTTATGTTCATTTTTGCAAAGTGTTCTTGGGTTGTAAATTTCTTGTTCCCCTTTATATTGTCCATTTTTGACCTATAATATTCATTTTTGGTGAATACCTTTGTGAAAATAATTAATTAGAGGGAAAAGGGAGGGGAGTAGAATAGAAGCAAGGAATATTGGAATGGAGAGAGAGAGAGAGAGAGAGAGAGAGAGAGAGAGAGAGAGAGAGAGAGAGAGAGAGAGAGAGAGAGAAAGAGGTAGAGAGGGGGAGTATAGTGCTATAAAGGTAGAAGCGATATCTTTCAAGGTGTTGGGGTGCATAATACCGTAGAAGTGATTAATGCTCACTTGATTCTTTCTGATCGACTTACTCTGATCAACCATGGTTACAAAAACTTGTGTGTGTTGGCTATTATTGTTGGTTACTTTTACTGGCGAGTTTTACTTTAAGACATACAATATATGCACAGGGATTTTGTATGTTGTCTTGTGTTTTGAAAAGATGTGTATGAAATAGTTTCAGACAAAGCAGAAAGGAAAATACAAGAAAAATCATCCATTATGGGATGGATTTTCTTCTTGTATCTTTCTTTCAGCTTTGTCTGGCACTGTTTCATACACATTTTTCAGATCTTTATTTTACGCCAGGAACCTGGTCCCTAATTTGTGGTTCACTTTCAAATCATTTATTAATAGGACAAAGAGTATCCTGTGAAAGCAATGATGATTTCCAATCTTCATACAGAATTAGAAGTTGTCAAAAATTCAAATCAGGTAAGAATTTATCAAATTTTTAATCTTCAATGAGTATTTATCTATTTTTCAATGAAAATGATTCAAATAGCTGAAAAAAAAGAAAGCTCTTGCCATTTTAAAATCTAGAAGCATTGGTTTTAGAGATTTAAGCATTACAGTTACAAATAGTCAATTATATATCTAAACTTACTTTTACATATTCATTTTCATCTGATAATTCAATCCAAAATATGATGTTCAATGTTTGTATTATGTCAATAAATATTGAATATCCCACTTTGCTCTGAGTATTGTTTTCTTTTTATATCTGTGTAGTCTTCGATTGCTGTTTTTTAAAAAGGATTTTTGTTTGTTTGTGTGTTTTGTATTTTTGTTTGTCTGTTTGTCTATCTTTCATTTTTTTAAATATTTGAGCTGCTAATTGCTTGTTTAAGTACTTCTGATTTTATCAAGATTAGGAAATATGTTTTAGAGTGTTATATGTACTAGTTTTATTTAGAAGTCTTACTCAAAAACATTTATTAATTTCCTTTACCAGGAAGATCAAGAGGAGTTAGAACATATCATCAACACAGAGCTGGGAAAATATGACAAGGAGAGAATACGATTATCCAATGAAATTACACGAAAAGTCACAGAGGTAATCTTTGTGTTATTTTTGCCTACTTTCCTATTGTGTGTAAATCAGCTTTCAGATATATATATATATATTATTGTAATATCAATATTAGCACGGATTACTAATGAACATCATTTTCATTTCTCAACTTTTTATAAGAAAATGGTTTATAATGGAAAAGCAAAATATTTGATTTTAAAAATTTAAAAAGAACTGAAAAAAAAAATCCAAAAAGATAAAAAAGAAAATATGACACATTGTCTTGTTATCGACAATTGCCCTTTCCATTATGAATAGGCGATATAAAACAGTTTTAAAAATTAAATGTTGTCATTTGTCATGAAAGTTGATTCGTGAGTAGAATCCTCTGAAGGATATCCAGATTTTAAAAAAATCTTTACTCTTTTTTAATTTAATCATTTATTGCTAGACTAAACAAAGGGTAGCAAGCAATTACTACTGTCCGTTTCACGCCCTAGAAACAGGGATAAACTCTGGCCCAGGGGTCCAATTTTTCTGAAAGACTACTTACTACTTACCGAACTTACACATATTATCTTACCTTGCTCATGTGTGATTAAGTATCTTATTGTAGGTTGTGATAGATATTCTAAAAGTTATATGGGAAAAAAAATGGCTGCTTAATAATCCGGCAACTTGATATTGATATTTAGTTCCATGCCACCTTCTGGTGGACATGAATATTTTGAAGTACATGTAGCATGATGTCAATCTTAAAAAAGCGCTTGTAAATGGCATTATTCATTTTAAAATTTGTATTTATATTTTTTTATTTCTCCTTCTAGCAAGCAGTCGCTATGATGCACCCAAGTCTTAAAGATATGGCTCTTCAAAATATTGTCATGAAAAAGGTATTTTTACCATTATCATTACAAACCGTGTCATGATTACAGAATAGTTTATCAGAACGTTTTCTTCTGAGAAAACGGAAGTGAAACTCTGTTTAGAATTTTCAAGGATCTTGATTTAATGCAAAGAGTAGACCTTATTTTTAAATTTTTTTTTAAATATTTGCTGGGGGAAATGCAATAAAATCTAATATAACTTCTTTATTGTGGAAAGTATGTCAACGGCCATCTTTAACAGAGGAAAGTATTTATTTCCTCATCTTTAACAGTGGAAAGTATGGATCCGCCCATCTTTAACTATAACAATTTTAAAACTTATTAAATTTGTCCCACATCCTTGAAATGTTTTGAGCATTCCGTGTTGTACAGCTACATAATCTTATTTCATTTGTATTGACAGGCTATGTTCAGATATATGGAATTGGATACGTTAATATTTTACTTCATAGTTTGATAAACAACCTGAAGTTTTGTTTTGGTTCATATTTGAATTTTTTTTTCTCTTGGATCAAAATTATAAATACACAATTTATATTAAAAATATAATATGATTGATAAAAAATCAATATAACCTAAAATGTGTTTTAACAGAGTAAAATTATTTGCACAAACACCTCTCATGTGATCTACAAGTTCAAAATTTATTAGATGTTTTCCATATTCTGTAAAATATCTTTTGACAATCTGTGTTTTGCTATCATGTGATCTTTACTCCATTGGTCAATAGATTATCTATTATAAAAAAAACTTT
Organism: Berghia stephanieae; assembly: GCF_034508935.2. Taxonomy (NCBI): domain Eukaryota; kingdom Metazoa; phylum Mollusca; class Gastropoda; order Nudibranchia; family Aeolidiidae; genus Berghia; species Berghia stephanieae. The sequence goes on from NC_088366.1 coordinate 43,419,977, forward strand.
CTCTTACAAAATCATTGAAAGTCTTTGTTTTATTGTGTCATATTTTTAATGTATTAATTTTTGAGCCATAAAACAAACAACAAACAAAAACCAGGAAAGAAGTAGAATTGACTTACAAATTATCAATATCATCATCATCATCATCGTCATCATCATCATCATCATCATCATCATCATAACCACCACCACCATCATTATAGTCATAATTCACACAACTTATGCACAACTCTTTCCAGCTATGCATATTGTACGAAATTATTTTTGTTGCTATTTTAGGAAATTGAGTTCCACATCCAACAACAAGACGACTTGATAAATGCCAATAAAGAACTGGAAGCAGAAGTAAATGAGCTTCTCCGCCATCCTAAAACAAACCTAAGATTACAGATGTTCCCTGAGTTCTTCCCTCAAAGGGGAAAGTAAGTTTATGATTATGCACCTCTTATGCGATTACTTTGATGAGTGTTACAATTGGCCTTATTTTGTAAGCGATATTGAGCTTAGTCAGTGAGATGATGGCTGACAATGATTGAGAAACTCTAGCTTTGCTAATCCGTCAGTCAATAAGAAACTTTACACATTTACAAATTTCCCCAGTAAACTCAGTTGTAAATGAGTACCTAGCTATGGACAGTGAGATCGCTAGTGTATGAGCGCTTGTTCAAAGGGTGCGACCATGTTACGTGTACTGTTTGAAATTAAAATTTAGCCCATTCGATCCACATGTGAAAGTTAAGCATATATGATCTACAGGGAGAAATGAATTTAACGTTGTTAAGCTCATTAAGCATAGTGAAATCATGTAAATGAGCTATATAAATAATATTAGTATATTATAGGAATGTCATAAGTATTTACATATACATTTCTTAAGTGGAAAATTATTTTAAAGTTTGGAAAATGTCTATTACTATTTTAATTTTACATGCTAAATGAGAAGAAAAAAGAAGAAAAACAGAAAAAAGAAGAAGAAGAAGAAGAAGAAGAAGAAGAAGAAGAAGAAGAAGAAGAAGAAGAAGAAGAAGAAGAAGAAGAAGAAGAAGAAGAAGAAGAAGAAGAAGAAGAAGGAGGAGGAGGAGGAGGAGGAGGAGGAGGAGGAGGAGGGGGGAGGAGGAGTAGAAGAAGAAGAAGAATTGCTTTCTCTCAGCTAAAGATTCCTGTCAGGACCAGGGGGAAAAACAATCTAGCAGAAGAAAGAGAGCAACGTGAATTGGAAAAACAAATATAGTGGGAAAGAAGACAGAGCAAGTGACCTTTTCCCCCCAGTCAAAAGACCTCACCCGTATTCATACACACAACACATAAGAACACAGACAAAGACATACACTCACACACACACACACACACACACACGCACACACAAAAGATATATTATTTGACACATTTAGACAATACTTATAATTATAATACAATTTAAAGTCATGGTCATTTGTAGAAGATAAGAAAACAAAGGTTATGTTTACACAATTTGTGGACAGCAAACTTTTAAACAATATTATACGCTCTCTGCTAATTAATGCGCGTTTTTGCACTATTTTTTTTCTCTTCCAGATGTACACCAGATATGGATGTTGTGTTGGATATTCCAACCCAGAAGCTGCTGCCAATATAAATCATTTTGCTCAAATATTCAACTATTTTTATTATGCAAAGAGATGACTGTTTATTATCTTTACAAAATACAATCGCGTCCATGCATTTGAACATTTTCATTCCAGACAATTTGGATGACAATTCATTCAAATCATTGAATTCCCAACCAAAGTGAAATTTTGAATTACTATGATGACTATGACAGTTTTTTTATCTAGTGTATTTAATAAAGTAAAACGTAATACTGTAAAATGTTTTTAACCATAGCCGAGAAATTGCAGTTTAAAAAAACAACAAACAATTTCCTCTCTCTCTCTCTCTCTCTCTCTCTCTCTCTCTCTCTCTCTCTCTCTCTCTCTCTCTCTCTCTCTCTCTCTCTCTCTCTCTCCCTCTCTCTCTCTCTCTAACATTTACTGACAGAGCGATTTCCACTAAATATGCTCAAAGCGCTTTAATAGGAGTTCTGAGACAACAGAAACATTTAACATGTAGGATGAAACATCTCTATGGCTCTATTAGAATTTTGTTGATGACATTTGTTACCAGCTAGGTACACATTTTAAACCTGAGTGCATGTGATTAAAAAGCTTTTTCCAAAGACAACTTTGCAACACCCAGAGCAGGACTCAAACCAGGGACCTACTGGTCTATAGGCTTGTATCATACCACATGAATACAAAGCTGCACAGTCTAGTGTCAGTTTAATCGTAGTCTTATTATAATTTTCTTTAATGAGGTTATATCACAGTTTAGACGTGGTCACATGATATTCATTCTGTGTCGGCTGTGTGCTTGCTTGCGATTGTGTGAATTTACAGTAAATAAAGTGACTGGTTTTGGAAAACATGATTCATTTCATTTGAGGAAATCTAGGACAGAAGTTGCAATTTTCATACATTTTTATTTTGATCTGTCCATTGAAGCCGACTATCGATAATAACTCTATGTATTTTTGCATGTTTAGTTTCTCTAAGAATTTTGTCATGGAGCTCAGGCTCAGTTTTGTTTTTCATTTTCAAAACCTGGCATTTATCCCGGATGGAATTCCTTTCTCCATTTCTCTTCCCATAGTCGCAAAGTATTGTGGTATCAAGACCTTTTTGCACATTTTCTATCATTTTCTAAAGCCAGATATTTCATTTGTCCCTGATATTTATTCTTACTTATGCCATTGTTATTGTTAATGTGACCCAATGCATCAATCTGGTATTATTTTGGAATTTTAAAAATCGAGGATAAAGTCAAAATGACAAGAATTATGAACATTAAAAAAAAAAAGTTTATGAAGCAAAACTCACTTCAAATCTTGAAGGTAAGCTTTAAAATAACGAATTTTGAGCAACAATCAAGTTCTTTCCAACATAACACTGTTTTGAGACAGTTGGTAAAAAATGTTAATTTATTTCTACCATGCTTTGTGATCATGGAAAAAAAAAATAATAATGAATGTTTCCACTGTTTAGTGTCACATTCCTTCATTTCACCTCTCTGTTTTCGTTTCCTTTTTTTCCCCATGATTATAAATGAATAAATGAAAATTGACATTAATCTAGAGCATTTACAGGGATTCACTGTGGTCAATGTGTTTCACGATGTTTCATTTTTTCCCCCAGTCAGCTATATGGAACCACATTTCAATATCATGCATTGGCAGTCACCTTCATCTGTTTTGTATTAGCACCTTTAGATTATCAGTCTTTGCTTATAGCTAGGTACACATTCACACTGAAGTCAGATATGTGTGTAAAGTGTCTAACTCCAAGTTACTAACAACGCCCAATGTCACTTGCTTTTCTAACAAGATGAGAAATCATACAGCTAAGCCATCGATGTCTCACAGTCAAGTGACCTTAGTGTGGTCAGCCACTAGAAAATCTGGCTCCATTTTATTGCATCCCTGTGTTAGCAACTTCATATATATTACCCCACTTGACTCAGGTATGGATCAATACATGGTTGGAAGGTAATGACGGTTTTTGTAAGAGGGCTACAGCAGGCGACTTGTACGACATATGAAGATCATTTTTCTCCATTTCATTTGCATTAGGCTTTGTGAGTGCGCTGGATATGATAAAACCACGAAAAAGAGTTCAGGTATTATGTTGGGGTGAATCAAAAAATGAAAATTAACTCGGAAAAAGAAACTTTGATATGGGACAATATCAAATAAATGTATTAAAAGCGCTTTACAAAGGGTCAATGAAAAGGCATTGGATGGAAACAATGCAAAAAAAAAAAAAAAGAATGTTTCGGGTGCAAACCCTTCATCAGCTAAACAAAAGACAGGGTAATGTTTAAAACAAATAATCAAAATGTAGGGATGATGAAGGTTTGCACCTAGATGTTCATTCTTACACTGTTTCCACCTGAAGCGTCTCCACTTCCCCCGTAGTAGTAGCAGTAGTAGTAGTAGTAGTAATAATAATAATAATAATAATAATAATAATAATAATAATAATAATAATAATAATAATAATAATAATAATAATAATAATGATGATGATGGTGGTGGTGATGGTGATGATGGTGGTGGTGATGATGATGATGATGATGATGATGATGATGATGATGATGATGATGATGATGATGATATTAATAATATCAAGGTGACGCTCAATTGAAATATATCATGTTTTTAAATTCTGAGACAATTTAACATTGTTGTAATGGACAATATTTTCCTTTGGTTTGAGACAACTGCACCTGTAACTGAGAGTATTTCCATTACAATAATGAACTCAAATCGACGTGCGCTTATTTGCAGGTCTAATATCCCAATTTCTTATGGGCTCATTGTTTAATGGAAATATCAATTAATGACGCAACAGGTTGTCCATAACAACAATGTTAAACTAGGCCAATAAGTGGGTTCGGATGTCAGACCTGCGTATATGTAAACGTCGGCTCAAATATATATGCACATATTAGCAGGTATGATACCTGTACGCAATTATGGGCTTGATTTAACATTGTTATAATGGACATTTTTTTTTTTGCGTTGGTTTGAGAGTATTTCCATTACAACAATGAGCCCAAAACAAAGAGGGTTATCAGACCTGCAAATTAGTGCACGTCGGCCCTAATCAATGTAGGTTATCAGATCTGAAAATGATACCTATCTCGCCTGAGTAGGGAAAGTAACTTCAGAGATCTGATTATTGGTCGTAATTTGAGAATAGTCTCCCTTGTTATGATTATGTTTATCGATTTTCTTGAGCTGCAGACGACAAAAATACAGAATTCGATGAAAACATCTTTTAAACATTGTTGTGTGTATAGTTCTGATCAAGAAGGGAATAATTTTTTCTGAATTATAAGGCAATGATCTTGTGAAAACTGATATCAAAGAAGGTGAGTATCTTATTTAGTTTTCATATCAATCCTCTCTTACTTGAGAGTCAGTTTGAGTTTGAGTCAAGAGAGCACAATCTCCATTCATTTCCTCAAAACTTTTCTCTCTTTTTTTTTTGTGTGTGTTTTTTTGTTTGTTTGTTGTAAACCAGTTCTGATTGCACATAAAGTCTAATACACTGATCTAAAGCTCATGTGTGCATGTATAATTCCAATCTTTTCATTATCCAAGTGTCTGTGTTTGGTCAGCTTTGGCTGACATAGACCTAACTTCGAGACAGAGTAACAATGATTGACAATGATACAGTTACAATATTAAAACAAATGGCTACGTTCACGGCTCCCTGAAATACCCACAAGCCAACTAATAGACTAGATATCTAACTATAAATGAAAATACGAGAACCAGACAGTCCGATTTCCAAACGTTCAACATCCCGCGATCAAATGTCGATAGCAGTATAATAGACTTCCATTTTTTTTTTTTGGGAGGCCTTCCGAAAGCTCCTCGTGCTAAGGGAAACAACCCAAATATTTCCTCAACTAACCCTAGAAAAAATAAAACCTAGCACCTTTAACTAACCCTACAATTTCCACTCAATCTATCAAGGTTTGTTCTAGAGTTTTTAAAGTGCTATTATTATATAATTGACAAATTGAATAAATGGGAGGCCTTCCGAAAGCTCCTACATCCCCAGTATTCTTTGTTTTTTAAAAATAATGTTCTAGAAGGGGGTTTGGGAGGGGGAGACTTTAAAAAAAAAGTTTCCTCCCTCCCAAACCCCCTACTAGAGAACATTATAAAAAACAAAGAATACTGGGAATGTAGGAGCTTTCGGAAGGCCTCCCGAATAAATTAACGCCTATCAAAAGATCCACGGTGAAAATGCTACTTGAAAGAGATGCTAGACCGAGGAGCTTTCGGAAGGCCTCCCCTTTTCCCCCCCGAGCACCACCTGTTTGTGGAATAGCCAGATTCAAATACAGTGCAACCTCGGGATAAGCACACCCCTGAAAAACGTTTATTTTCCCTCCCATTGAGATTGTTACCGACCAATCAGTACACATTACTATACTGTGTAGAATCAACAGTAGACTAGTTCATAAGGAACCACAGCCTTAACCTTCCCTTTTAGCTACTTATCTGAGATCAGTGGAAGTTAACTGATATCAGGCAAAGCCATGTCCAATTGTGGCAATTATATGGAACATATATGTTGGAGTAGTGGGTGAAACAATAACTGCCTCTTTCACTTTATTATTTTCATTTGAAAACTCAGTTGTTTTCTAAACATCAGTCCGAATTTGATGTTCTTGTAGTTAATACCTATTTTGTTTGTTTTTTATTATGTTTTTGTTTTGTTTTGTATGCTTTTAATATCGCAAGATGTTGATCTACTAATTTTAAGTGCTTGTAAATTTTAATGCACTTAAATTTAAATTAAAAATTCAGATATTCAAAAATCATCAGCTTAGAATCGCTTAGAATTCAATTACATCAAGACTAGATGTGTGCATCTATGTTCTTGTGCTGTATTATTATATTGACACTTGATTTTCTTGATTTATTCTTTGTTTTTTTTTTTGTTAAATGGCGTTCGAGCACTGTTTACGATCAAAACAATGACAATACAGATTGGAGAATGAAAGCATAACCGTTATACCCTTTGTAAACAGGAGATAAATACGCATTCTATCATTGTTGGGACGTGTCTTCTCTCAGGCACTGGTCGGTACATTGCACCGTTATGTATTCACGGGTCTCATCACACCCCCTTCTTCCGCCATCTTGAAAACTCTGGAATAATAACACCCCGGGATAATAATTTTCTGATCCCTGGCAATGTCGTTATCCAGGGGCTGCAGTGTAAATTACTGAGCAGCATCCAGTACCTTGTAGCATTGCAATACGTACAATTTTGAAAGTTGTCTTTTAATGTGTTATTGTTATTGTTATTATCTACAATAAAGCCCAGTTACAAAGAGTCCATCAATTAGTTTTTAAGAAAAGAAGGAACAGGAGAAGAAGAAGAAAAAAATGAATAAGAAAAAGACGAAGAAGAACCAAAATAAAAATTCAAGCAACATTTATGATATACAACCCAAGGGGCTTAGAAAAAAATTATCAAGGCATTTCAATATTTTAGACCCAGTGGGAAAAATACAAATGAATTAAAACACAAGATTGAAATTGAATGGTTTTATTTTGCAATTTGGTCAAGTTTGCTCCTGAACCAATAGTTGTATGGTGGTACAGGAAAATCATGTATAACACATACGACCAGAAAAGCTTCGACAAGGCAAAAATATTTTGGGCTAATACTCCAAATCAAGTATTATTATTAGTGGTAGTAGCAGCAGCAGAAGCAACAGTAGTACTTTTAGTAGTAGTAGTTGTAGTTTGAGTTTGAGTTTGAGTTTGAGTCAAGAGAGCACAATCTCCATTCATTTCCTCAAAACTTTTCTCTCTTTTTTTTTTGTGTGTGTTTTTTTGTTTGTTTGTTGTAAACCAGTTCTGATTGCACATAAAGTCTAATACACTGATCTAAAGCTCATGTGTGCATGTATAATTCCAATCTTTTCATTATCAAAGTGTCTGTGTTTGGTCAGCTTTGGCTGACATAGACCTAACTTCGAGACAGAGTAACAATGATTGACAATGATACAGTTACAATATTAAAACAAATGGCTACGTTCACGGCTCCCTGAAATACCCACAAGCCAACTAATAGACTAGATATCTAACTATAAATGAAAATACGAGAACCAGACAGTCCGATTAATAGTGGTAGTAGTAGTAGTAGTAGTAGTAGTAGTAGTAGTAGTAGTAGTAGTAGTAGTATTAGTAGTAGTAGTCGGCGGCGGCGGATTGTCGTTGTCATAGTCGTCGTGGTAGTAGTAGTCATAGTGATAATGATACTGGTATGTAATTTAAGACAAAGATGATGGATGGCCGGGGAGTCGGAGGGGCAAGAGATAAAGGTAATATAATATTTAAATGAGGTCCAGTCTCGAGTTCATGCCGTGAGGTGACAGGGTTTAAGTATCAATTCTGCTTCCCTGTATTTTCTATGTTGTTTAGTGGTGTGACAGAATCGAAGGACTGCTACTGCCACTAATGATTATACTAATACCTATATCGCTTATATTTTGTATTTATTTCCAATTCCATTGTATTTATTTTCCAACTATAGTGTACACTTTATTTTATTTCACGTTCTATACTGCATTACGCAGTTCCTCCCCGCCTCCCCTCTTTTGACTTAATTAATTGCCCACCTTTTATAAATATCTATTGCTCTATTTTAATTTGTGCTTCCTTACAAAGGAGCATACCATTTTCTGCCCATTAATGTTTTTGTTTATTCATCTTAACAACGCCACTAACACTACGTCTCTACTAGTGTTTAATTCGTCCTGATAAAGGGGGAAACCCGAAACGTCAATTTTATCTGTTTTCATATATTATATTGAAGCTTACATTCAATTTCACATTTTTATTTATTTCTTCCAGCCTTGAGCAGAAACATTTACATTCATCACATGCTGTCAGCATGAGGTTCTATCATTGATTTTTATGAGCAGGGTTTGTCCTTTTCGTACCGTAACTATTCCATAATCTTTATTTATTATAGTTTGATATTTTCTGTCTTCATGTGTTCACCTATGGGCCTTCGCAATTTTGATCTGTAAATTGTAAATCGAAATTGTTCCCACTGACCAATGAATGTGCTGTCAAGCCAATTGAAACTGACCTGTCTTAATCTCTGTATGTTTCAAAAGCCATGTCAGCAGATGGTAACAGGCTAATCAGCATTGAGACCATCTTCTGTCTAATATTATTGTGAAGGTTGGTCTTAATTCTAATTAAATTGACTTCTATTGGAACTTCTTTGGAAAGGGTGAGGGGGGAGGATCTGCAGGAGGATGCAATTCTTCTCCAACCTCAGTGAGTCTTCTCCAACCTCCCTCAGTGAGTGGCAATAAAATGCTTTGGATGGCTGAAAACCGCGCTCTGAGCAATATCACCCTAAAGCGGCTGCCATATAAAAGTAGGATTCATTATTAACCACCCCCCCCCCCCCCCCCCCCCCCCCGTAAAAAAATTAATTGTTTCATTAAAAAAATTCAAAATATATATTCATGAAATAAAACTTTATCTACAGGACTCATTCAATGGTGTCATCCATCTCTCTCTCCCTCCCCCCCCCACTCTCTCTCTCTCTCTCTCTCTCTCTCTCTCTCTCTCTCTCTTTCTCTTTCTCTTCGTCTCTATCTATCTATCTATCTATCTATCTATCTATCTATCTATCTATCTATCTATCTATCTATCTATCTATCTATCTATCTAGCTCTCACTCTCTATCTCATCTTTCAGAAATGTGGAGAGAGAGAAACACACACACACACACACACACACACACACACACCCAGATGGAGAGAGAGAGAAAGAAAGAGAGAGAGAGAGAGAGAGAGAGAGAGAGAGAGAGAGAGAGAGAGAGAGAGAGAGAGAGAGAGAGAGAGAGAGAGAGAGAGGGGGGGGGGGGGGGGGGAAGAGAGATCTTTTGACTAAATAACAAAACAAACACGTTATTTTGTTGAACTTTTATAAACATTTTATGTTGCTGATGGTTTGCACTCGAAACGTCAACCGATTTATAATGTTTTAAAAAATCATTATTATCATTTCTAAATGGAGCCTCATCCATTTTCCTTTGTTCTTGCGTCTCTCCAAACTCTGGTTGGTGGATAACCAACACTTACGGCGGGGGCAAAGTTGGTTGCCTCTTGATCGGTCCACACCCTTTTTATCTCTTCTATTCCCATATACCATGTTATTTCCATGCCGCTTTGTGTTCTTGTTCTAGATTGAAACAATTTGGTTTCATCTGGGCCCTAGCTGGAGTCATTTGCTAGTAGGGAGGCAGTCAGACGGATTTATCTTTTTGAGAGGAGTGTTATTTTTACTTGAAAATCCATTCTCTCAAGTATATTATGTATATTTTACTTATTGATATAATGCACTTTGTAACCACCTGTGTGCGACCCTCTTGGCCGAAATTACTTACTTATCCTCTTGGTTCCTCAGTGGAACATAAGGCGTCAACAAACTTCCTCCAACATCTCTGTCCCGGGTCAGCCAGCTCAGCTCATTCCATGTCTTTCCAAAATCTTTCATCTCCTCTTCAACTGTCCTCCTCCAGGTGCCCAGTGGTCTGCCTCTTCCTCTTTCCCGGTGGGGACCATCTTAGTACTGTTTAGTCAGTCTGAAATTTTTGAGTCATTTCCACCATCTGTGCTTGACTTCATCCACAATGTTTTTCATTCTTGTGCGCCCGGAAATTTCTTTGTTGGTAATATGCTGTTGCCACCAAGTTTCAGGATTTTGCAGAGGTATCTTCGTTCAACCCATCTGGGGCGACGCTATCTTCTTGTTCATTCTCCAAGTTTCTGCTGCATATTGGAGAACAAGTGGACGTTGGATTGGTAGATCATTATTTTGGTGTTGGTATGCAAGGATGTTGATTTCCAAATACCCCCTGAGCCCATTAAAAGTAGAAGCTGCAAGTCCTATTCTAGTACTAACTCCTTTTTCAATGTTACTATCAGCTGAGATGTAACTACACAGGTATTTGAAGTGTTCCACCTCTTCCAGATCTGTGCCTGGGATTTTGACAATTTGTTTGCTCTTTGTCTTTACTTTCATGACTTTTGTTTTGCCTGGATGGATTTTGAGGTCTACACTTTTTGATTCCTCATCCACTCTTGATGTTTTTTCTAGAATGTCCTTCTGGGAATGCGACAGAAGTGCGATGCATCTGTGAAGTCGCAATCTTCAAGTCTCGTCGTCAATCCCATAACCAGTCCTCTTGCATGGTCGTTGGTCACTGTCCTCATTACCCAATCAATAACAACAAGAAAGATTGTAGGTGAGATTATACATCCTTTCCTGACTCCTGTCTGTATGCAAAACCATTCACTTTGTTTGTCATGGTGTACAGAGCACTGGTTGTCTGCTTACATATTCTTCAGTATGCTGATGACTTTCTTTGGGAATCCAGAAGCTGTAAGTATTTTCCAGAGTGATGGATGATGAAACTGTCAAAACCTTCTGAAAATCTATATAATTCACATACAAGGAAGAATTCCGCTCTATTGATTGTTCGACAATTGTTCTCAAGACAAAGATCTAGTCAGTGCATCCTCCTCCACTTCTGAAACCTGCCTGCTCCTCCCTGAGAATTATGTAAATGCCGTGTTTCAGACGTTGTAGAATGACTCTGCAAAATATTTTTACAGGGACAGAGAGTAAACTGATCCTTCTTCAATTTCTACATTTCGAAAGGTCACCTTTCTTGGGTAGTTTTATAATGACACCTCTTTTCCATGCTTCAGGAACTCTCTCTTCTTCCCGTACTTTATTGGACAATTAAAAACATTTTTTTTCAAAGGCCTTGACATTCGTTCTTGGATCGGCCTTCAACATAATATCTGCAGTAATTTTATCTTCGCCAGGCGCCTGTTCCCTTTTGTCTGTTTGATGGCTGTCTCTATTTCTTGGCAGGTGATGCGGCTGTTTCATTTCAATTCCATTCATTTCAGTTTCATTTATTGCCTTAAATTCGTAGAAAAATACGAGCATGTCTGGCTCCAAAGCCAAAAATTATAATATATTTTTTGTTTGTTTGTTTTTAAAATATTCAATATCACTTGTTTGAAGGGAAAAAATAGTGCAAGAGCTCATATTATTTTCAATACTGAGAAGATATATTGGAATCTGTTATGGGCAAACTGATAATTATAAAGTTAGGTATAGTGACTAATGTTTTGGACAGCAATTGTTTAGTATCTTCCCCCCCCCCCCCCCCCCCCCCCCCACACACACACACATACACATACACCCCACACGATAAACGATGAATATTATTTTTAATTCAACGTTGTCAGGTTTCGTGCTCTGTCCTCATAACTTCAATCACCTGGCTAACGTTAGAAAGCAGACTCTCGAGATTACTGGTTGTTCAACAAGTGCGTTTTTGCTCGTTTGCGTTTGACACACTAGGTGTTTGATGATAGCCGGATCGCTGAGTGAAAAACCAGCGCCGCCCCAAACTGAAGGTTGCTGCTACGTTGTGCGTGTTGTGTACTCAGCAAGTGCTCACTTACTCTCGTTCATAAGTATTTCACCTCCTCTTTAGATCTAAAGTTGCTTTTGGTTGTGGATGTGTTGTTTTCAGATTCAATAATCAGGTTGTGTGCTTCATATACATTTTTGGATAATATAAGCGGTAATTCCCCGGAGAAAGATTTACTTGCAAGTAAGTTTATAACATGTTTGTTTTGTTTTGCATTTTATTGAACGAGAGAGAGAGAGAGAGAGAGAGAGAGAGAGAGAGAGAGAGAGAGAGAGAGAGAGAGAGAGAGAGAGAGAGAGGGGTGCGGCTATGTGGTTGTCTTAAGGTCGGACCGCGAGGACCAGAGTTCAAGCCCCGCTCTGAGCGGCGTATAGTTGAGACATTGGAAACGGCTCTTTACTCTCATTCTCTTGCCGTACTCAGGTGTTCACTGAGCACCTGGCCTGTAAACAGTGTCGCCTCTGTCGGGAAATATTGTAATATCGCCTAACCTGTGTCATGTCTGACCCTAAATGTTAACTAATGCGCTGGCTAGGGACCCCTTGTAAAGAGCATTTAGCACATAATGAGTGAATATAGTTGCTCTATATAAATGTCAAGTTGTTTCTTTTTTAATTTATTATTTTTTAAAGGTAGATAGTTAGGGTAGATCGACAATAATAATAATAATAATAATAATAATAATAATAATAATAATAATAATAATAATAATAATAATAATAATAATGATAATAATAATAAAATAATAATAAACAATAATAATATAATAGGTAATAATAGATGATGAATTTAATTTTTATACTATATGATCTTCTTTCTTCCTTCTTCTCTCTTCTTCTTCTTCTCTCTTTCTTCTTCTCTTCTTTTCTTCTTCTTCTTCTTCTCTTCTTCTTCTTCTTTCTTCTTCTTCTTCTTCTTCTTCTTCTTCTTTCTTCTTCTTCTTCTTCTTCTTCTTCTTCTTCTTCTTCTTCTTTTCTCTTAGTATTATTGTTATTATTATATTATTATTATATTATTATTATTATTATTATTATTATTATTATTATTATTATTATTATTATTATTATTTTTATTTTTATATTATTATTATCATCGTTATTATTATGATGATGAGGATGATGATGATGATGATGATGATGATGATGATGATGATGATGATGATGATGATGATAATGATGATGATGATGATGATGATCATCATCATCATCATCATCATCATTATTATTATTATTATTATTATTATTATTATTATTATTATTATTATTATTATTATTATTATTATTATTATTATTGCTGCTGTTATAAAATGCATGTTTTTTTCTTTCTGTATTATGTCGGACTCACTGTCTGTCCATTTATATGTTGAAAAGGGTGGGGTTACATCTCCGGGGGATGTGTCACTATAGGACGAATCTGTTTGTCTTGGTGTGTTTATCGTTCTATGGGCTACATAATAGCATATTTCTTACTTTATTAATTGATCATAACGCTGAAGATGAGCTCATGTAGGTCAGAATCTATCTATCTATCTCTCTCTCTCTCTCTATCTCTCTCTCTCTCTCTCTCTCTCTCTCTCTCTCTCTCTCTCTCTCTCTCTCTCTCTCTCTCTTTGATCGTGAGCTAGTTAAATATTCATTCTGATGTGTTAGTCAATGTTGCTGTTATTGATGGTGATAGATGGGTAGGCAGACAGACAATAGATCGATAGATGGATAGACTGACTGACTGACAGACAGACAGACATACGTATATATACGTATATGATATAATATAGATAGACAGATAGAAATAGATACTAGATAGATAGAATATTCGGGTTGAAGTCCCGTTCTGTCGGCATTTCTGTTTTTTTTTTTTTCTTTTAAATTTTCGTTGAGTAAGAAATTTAGTCCTTATAGCTCACTTTACGGGCCTGCATTACGACTGGCGCCTGGATTATTTCCGTCTTTTCTCGTGATAGACTCTTCAGGAAAAAAAAATCACCTGACGATGAAAATATATAATTGATTAATTATTTTATTTATTTATTTTGGTCTTAATCGACATGAACTTATTTGCAGGTCTGATAACCCAAAATTTAATGGTTATGGGCCATGAGCACATGTTTTGCAGGTCTGGTAACCGGACGTAACCGGACGCGTTTTAACATTGTTGTAATGGAGAATAGTTTACGTTGTTACCATAACAATTTGGGTTATCAGACTTGCAAATAAGTACACGTTATTATGGACCCTTTGTTGTAACGGAAATACTCTCAAACCAAGAAGCAAAATATTTTCCATTACAACAATGTTAAATCGAGCCCATAATTGTGTTCGGTCATCGGAACTGAAAATATGTGCACGTCGAACGAAATCCATCGGTATATAAAGTTATTGTTTTCTGGCCAAATGAAAGAGAAGTACGGCTGTACACTATGCTTCTTTGCAGCGTGTCGTATAGAATCTACCATTAACCATCAAACACTTCTTCTGTATCAAGTTC
>NC_088366.1:43437040-43439540 GCF_034508935.2 Berghia stephanieae
AGCCACAACATGGATTTTCTCAAGCCTCTGTTATATACTTTCCCTCTTTATCTCAATGTTTTATGGTTATCTAAATATTTTATGGTCAGTTTTAAGGATAAATAGCCTCATAAATAGGTTTTGACAAAGTTACTTGGACGCCGTTTTTATATTTTGTTTAAAGGCTTTGTGCGACTCTTTGGTCTTGTGGTATGACACTCACCTTCGGACCTATAGTCCCCGGTTCCAAGTTCCGCTCTGGGCGTGGCCTATTCGAGTCCTTCAGCTTCGTCTCTGTCGAAAGACAGTATCATAATACCTGGTCCTACATGTTAAGTGTTGCTGTTGGCTAGGAAACTCCTAGTAAAATTGCGCTATATAGATACACAATATATGTATTTTGTTTTTTCTTTTCGTTTTTTTGTGTGACTGTTTGTTTGTTGTTGTTGTTGTTTTTTTTTTTGTTTGTTTAAAGCTTCATTTCCTCCTTCAGATTGTAAGGGTTATAATGAAAGACTGACGTAGTCTGGTGACTGAAATTTGGATTGGATTTTATATATTACCAATGTGACAATTTACACTCTTTTTCAGATGTGTATTTTATTTTTAAAAGCGATAGAATATTATAAGAGTTTTTAAAAATTACGGTAGGCTCGCTACCTATTGTCCTTTAAACCGTCCACATACACTGCTTTATCATGTTTCTATTGTGTAATAGGGGTATGGAATCCACTGATGGTTAGGGATGGCGGCAGTAATGAACTGTTGAACGTTAATAAATTACCTTGATGCTATTCTCGATCTACTCACTACTCACATTGTTTTACCTGGTACGTTACATTACACGATGTGTTTCATCACATTATATTATTTACCTGGAGAAAAGTACGTGCTATGTCTGTGGTTGGACGGGTGTGATAGATGATTCCCTTACTCAGCACAATTTATAAATGTCTGTAGTTGATAAGGTGTATCTTGTGATCAAGGCCAAATTTACTTTTACCAAATTGTACTTTCCTGTTTACACACCCCGCCCTTTTTAAAATGGAATTGTTGATAAGTCTCAGGTTGAATGTCCTTTTCTCGTAATTTCAAGTTATGAAAGTTCTAATGAAAAAATGCCCGCCCATATTGCATAAGTTCAAGATACACATGAAAGCAGAAATATTTTGGAGAATGTGTCCGGGCTGAACCAGCTTAGCAGGTTTAAGAATTTTATTCAACCAGTCTGCCGTTTAAAGATATGAAATAAAAATTTGGGACATGTTTTGAATATGTTTTAATCGATCAATATATACAATCTAAAAAGGTGTTTGTGAATCAGTGCCAGTCAAAGCAAAAGGAAATAAAAAAAAACCTTTAAAAACTTGAGCTTTTATATAGCGCAATATCCACTAAACGTGCTCAAAGCACTTTACAAGGGGTCCCTGGCCAACAGCAACACATAACATGTAGGACGAGACAGGACGCCTGTCAGGCGATATTACAAATTTTTGGGACAGAGACAACGATGTTAACGGCCAGGTACTCATTTTACACCTGAGTACGGTGAGAGGATGTGAGTAAAGAGCCTTCTCCAAGGACTAAACTATGCGCCGAGCGAGGCTCGAACCCAGGACCTTCCAATCCGAAAACGAGTGTCATACCACAAGACCACATAGCCGCACAAACTTGAATGTGAACACTGGAGTATGAATCATTATAGTCGCGTATCCTTTATTCTATGCAATGGTCTTGATCAGACACTGACACAATGAGCTATTACAATACATGTTAAGGATTTAAAAAAATAAAAAGTTTGGGTCGGCAGAAAGGGTAAACTGCTTTTTTCTTCTTACTTAAACATTAGATTACAGCTTACCTGTTCCCCTCTTCCTCTTCTTCCGTCCTCTTCTACTCTTCTTCCTCTTCCTTTTCCCTCCTCCTCCTCTTCATCTAGTTCTCTCCCTTTTCCCTCCTTCCCACCACCACCGCCTCCTCTTCCTCCTCTTCTTCTTCTCCTCCTCCTCCTCCTCCTCCTCCTCCTCCTCCTCCTTATTTCTCTCCCTTTTCTTTCCTCCTCCACAACCAGCACCACCGCCTCCCCCTCCTCCTCCCAATTTTCCCTCTTCACTTCCCCATCCTCCTCTCTCCTCATCCTCCTCTTCCTCATCCACCTTCTCCTCTTCCTCATTCTCCTCCTCCTCTTCTTCTTCTTCTTCTTCTTCTTCTTCTTCTTCTTCTTCTTCTTCTTCTTCTTCTTCTTCTTCTTCTTCTTCTTCTTCTTCTTCTTCTTCTTCTTCTACCTCATCTACTTCAAGTAAACCGACTGACTCAGAAGTGTTCCTGTCGATGCACACATCCAAAAGAAAAAAGGTCAAACTACGATGCCTTTAATACTCTTTATGTGCGTCTTAAAAGGTTCAATATTGCTCAGTTCATTGATAGCGTAAAGCAGGCCGTTCAACTGTAACGAAAATATTATGAGTAAATATGACATTTAAAGTGAAAGAATATACACATTTGCGATGTTTCCGGCCTT
>NC_088366.1:43444540-43662040 GCF_034508935.2 Berghia stephanieae
TTTCCCTCAGTTAGTAATGTGAGTGAAGGTATATATGTGTGTGTGTGTGCGTGTGTGTGTGTGTGTGTGTGTGTGTGTATGTGTGTGTGATATTAATAATAATAATAATAATAATAATAATAATAATAATAATAATAATATAATAATAATAATATAATATTATTATTATTATTATTATTATTATTATTATTATTATTATTATTATTATTATATTATTATTATTATTATTATTATTATATTATTATTATTATTATTATTATTATTATTATTATTATTATTATTATTATTATTTTTATTATCATTATTATTATTATCATTATTATTATTTGTTATTATTGTTGTTGTTGCTTTTGTTAATACTATTATCAAATTCAATTATATGGATCAGGTTTTAATGAATATTTACATAGCACATTTCCACGAATTAACCATGCTCATTGCGCTTCACAATGTTTCATTTATTTCTCCAACAGACCATAAGGTATCATTTTTCCATTTCTTATAGTATCAGTCGCCTATTAGGCGTTATTTTTGTACTAACACTCTTACAATATCAGTCACTGACTGTAACCAGGTACTCATTCACACCTGAGTTTATATCAGTAAAATATCATTTTTCTATTTTTAGTTTTTTAAATATATATTTCAATGTTTCTATGTTCGTGAAAAATTCTAGCCAAGGCCAGGGCAGGGGAAAACCTAGCAGTTTAATTCCAGCATGAATAAAGCTATTAAGGAGAGGAAAGCAGCCACAGTTTAAGGGGGAAAGGAGAGACATTAAGAATTAAGAGTCATCTTCTCAGCCTCACTACATGGTTATTCACATTGCTCTTGTTAAATTTACAAAATATTTCGTTAAAATCAGTCACAGTAAATTTTCAAACTCTCCAACATGAAAGACTTCATTTAACCTAAATAAGCATCAACTATCTATGGGACAATAATGTCAAGGTCCTGTCTTAACCCAATTGCCAGATATATCCCACCTTTGAGATACAAATTCTGCATGGAGTAGATAATAGCAAGAAATACAGTTAAATGGTGTAACATCCCATAATGTATAAACATT
Organism: Berghia stephanieae; assembly: GCF_034508935.2. Classification (NCBI taxonomy): domain Eukaryota; kingdom Metazoa; phylum Mollusca; class Gastropoda; order Nudibranchia; family Aeolidiidae; genus Berghia; species Berghia stephanieae. The sequence continues at coordinate 43,445,610 of NC_088366.1, forward strand.
ATAAAGATCAGTGAATGGCACCCCTAAAAATGCTGAGAGAGTTGGTTTTACAAAGTATTAAATTCTTATGGAAAACACGTTGATGTGCAGGCTTCCAGTATGATTGTCTTTAATCAGTTTGTGATACGGTTGTGATTCATATTTTCCCTTTGTCACCTCTAGGAGTTCATGTACTACTGCATCTATTGCCTGATGTTCATCATCGCTGCCATTGTGTGCTCTGTCAGGGCCCATTTGCACGATGCCATTGCAGCTGCCACAGTGAGTGCATAATAAGAATCATTATAGTCATATGAATCGTGTTGATAATCATGTTAGATAGAGTGATGATGATGATGGTCAAAATATTGTAGGTTATGTAACTTCTGACCTTAAGGCTACGGCTAAAGAATTTCCTTTATTTTTTTGTTCGTAATATAAAATAAGAAATGTCCCCAATATGATCTCCTTGATATGATTATCCTGGCATTTTCATACCACGAGACATAGACTTGTCAAATGTTAAGATAAATTTGCAGTATGGACCATACTGCTGTACACTGACAAAACGCTTTTTTACATTTTGACCAGATGACTTTGCCATCATGTATGAATCAACTAAAAAGATCGCCACTCTATCAAAAATTATTAAACCCAAGAACCCCCCTCCCCCTACCTCCTTCAAAACTGAAGCCACAATGGAACTTACCACCATTTAAATGAGGTCATTTTCCACTGAATATTCATATTAGGTGTCATTATTTTTTTATAACCCTGCTTTGATCTCCATTGTTTAGGATTGTGAGAGTGATGATGGGGATTATGAAGTCAAAAGACGAATAGGTATTTTTGTTGATTAATATACCTTTTTACATTCATCTATCTTCAAATTATGTTATCATCATTTGTTTTCCATTCCAGTTTTTCGTCTTTGTTACTCTAATTGTGTATGGCATTGACACCTACTTCCAGTACCGTGAATGGCAGGCCACCCAACACAGCCATACGACTGGTCAATCCAACACCACTACCACAACAACCACGACATATGAGACCAAGGCACAATACTAGGATTTTACATTAATTTGAAACTAGTGATCCGTCAGGTTGTAATCAAAGTATGCTAATCTCGTCCAGGTTTTTAATATTTTTTACATAAGTTGAGTGGAGACAACAGTGCAATTTTTCATTTTATGATTCCTATGATTTTTCTACTGTTTGCCAATTTGTCAGACAAAATCCTCCACTATTAGATTTTAAAACTTATTCATTAAAAAATATTTGTTCAATAGCATTTCTCCTTGTTCCATTTCCATAATCAATGCAATTTTGCTCTTCAGATTTGACATTAAAGTTATGCATGGTTTCTTGACTTCTTTCCATAGCAAATAATGTCTGAACAAATACAAAATAAACTAATTATAGTCGAGAGAAGAAATTTTCATGAATTGAAACATTCATGCAAAATGAGCCGGAAAAAAAATTTAAGTGGAGGATTTCTAGAATATCAAATATCAAACAATTTTTATGTAAATGTTTGATGGGAAATAAAATAAAAATTAAAAGTCTGACTTCTTGAATAGTGGCAATGATTTACAGAACATGGCTGTGTCACTTTATGCTGTGGTGGGTAATTTATATCATAAAAGTGGTCATTATCAGCTGAATAACAACCATCTTCATCACTTGTCATGTGTTCTTTTCCAATTGTCTCCATTAAAGGTCTGCCTATTAAAAGTTGGCCTTAAGATCAAAATTTATTTTATTTCCATTATGATTTGATTATTAATTTACCTGATGATTTTATGTTTTCATGTCATGGATGATAAAATGAACATTGAGATCTACTTGCAACTCTCATGACTGTTTGGTATCATCGTGACTTATAAATGACTCGATTGTGCGTTACTGTTAGTTTCGACTGTAGATTACTGATGTGTAGAGGATGTGTATAATTGTATAGAAAGATTGAATCAGGTCATGCACTCATTGGTGTAGCATTTTCTATATTTTACATTGATTGCTTTAGTGAATTATGAAAACTTTGGTGCAGCTGAAAAGGGTCAATTTAAGTTGGATGTCACTTGGATGGAGCAGTCGATATTTTCTCTCTCTCTCTCTCTCTCTCTCTCTCTCTCTCTCTCTCTCTCTCTCTCTCTCTCTCTCTCTCTCTCTCTCTCTCTCTCTCTCTCTCTCTCTCTCTCTCTTATATTATTACTGTGCCTCGTTTTGGTCTTGGACTCACAATACAAGTTAATTTAGGTCCGAGGTCCAAGTCATCAATATAACACTTGGATTGTATTCCCTATGGAAATGCATTTGGTTCAGTTTCCTCTGTTCACCAAACAGCAATTGAACAACTGGATGTGGAAGCAAGTACTTTACATTTGATAACCATTCAATATAGTGCAACCAACTGGCATCATCAAAATGATAGAATAGTTTTCAGCCTGAGATTATGAATGCTCTTGGTATCAAACTCAAACAATAACATTATCAAAATGCTTTGGATCCGGTTTTCTCAATGGTTCCATAACGAACAGGCATCTTTAAAGATCCAGAGGTAGGTGTTTACAAATGTGCTTCAGCCAGCATGATTTAGGAGAAATATTTTACGCTTATAACTTATAAAATCATTTTATAGTTATTTTTATTTTATAATATATTACCTTGCATTGGTAATATGAAAAAGAGTGTGAATGTTATTTGATTATATTTACAGATCTGTTTTTCATATTTGCTTTAGAATGTTCTTTATGATAAATTATAACAGAGGTCTATTTACTTTCTATGATTTTTTTTTCAAATATCCATATTTATGCATGGATGGATTTTTTTTTACCTCTGATTTTTTAAATGCGGCATCCGTTAAAAAACATGTCATGAATGATAAATGAGGCCAAACTTTTGTATTAATATTTATCCCCCAAATACCCCATTACTCTTGGGTTGTTTCAAATTGTTTTCTGGATTATTATCTTATTTCTTTCATTCCATTATTACTTAACTTATTTTACTTTCTTAAATAGTCTGTATTCATTTTAGTTTTTACAGATATGTCTCTTTTGCATCATTGTGTTTAAGGTAAGAAATAAGTAAATCATTCAACAACCACATTAAATTTAGGAATATCTTGCAAAAAACTTGATTGGAATATGTCAATACTTTGGTGATCGACTAAACTAAATGTCTGCTGCTTCATGATTGCTTTGTCAATTGCTGTTATTTCAATGAAACATCTATTTCAATGCTGTTGCTGTGAAAGATGAATTGATATTCATTATCAACTTTGTGGTAGGTGATGATATTGTGGAGGGGATTATTATATTTCCTGCAAAACAAATTCTAATAAATACCCGTTTTGTCTAAATTCCTATAACTATAATCATTTTGTTTCCCTAACCAGTCGGCAATTTGTGATCACTGTTGTATAATTGGTACAAGTATCGTTTTCTTCTTATTGAACATTTTATTCAAGCTTCTGAATGACATCATTAATTTTACACAGTGCGTTTTGTAAATTTATGTTACAGGTATGTGTTATTATACATCATATAAATAAAATCATATTTTTATTTACGAAGAATATTTGGGGTGAGGTTGCGACGTTTTACCTTAGACTATGTTATGATTTACATAAACTATTATCATCTATTTGTTTTCAACCTTTTGAATAAGCAGTCTCGTCTTACTTTTTTCTTGGAACTTTTAAAATTTAAATTGTCAAAGTGTACTAGAGATGTTCGATTCTCTGAATAAGAAAATGGTTACAATATAAAGTGATATTTTGATAGCAACCGTCACTTTTTTGTGGACAACACTACATTGATGTAATGTATCATTCTTCATTGAAATCCAGAAATCAAGGGTGTGGATGTTTTGAAATTGAACCAAAGATTAACAAATATTTTCCTATCAATTTTTAAAAATTTCATTCTCTTGTCATTACAATTTTGAATTATGGTGCTATGTTTTACTGGTTTTTAATCAAACTAAGTCAATACTATTGTCATGTTTATATTTGAAAATCTCAGTTTAATCCCAGTCTCATGATTTTACAGCATCGCATTTACATCTGCCTTTTACTCAACTGCCATTAGCTTTATGATTTACAATATTGACATTATTTTTCATTCATGCTTTGGACGCCATTAAAATTCTTATTTTTTACAGTGTGCTTTATATGCATGATTTTACCAGATAAAGACTATGTTCCTTTCTTAACTTTTTGACAATTCTTTTCCAGTCTTATCTTAAACTAAATTAAACATTTGGTATCCCCTTTATATCATGGTGGTGTTATTTAGTGTAATAATAGGTTTGATAAAACTTTTGTTTTTAAAGTAGAAAAAAATGTCTGCATTAGTTTTGGTAGCTTTTTTGACTGGTTTTCATTTTGATTGGATTTTAAACAAAAATCATGCTATATTCTCTTTTCATTTAAAGAACTGATTGCATCCCCCGAATGATTGTCTTCCCTCATTCTTAGAATTGCCAACATGTTTGTGCTAACTTCTCATATGGTTTGATTGACTTTTGATGGGAATCTCGCATTGATATGTCATTTATTATTTGAGGTGTATTTTCTCATTCATCAAATGACAGGTTTTGATAATTTCTGAATAATGCTTCTTTTATCGGCCTGCAATTATATCTCGAGTTCGGGGTTTTTTTTTGTTATTTTATTCCAAGATATATTTTATATCACGGAATCCATTTTTCATTTATCATTGTATTGTATTTATATTGGTTTGCATACCTTTAATATTGTTTATGAATTACTTACAAATGTAACATTTAACTATTATTGTCACATCCCTTCAAGTTTTAATTTTTTTAAGGTTTCTGTTGTTTTATGAAATGGCTGTATTTTTTAATTTCTATGTATACAATTAAATCACTTTACCACTGGTCAATAAATATGTATGATATATTTTCTGTATATAGTCTGCCAAATGAAGTCCAAGAGTACAATCACTGTTATGTTCTATGTTGTAAAGAAAAATTAGATAATAAAAAAAGTTGCAATAACCCTTTTGACTGTCTAGCAATATTCGTTCACAGCTTTAAAATCATGTTAATGTTCATTTACAGGATTTGTTGTCATCTGTAATTTAGTTAAAATTTTTATTTTTTGTTTTGGCCTTTGGAATTACTCATGCCTATTACTTACATTTTTGAGAGACTATTTGATACATTATAATTTGCCATTACTTCTTTTTTTGCTGTTTTAAATTTGATAAAAAAAATATATCTATACAATTATCGGAGTAAGTTTTTAAAATACTTTCATGATATTTGATAACGATTAATTTTGTCCTTACTAATAACCGCAATGTTGTTGAAGTGAACAATCCCAGTTTATAGATGCTGCTTACTATTATATCATTTGGGTGTTCCTGCTATATTCTTATGATAACTTGGAGAGCCTACACTTTGGAGTTATGTCAAATTCATCATTTGGAAGAATGTTTGGAGATTCTAAATAGATCCAAAATTCAATCATTGAAAAAGCAAGAAAAAAACAAGACTAAATATTACACAGGTGTGTTGGAATTTATCTTTTGATTCGAGGAGCAATGCTGCTTTTGAACAGTAACTTGTCATTAATCAGAAAACATATTTTTTTCATTTTGGCTAGAAATTTTAACGTCAAATCTCGATGAATTAAGTTAACCCACAATTTGTCAAAAATTCTTAAAAATCATCCTCTTTTAAGGTATCAGTTAAATTTTTTTTGACAAGTTGAAGGTTATTTTATAAAGTTCTTTGAGCAATGGATGAAATTAAATTTTAGGGTGGAGAAACATTACATATTTTATAAACCTGCACCTCTTTTTGTGGAGATCCTGTAGTAGTGGCAATAGCTGGACTTTTTAATGGTGGGAACAAGTACGAGGATATATAGAACTCACTGGATTCTAACATGCCGAATTCCAGCATGCTTTGCAATACGGCATGCTGGAGCTGGGTGACTGAATGTATTGGTTGCCTACCATGATCATAGGATTTCATCACGCTCGTATTCTAGCACGCTTTTTTTGTTTCTCCCAAGAGTGTGCTAGAATCCAGTGAGTACTGTATCTCTTCTTCTTCTCATCTTTATTGAATTAGTCCTCTTTTGTTCTCCACTATCTTCACTATTTAATAGATCTAAATCTTTTAACTATTCTTTCATCTTTTTTATTTACCTGGCACTGAAATCAGCTCAAAGTGTCGAAAGTGCCTAAAACCCCTAAAAACAAACAAAACATAAAAATCCATGGCCAAAATGAAAAATATGTATTTTGTCAGTGTACAGCAGTAAAAATTAGATATGTATTTAGTAAAGTAAAGAATCATAAGAGTGTAGGTCGAGGAGTGGTATTATAAATGTACTATTTTGTTCTGTTATGCATTAACAGTGTGTAGCATGGTGTATAGACGTTCAAATAATTACTGCACTAGACAAATAAAATTTCTTTTCGAAGAAAATAACGCATTGTATTAAGTGTTACTTTCTAAGACAAAAGATAAACATGTTTTTCTCGTAATATTGTTGCGAAGAAGTGTTATCTCCAATACATTTCTGGGTGGGGTTTTTGACCTCCCATTGTGGGCAGGGAGGTACCTACTGTGCGTCTTTTATCCCCCTATATCTGTTTCCCAAACATGCTTCTGTCATTGTCTTGGAATGAGATTACTTGGTTTTGTCCCGGCCCTGGCTGGGAGGGAAACAGTCAAATGTATAATGTTAGTCTTGGGAGATGATAATTTTTTTTCCTTGTAAATCATCTCTCTGTTATGTAGTCCTTCAGAACCATACGGCCCATGGAGCCAGAGTTTATCACGGTTTCTATAGCGTGAAACGGACAATAGCAATTGCTTGCTATCCTTTGGAAAGAATGCTAGTCTATCGCAAAGTATTTTCCTCCAAATCTAACAGACTCAGCTACCCAATCACTGCTGGGTGGACAGGGGGCAGAAAAATATCTCCACTGCACCTGGGATCGATCAGTCCCTTTGCTTGTGAAGCAAGTGCTCTACCAACTGAGCTATCTATTATGTATTGTTAGTTAAATATTCTGTAAACAGCGGAGTGTGTTCCTCTTAGTGGGATCCTGTGCTGATGTCTGGATGAGACTTTTATGTGATCTCAAATGAAGTACATTGATGGTATGGTCTTGGAATCTACATCTGATCCCTATTTGAACCAATTTCCCTTTGTCTTACCATTTCTTGGGTGCTTTGATTGTAAATCTAGAATATTTTGACTATTCCATTTTCTTCTTTTTACTGGCGCTGATATGACCAAAATGTGTTTTAAAACTAAAACATACATTTTACATTATCTGTAGACAGTTTGGGTTTTGGCAGGCGCTACTGTTGTGAATTTAATGTATTTAAGAAACATCTAAGATCTCCTTTTTGATAAAGATCATATGCCAGCGTTTTTGAGGCATTGGGTAGACGTTGACTGGGCAAAAAGGTTGATTACTGCTGGGAGCTTCTGTTGTGATTTATCCCCCTTTGTTTTACTCTAGCCTTTGACCTGATGGTATTATCTTATCTTCTGGATGGGGGTATTCTCACCTCTCATGGTGGACAGGAGGTCGCTTGCTGTGTCTTCTATCCCCCACCCCCAACACACACTCACGACCAGTTGTTATATTTTTCTATAACAAGTTTCGACATCACTATTCCTTTGTAATTTACTATTGTATGTCTGAAGATTGTCAACAAGATTTTTCGGCTATTTTTTTCATGTAAAACCGAATATTTAATTCAGAACCCAAACGGATGTCTTTGGTTTAGTTTTGTTTTGCGGGCCGTCAATAATTTGTCAATTTTTAGTTGCATTTTTTGGGCAGTGCTGGTGCTGGGGAAACTGGTGCATGCTAACTAATTGGCAGAACCAACACGGTGAATGAAGCAAGAGGTGACACTGGGTGGGGTTCCTACCTCCCATAGCGGGCAGGGAGGTACTTGCTGTCTTTTATCCCCTCTTATCTGTTTTCCAATTGCTTTCTGCCTTATTCTTGGAATGAGATTGTTTTGTTTTGTCCTGACCTTGGTCAGAGTCCTTGGCTGAGAGGGAAACAGTCGAATGTATAGTTATAGTTTTGGGAGATGATATTTTTTTCCTTCTAAATCATATCTCTGTTGTTATGCATTGTATTATGTTTAGTTTACACATTATATTATATGATTGGTAAACATTTGAGTGTATTCCTCTTAGTTGGGACCTGTGCTTGTGTCTGGATGAGACTTTTAGTGATCTCAAACTAAGTACTTTGATAGTGTTCTACATCTGTCTCTTAGAACCAGTCTTTTTCTTTTTCTCGTGTTCTTTTAATTGTAAATAATTTTTTTACTATCCCACTTTCTTCCTTTTTACTGGCGCTAAAATGACTTAAATGTGTAGCAGGTGACCCTTAAAAATATATGGTTATTTTAATACTAATTTTAAGTTATGTCTTTCCACTCTCCTTTCAGCTTATAAGGTTATTGAACCAATTCCCCTTTTCTCAGATGCTTTATTGTAATTCTATAACTTTTTACTATCCCATTTTCTTTCTTTGTTACTGGCGCTGATATGACCTTAATGTGTTGCAAGCGCCGTAAAACCCTTAAAAACAAAAAACAAACAAGAGGTGACAGACAATAATCACAAAGCAGGCAGGGAATCCCCTTGATTGCCACTGGGCGCAGCGAACAAGTAGAGAGAGAGAGAGAGAGGGTGCCTTTGGTACACAGCGTGTACTATATTATGCTTCAGTATTGTCATCCACGGTTTTACGTTACCCTTGATTTTTTATTTTAATTCAGGTGATAGCTTCTTTTATTTTTTCATACCAGAACAAATTTCTTTAAATTTATTTTTGTGTAATATATGTCCCCTGAGGTAAAGAATAATGGATGGACTGATTTCAGGCAATTGCCTGAGAATTTACAGGCCTGTTTAACCAGTTTTTACTGTAAAATAATTTATAAGTGCAGCTATGTAGTCATGTGGTATGACACTTATCATCGAATCCAGGATTTGAGTCCTTTGAAAAAGGTTCTTCACTCACATTCTCTCACTGTAATCAGGTGTAAAATGAGTACCTGGCCATTAACAGAGTTGTCTCAGTAAAAAAAATTGTAACATCGCCTAACAGTAGGTACCACAATAGGCGTCATTTTTGTGGCAGAAAAAAAACCTATATATTTTGCGTCATGCGTCGAAAAAAGGATTGTTTTTAAACCGGGTCATTCAACCGTTGATACTTCAGCCATTAAAAAGCGTACAGTAATAAAGTTGGTATCATCGGAAAGAGAAAAGTTTCAGCTTTATTCCTATACCAGATCAATAATAAAAAATGAACATTTAAGGGAGGAAAATGCCGTTTTAAAACTTTACAGCAGCGGAAAAACCCGACATATTACTGATATAAAATTTGATCCGAGTCTGTCTAAAAGACAAACATCTTATCTCTATTTCTACCAATTTGTTTTAATGAAGGTTGTTAAATGGTCGAGGTATCGCATTTTTTAAAAAGCCCACCAAATCCTTGTTTTCAGCTTTGGGTGTTATCGGATTTTTTTACACCTCACTTAAAATGCTGTGAGAATGAGATCTCAAATTATTGACAAAAAGAAAAGAGTTAACAAAAACCACATGAATATTTTATTAAAGTACCTTCATAGTTTACGTTTTAGATAATTTAAAACAAAATGAATATGATAAATGTTGTTATTTCAATTAATAACTCGGGTCGGTAAGTGGGTGTGTTTTAACGATGGAACAGCCAAAATAAACCCCTCATTTTTCCGGTTTTTATTAACGTGTAATCTTTTTTGGATGACTTTCTAGCCTTGGTTTTCATTGAACGACGTTTGGTTTTTATAATTTATACATGTAATTTTTTTCAAATCTGGTTTGTCTCTCGATGTGTATTTATTGCTAAACAAAAAACACGGTACGAATTTATACACACACTCTCCACTCATGGCGGCCATGTTGTTGCTATGACAAAATGATTGTTTGACCTCGTTAGAACTGAAGCAGATTTTTACGGTCGAGGGTGTAATGTCGTTTTTAAAACAATTGCATAGTAATACCCACTACTTGTAGTTTATAAATAGAAAAAAGACACACAATGATTCGTTCCAATGTGTTAGAAAATTGAAAAAGCATTGCTATTGTATATTTTATTTGGGAATAGCGGTACTTGTAATGGTTATAAGATTGGAGAAATAAGACTTCGAAGTGCCACTTCCTTGTCTAACAGTTTTTTTTTCTTTCTGATGTTTTCATGATAGTGATAGACTATGTAAAGGAACAATAAGAGTTACTAGCGGATAATGAAGCAGTATATCTATAGAAGTTAAATAATAATTCTTTACGCCATTAAAACTGCATCAAAATGGATAATAGGATGACGTGTATTTATTTGTTTGTATTTTTTTGTATGTTTTTGTTTTAAATCGGGAAGAGCTGTAAATTTAAGACGAGAAAAGAAGCAAATAAAGAGATCTTTTTTCAGTTTTGGTTTTGGTGAGATTTGCAATACCTCAGTTCGTACAATACTCGCCTCTCAAGCAAAGGGACGTTAATCATAAATAATCGGGTGGCTAGGTCTTTAGGATGTGTGTGGCGGAAAGTACTTTATTTCAGACTAGCGTCCTATCTAAAGGGTAGCAGTTCATTCAGTAACACAGAAATCAGGATACAGTCACGCGTCACAGACCTTAAGGCGCTAAAAGACTTTGGGATGGTAGGGGGTTGAGGGTGCAAAAGACACATCTGCTGGGCACAAGCGCATGATTCCGTATAAGAGGAAAGCACTCTACTGCCAACGTATATATCGATACCCTCCTAATAACATACAAAGAGACGATTTACAGTGGAAAAATCATCCCCCATTATAGGAATAATACATTTTACTGCACCCTTTCGGTTAAGGATCCCAGAGAGGGCCAAGGCAAAACCAAGCAATATAATTACCAGACACGTCCATAACATAGAATGAAAGTGAAACAGACGTTGCGGAAGTAAAGACACGATGTCTTGAGATTATTGGGGTTTCTTAAGAGGTTGATTTATTATTTTATGCTGCTGGTTCGAACAGAATGCTTATCATTCATGATTTCATGTTGAATTTTGAGAAGGAAATATTGACTTTACCAAAAAGTTAAGACGAATTTTTAAATTCAGCAGGTCCGGTTTCCTATAGCGTGTGAAACTTTTCTTCTATCTTCATTATTTTGAGAGATATTTAATCTTTTATACATTTTGCTCGTGATTATAGCTATTTTTCTGCCAACATGCAAAATTGCGTGTTTCTTGATGTTTACTTCTAAATTTTTCAAAGACCATTTGAAGAAAATGTCTGAAAAAAATTGGATCTCTTCCCTGGAGTACTCTCTACCCGTTGACGTGAATTACATGTCATATTGTATGATCATTATGTTAATATAGTATATGGAATATGCTATATGCTATTTCGTCATGCTGGAGGCCAAAACATTTACTTTTGCGAGTGTTTTGGGGAATTTTCAACAGACTGTAGATTTAGGAAAAAATTTGTGTCTGGTTCAAATCTAGTTATATTTTATTTACCTAGTCACTCTGCTTTAAAAATGTGTATCACAGGTATGATGAATCTTATTATTGGTTAGTTACATTACGTCAAAGTTGGAACATGTTCTTACATCAATTGGCAAGCAAAAAATTTCTAAGTTCTTGAAAAATGAATTTGCTCTCAATTTCTTATTTATGTATGGATTTTCAAAATGTAAAAAGTGTTTTCCATGACTATCAGAATGCTTTATGAAAATAGTAAGAAAAGTCAATTTTAAATATTTTAAAATTGTTTCTTGTGGTACCTACTAACAGGCATCATATCTTGTCCTATGCGTCAGATGCTGCTGTTGGCTAGGGACCCCTTGTTAAGTGCTTTGAGCACATTTATATAGATGCTCAATTTTTTTTTTTTTTTAATAGATTGTAAATAGAAAGAAAATTTCTGACGCAGAAAAAAGTGTAAATGTTGAAAACCAACCTTTCTTTTTTATCATCATTGAAAGCAGTGATAATGAAAAGGAACGACAAAGATAGTTATTAGAAAGTATAATTTTAATGTGAGAGTTAACAGCAGTGGAATCGTTTGCCTGATGCAAAATACATGACTTCGTTTAAAAATAGACTTGGAAAAAAAAATATGGAAGGAGCAGGAAATATTACATGACTAAAGACAAACAAAACAAAAAAAATCAACACTGGCCATATGAGAACCTGGCCTGATAAAGAATAACTGGAGTCAGGTGAAGAGGATCCATAAGAACCTGTGCTAGAAATCATCGGAAGTATCACTAAGTATAGGTTTATAATTTTAAAAACCCAACAAATCTAGGTGATGAGAACTGAGTGACAACTACATATTTAAAATTTATGTATAATAATTCTATTTTTTAAATCAAATCATCGTTAAAAGAAATGAAAAGAAAGATTTGAGGTCAACAAAGGAAATTATTTTCCAGTTCTCACATATTAATTGAGTGTAATCTTACATTCTCTCTCTCTCTCTCTCTCTCTCTCTCTCTCTCTCTCTCTCTCTCTCTCTCTCTCTCTCTCTCTCTCTCTCTCTCTCTCTCTCTCTCTCTCTCTCTCCATTTCCCTCTCTCTTTCTCTGAGAAGATATATGATATGAATTGCAATACAAGGTTCAATTGAACAATAAACACTACAATGCCATTCAATGACAAAAGACATTTTTAAAAATCATTTGATAGAAATTGATGTTTTCAAACCATAGATGTATTAGTTTGGAAGTTGAAGATGGAGGTAAAATGATTCTCCGCAACGAGGACTTGATCCTGTTGTTGACTGGCTGTCCCATCAGAGACGCTTGCTTGACCAGTCATTGGAGTCTGATACTGATAACGAGGAATCATTCGGTTCTCCGGGTCAGCTGGACCCCATTTTGAGGTTGGCTGATTCAGTTCTACAAGAAGCTGTTGAGGGCCAGATGAAAAGACATTTTTGAGGGCACAGGATAAATGATGAGAACAGTTGAAGATGTCTCAGTGTTTTTGTTAAATCTATAGTGGTAAAATCATTGGCTTTAAAACAAGCCATCAAACAATAACTGCTTTATTCAATTACAGTGGAACCTCCCGATTACGACACCTCCGAATAGCGACAACCTCCTGATAACGACACTGACCCGTGGTCCCGGTTTTTTTTCTATTTAAGATCAGTAAAAAAAACCTCCAAATAATGACGCACTTTTTGATAAAACCTCCGAATAACGACATCGTTTTGGCGATTTTCAGCAGTTTTAGTAGATATCTGATACTAAAAATACCAAGTATGAGTACTCAAAAGTTTATAAAAACGATTCCTGCTTGAACCAATGAGAACGTAGCTTTTTTTGACGAATCTTGGCTGATATGCATTAATAAAAACCTAGGTATAAATGTAAATGTAAGCAAGGAAACACAAAATCTTGGAAAATGTGATATTATGTGGTGATAGAAGTAGTAGTAGTAGTAGTAGAAGTAGTAGTAATAATAATAATGATAATAATAGTAGTAGTAGTAGTAGTAGTAGTAGTAGTAGTAGTAGTAGTAGTAGTAGTATAGTAGTAGTAGTAGTAGTTGTAGTAGTAGTGTTTTTGTGGGAGGAGGAGGAGGAATTTTGTTTGTTTTAAAGGGTTTTACAGCGCCTGTGACACATCTATGTCATATCAGCGCCAGTAAAAAGGAAGAAAATTGGATAGTAAAAAACATTCTAGAATTACAATTGAAATGACATAAGACAAAGTTGAATGGTTTAAATAGGGAACAGGTGTAGATTCCAGAATCACACTATCAGTGTACTCAGTTCAGATCACCTAAAAGTCTCATCCAGACACACGCACAAGAACCCTCTAAGAGGAATACACTACAATGTTTTGTTTGTTTTGTCAATGTTAATAAAAACTGGTCCCGCGGGCCTTACCACGCCCACTTTGTCCGCCATCTTGGAAACCTCTAAATAACGACACCTCCGGATAACGACATAAAAACTCGGTCCCGTGGCATGTCGTTATCGGGAGGTTCCACTGTAATTAGGATGAGAAAATGAAGTCTAGTTTACCATGGTCCATGTTCTGTACCCCCTTCCCACCCACCCACCCACCTTTCAATCCCTAACCTTTCTGCAGTGGATCACAATTCAATAAATATCAACCGTTTCAAAACACATCAGACAGCTTTCTAGTTGTAAATTCTACATCTATTTTCAAAGATGCCAAATTGATCAATTATATTTCTATAAAACTCATTCAACGATAAGTATAAAATAAAAAAACAAAACACACACAACCCCCCCCCCCCCCCAAAAAAAAAAAAAGCCCTGAGCTTTTATACAGCACAATATCCAGTAAAATGTGTTCAAAGTGAGTCACAAAGGGGGCCAAAGCCATCAGCATACCTTAACATTTAGGACAAAACATGAATCATGTAAGATGCAAATACAATTTTTTTTCGACAGAGACACACCTGTACATGGCCTGGTACTCATTTTACAACCAAGTACAGTGAGAGAATGTGCGTAAAGAACTTTTTTCAAGGGCTAACATTTGCCCCACTGGCAGCAAGATCAAATATGGGACAAACTGATGGATTTTGGACTAGGCATGGAATGTAAAGAAAACTAAAATAGTTTAAACAAAAATGCTAATCATATTGTGATAGAATTCACCTTCATCTTTTTTTTTTACAAGAGTGGAAAATATCAACAATATCTATAGCTCTAAATAACATTAAATCTCAACAAATTTTCCTCTGAGCAAAACCAAATTTTTTTCCTTGCAGGTTGGCAATCTTGCCTTCATTATCGTACCTTAAATCCTCCTTGTTGACAGAAAGTAATGATGTACCAGAGCACTGTCCACATCATGATGAAGGTAACCAACAGCCAGCCCAGGGCTTCAGCCCACTCTGGAAACTCGTCTTCTGCTGAGATTGGCTTGTACTCAATCGCATTGTACAAAATGATCCACTGAGAATAAAATTTTTTTTTTTTTATATTGAACAATATTCAATAAACGAGCTCAAAGTGCTTTACAAAGAGTTCCTGGTCAACAGCAACATGTAGAACATGGTATTAGGCAATGTGGGATACCTGAGTACCCAAATATCAGTATTCGATTACGTTATTTCAAGAATAAAAAGAATCACTTCGATTCCAAAATGGCTGACTATTGTTGACGTTTTCTACTTAACAAATTATCATTAGCAATCTACAATACACCACAAATGGCGACGAGCATCTAGAACCCAGATAAGTGCAATAACGTTTACATGTATTTTCATTCTACCAAGCCATAAAACTATAATCTATTGACAGACTACTACCAACTATTGAGCTTGCATTCTCCAGTCTTGTACGTGTACATACCAACATGCCAAGACCCGACACCTTCAACGAAGGACTAGAGTCCTTCACAAACTATAAAGAAAGACTGGATGCGTTTTTTGTTGCAAACGACATTGCCGAACAGAAACAAACAGCAACTCTGCTATCATCCATCGGGGCTAAAACGTACAACACACTACGATGTTTGACGTCACCCGACCTTCCCTTTAGTAAAAGTTATGAAGAACTTTGCAAACTGCTGTCCAACCATTACTGCATATAAGGTGAGAGAATGTGAGTAAAGAGTCTTTTCAATGGACTCAACTATGCGCTCAGAAAGACCACATAGCAGCACAAATATGTGTAAAACAGAACTTGCATAACTTTATTGATGTGGTATCAGAATTTAAAGTCTATAGCTGGACTGTGAAACAGCCAGTCATGACATATTGAGACTGATAAATATATCCTTCCTCCTATTGTGAAAAACATAAAGTTAAATTCAGTTTTGAGGGATGACAATGTATTACCAATGATTACCCTCTAAAATATACTACAAATCTAAAGAAACATCTATTAGACTTTTATTGTCATGTTAAAATTGATGACATCTCATCAGATATTGTGTGAAACAAGTCACTTGACCTAGGTGCAAATAGCAATTATATCCATGAAAGTACATTTAGCTAAGCATCCCTTGCAAAGACAGATCATGTCAACCTAAATGGCGCAAGTACCAGCAAATGAGACACAAATGCTTTTTCTAATGAGATGTGAGAGACAGCATAAAAAAAAAAAAGAGTCCATTTTGAATCATGAGGCCCATGAAATTGGAGTTTAACTGGGGTCCTGCAGCATTAGAAACTCAGTTACATTTGCTTGCCAACCTTTGGATAGGATGCTGCCCATTTTGTATCCAAAAGATCAAACAGTTTCAACCTCGAGGTCAAAGAAAAAAAAAAATTTTTATGTAGATCCAATGACTCTTCTATTGTATAAATCGTGTCTTTCCAGTTTTATATATACTTTATTGAAACTATAAATTTTCTTGGGTCTACAGTTTCTCCTTGTTGTAGAGTTGGATCATTTAACTGCTATTCAAATTTCTGGTTTATGTCTCGGTGACTTCTATCTATTCTTTCCTCCCTTCCATTTATCGCAGACCAATAATATGCAGGTGCAGGTAAATTTAAATGCACCTCAATTTTGTCAGGAATGACAGAAAGAAAAGTGTTTGAACCTGGAATAGAGGAACTGTCTTAATATCACAGATGACTTCCATTCAGACGTGTGGGTGGAGCAAGCACTTATGTCAAAGATAATAAAAATGAAAAGAGTACAGAAAAGCTTTCTATTTTCATTTATTAAAACTTCCATTACGTTTGACATCTGACATTTAAGAAATTCGGTGTCTTCTTCTTCGTCTAGTGGAAACCTCCAATATTGTCGAGGATCACTCCACAGTTTGTAGGGTTTTACATTGTAAAACTCTGCACATAATACTAATAAAAATACATAGATTAAAAAGTCACGCTGTGAACTCTAGCAATTGCGTGAAGGCATGTTGGCAACTGTTTTCAGCCACTTCAGCTGGGAGGCTATTCCATAGTCGGGCAGTGGAAGAGAAAAATGAATACAGGTGGATGTCTGTTTTAGATGTTGGGATGGTTACTCTTGCTGTGTGTCCCCTCGTAGTTCTTGTGCCGATACCTTTGATGTCGTTTGGAAGTTTAAGGCACAAATTTTTGTAGTAGATCTTGTGGAACAATTTAAGTTTATCTATCTCTCTTCTCTTTTCCAGAGGTTCAAGGCCAATCTGTTGTGGTATTTCAGACGCACTTGAGAAAGGATCGAATATGTTTGTGATGCATCTTGCTGTTTTTCTTTGGATGTGTTCTAATGTGTCAATGTTTTTCTTTATATAGGGGTCCCAATTGAGCTGCCATACTCCACAATTGGTCTAACAATAGTTTTAAAAGCAAGGGTTTGAGTTGAGATTGGGCATCTTTTTAAATTGCGGGTGATGTAAGCGCTTGTTTGATTTGCCTTTGAAGCCAGGCCAGGTGACATATGTGGTCATTCCATTTGAGGTTTTTAGCAAACTCAATGCCAAGGTATTTTGCTGTCTTTACATGTTCCAGGTTTTGACCATGAAGTTGGTATTCAAATTTAATCGGTGCTTTCTTATTTGTGATGGTTAGAACATTGCACTTTGATACGTTGAATTCCATTTGATTTATTGTTTCCTATTCTTGTAATTTAGCTAGATCGTCATTTAGTGTTTTGCAGTCGTCTGTTGTTCTTATCTGATTATATAATGCTGTTTGTCAGCAAAGAGGCACACCTTTTGACCTACTTGAAACCTGGACTCACCGTAATAAGAAGAGGTGTGACAACAATAAGGCCCCATTTAAAGTAAGTGTTATAAATAATTTTGTTGTATTTTGAGAAGCCCAACATCAGCATCATGTCCTCTGAGAAACGTCCAACACCTTAAAATAGAGAGTAAAAGAAGGAAAGACTTAGTCGTTAATGTTTGAACAAGTATCAAGACACATAAGCAATCAATGTCAAGTTTGTTGCAGACATAACATCTCTCAAATCCTCTCTGTTATCAATCCTCATCAAGAACTCTATATATATTAAAAAGTAATCCTTGAGAGTCTGTAACAACCATCTCAATAATGCTTGTTATGCTTCTTATTCATGTATAGTGTATGACTTTTTATAGAAAGTGATTTATTAGAAGATCCAAGGGAATATGTCTGAGTCGTAAGTGAAGGAGCATGTGGAGCTGAAGTTTAGTCAGGTTTCTAAGTTAAATGGACAATACAAATATTTTCTACTCTTTGGGTAGGACATTCGTCTATCAAAATACTTTCTGTCAGAACTAACAGATCGAGCTATCCAATCACTTGAGTGGACAAAAAGGGGGGGGGGGGGGGGTGAGAAAAAATCTTAGGATTGATCACAAAGCAGTGCCCTACCAACAACTGAGCTTTTAGGAACCCCCCCCCCCCATATATTAGCTTTTCATTATTTTTATTATTTCACCCGAAAAAATCTTACCTTCACTTACTACTCAGATATATCCCTTGAATCTACTAACAACTCGCTTTTTTATAAAGTCATACACTATACATGAATAAGAAGCATAACAAAAATAATAGAAATAGTTGCTCCCAACTCAAATTTAAAAACAAATTTAATTTGAAAAAGAACAAGTTAAAACACACGTGTTTTTCTTAACCATTTAAAAGCTTCTTGAACGGAATTAGGTAGGCTAGCTTCATAAAGTCCAAGATGCTGTACAGCGCTTTGAGCATGTTAGTGGATATTGCACTATATAAAAGCAGAAGTTTTTTTGGTTAAAAAAAATTTGTTAAAATTAAGCAGTGTTCCAATCAACCAATCCTCTGGGTGACCTACATAATTGGAATAATCTCTCAGGACAATAAGCATGTCACTATGATCATAGTCATCATTATCATTGCCATAATCATCATCACCGCCATTTTTATTACCAGAAGCTGCATTCTTTTAAACTCACCATATATCCAAACAATAGCCACGACTTCAAGAAGTCCTATAAACAACATAGGAAATTCTATAAAGGTGTCACACACATCTAAAAGGTACATTCCACCCTGTAAATAAATATTTGGTTACATGATTATATCATATCATGGTTATTGCTCGTTTTACTAGATTTAAGTGCCACATTCGCCATTATCGATAAAAATTTACTTCTGACTAGATTACGTGGTCAATTTTATATCAGTGGCACGGCTTTGGACTGGTTAAAGGAATATTTGTTTGAAAGAACTCAGTCGGTAATTATAGAAAACCATGTATCAACTCCGTCCATATTAAAGTATGGAGTGCCTCAGGGACCTATTCTCAGCCCCCTCCTTTTTACAGTGTATACTGCTCCCCTTTCTGATATGTTATCCACCTTTCCCATTGATTTTCATTTTTATGCTGATGACACTCAGCTGTATACAAAACTCAATAATGATTCAGAGATTCATGATGAAACTAAAACTTAAATTTATTGATGACAAGACAGAAATGATAATTTTTGGTAATAGGTATCAACTCTCAAAAATATCTACAAATGAGATACTAGTTGGTTAAAATACTATTAAACCTAATTCTTGTGTGAGAAATCTTGGGGTGTATTTAGATCAAGGGATATCCATGGAAGATCATATTTTAAAAATATGTCAATGTTGTAACTATCATTTAGAAACATTGGAAGAATCAGACATTATATTGATGGGTATGTTACAAAGATGCTTGTTAATTCTTTTATTACTAGCAGATTAGATTATTGTAATGCCCCTCTCATTTGCTGTCAAAGCAGATTAATTCATCAACTACAAAAAATTCAAAATAAAGCGACTAAGACATAAAATTAACGAAAAAAAGAGATGATGTAACACCATTTCTTCAGGAATTGCACTGGCTAGAATATAAGATATTGTGCTATGTTTTTAGATGTCTGGATGGATTGGCACCTGAACATTTACAGGAAATGATAAAAAAAATATGAACCCACTCGAAATTTAAGATCATCTCAGTCCCAACTTTTAAAAATGACCACGTCAAAATCCACTTTTGGTAAAAAAGCCTTTTCACCCATAGCTCCATGCCTATGGAACACACTCAGTCCTTGGACCAAGTCCTGTGAAAATGTATCATCTTTCAGGAAATTTCTGAAGACTGAGTTGTTCTGTAAGGCTTATTTTTTATAAAATAGATGTTGATTGGGTTTAGTTTCTGTATTCATGCTTATTATATAGTGTCATGATCTTTTATTTTTCAAATGTAAAGCGCTGCATAGCACGATTAATGTGGATGTTTAGGCGCTTTATAAATTCATTATTTATTATTATTGTATTGAGTATTGCATGTTTTGGCATAGTTGTATAGTTTAGATATTGTGCCGTGAAAGAAAGAGCTGAATACTGCCAAAACAGCAGTAAAGACAGTAAGTAAAGATATTGACAGGGTGTCTAACTTGAATAAAGATGCTGTTATACAAAAATTCTGAAAATTAATGAAAGATCCTTTGCATCCATTGTCCTCGGTTAACAGATTTTTACCATTGGACAGATGCTATAGTAAGATAGCCACTCGTGCCAATAGATACAAATTTACTTTTATGCCAACATCAGTGATTCTTTTCAATGATGAACACTGTTTGGGGGGGGGGGGGGGGGGGGAAGGGGAGGGGCAAATGAGATTTCATTTCATATTAGAAAAGGTTGTAAATATTGTTCCTTTCCTGAAACATTCACACAGAGATCAGATAAACATGATTTTGAGATATTCCCATCACATATAGAAGATACTTTGTAAGGCCATTTTGGTTTCAAAGATTTCAAAGGATTATTAAGTGGAGAATGCAGCGACGTTTTGGCCTACAATTTAGATGAGCCATACAATTCTAATAATCAGAGTGATGGCACTGGATTCATACAATGGACTTTTACTCACCCTGGTTGTTTGTGGCAGGCCAAGAAGAAATCCTGAGAGACAAATACAAAGTCTGAACACTTTGTTGTATCTCTGTTTTCTCAGCCAAGGAAATTCATCTTGTACAGCTGTGATGATACTTTCTACATTTGGAAACTGAATGAAAGAAAAGCGTGGTTTTATACCATAAAACTCATTTTGAAAGTTGAAACAAAATTACTTAGGGACAAGTATTATCTAAATGGCTGTCGAGATATGCATATTTAAACAAAAAAAAATTTAAACATTAAATTGATTTACTAGATTTATTTCTGTTTCTTTTGAGTAACCCTTTGATCAGAGAAGAGAATCCATAACTACTGTTCACAATATTATTTGATTATATACAGATTACAGATACAATGCTTCCACGATTTTTCTAAATTTAATTGGACATTTTGATTCAATTGCGTCTTGAAGAAGCTCAATCCATGGAGGGAAAGAAAGCGTGGAGGTAAATGTCTGTTTTTAATGATAGAATTGACAATTTGATGATGTGTCATCTTACTCGTCTGTTACATTTCTTTTTTTTTTTTTGAGATATATATATATATATATATATATATATATATATATACTGATGAATGGGACGAGCGATTTTTTCACTGCGTTATTTCTTTATCATTCGTCAGCGTCTCATTCAAAACCACTTCAAACTTTGTGGACGATATATATTTGCCAAGGCAGATTAACACCTCCAGTTAAAACACTCAAAACATGGACAGTCGTTCTCCAATGAAGCTCTAAAATTTGATAACGGAAAAAATTGGTTAATAGGTGGGAAACCTTCCCATTGTATAACGGAACACTCTCTTTCAGCTTAAGGCTTATTTACCTGTTAAAATTGTCTGCCCATTGTATTCATGTTCCCCTGCTAATTACCTTTTCCAAACAAGACTCTAACGTGCATATGCCCTGAGGTTCTTGTCTCGTTCAAGAGTAGCTAAAATTGCAATTACTGTTCTAAGCTGTCTGTTATTCTTTCTTACCAAAGCATCTGAATATCATTGGCTATCTAAAACAGGAACATTCTTCTGATTGGCTATTCCCATAATTCAGACGCGCTCCTTTAATTCACAAAATCAAATTCATCTCGGAATCGAATGACACACACGCTAAGAAGCCCAAGAAAGAAGAGCTATCCCTCCAATTTCAAACTTCTAAAAGTTCTTCTATCTCGGCTGAAGGTAAAATGAATTATTGGTTAACATTCAAAGTGGAACGAGATATTACTGTGGATTCAATGCTTAATCTATTAATATTATAGTTTGTGTATATATTATAATTGTGCTATTCCATGGATGTTCGTAAGTTGGAATACCTGTACAAAACTATATCTATATGTATCTTATACTATAGTTAACATTTGTTTATGATCTATGCTATTAGTTCATTTATATTCAATATGTATATTGCTTGAATGTCTGTACCCTACCGCCAATCGCCGGCCACACATCATAACCTCAATTATAATTAATAAAAATAAATTAAGAAATACCAGGGACACAACCCTGTTAAATTCTCATCATGTAAGATAGCTCGACTGTCAGTTGATGTTTGATACAAAGGTAATAACTACCATTATCATGGAGTTACTGCTTCTCCTTGCCTTTGTCGGCAAATAAAGGTTATTACGATGTGTCGCTCAAGGACGATCCGGTGGTGAAAGACAAACTCGATTGGCTCTAAGACCTTGTTGTTTTAACTCTTAATTGAAGGTCCTTGTCCTTGAAGCACCCAGCCCGTGCCGAATCCCTGCCTCCCAGTCCTTGCATAGTGGTAAACCCCTGACGTCAGTCATCCCCGACACCAGAACATTCCTGTCAGCCCATAACTACAACACACTGTTGTGAAGTCCAGAAAACCTTGCAAGCAGGAGCCAACTCTGGAACTAGCTGATACATTTGCCTCAATCAAGCAAGCCGGCAGGATAAAGATAAGCCAAATGGGCTTATACCATTTTCAAATGTATTTTCCACAGACACAGATGATTAGAAACTAACTCAATCAATCAATCATAAATGAATCAATAAATAAATCAATAGATAAATAAATAATAAATTAGATCCACTCAATTAGAGCTATTCTTCCTGATATTAAATAAATACTTATTCTTTCTATCTTTTCCTGTAACAATCTAATTAAACTTTATGTATAGAATTGTTATATTATTGTATTGGGCGTTACTATTGTCTTGACTCACTTGTTATTAATACAATAAAGTTATAAGGGACCCTAAGGCAATTCTTAATCACCCCTAGATTAAATCTGAGCCGTTTGTGTATAGGTTGAGTGGCGCAGCTGGTAACGAGAGCCATAGCGCGCATACTAGTTCGAATCCAGACCATTGAGCTATTAGTTGGACTCGATCCCACAAAAATAACACACAACCCGCCACAATGAACTCAGAGTGAATTTATATTTTTGAAGTGTTTTTCTTCTTTTTCTCTCAATCTATGAGATATTGTTATTTTCTGTGACAGGCTGTTAAACTTTATCAGAGAAAAAAACAACAAACAGGATTGGATTGTGAACCTAATAAAAAAACATTTAACTGGGAGATCAGTGATCGCTATTCATAGCTTTCAACAATGCCAACCTGTCTGGCTCTAGGTCAAGAGAGACATTCACACCCCCCCCCCCCCCCCCCCCCTTCAACACTTCACACCAATTATGTTGTACTATGTGGAGGTCCTAGCTATCGATCCATAAAAATTAAAATGCCACACACAATATACTTAAAACATTACTTATACCTGACTTCCCAGTCCAAGAAGGACCATCATTAGAAAGAAGAAAAATGACCACATCTGTGGTAAAGGCAGCTTGGATAAGGCAACAGGATAGGCCACAAAGACTAGACCTGGACCTGGTAATTAAAAAACAACAAATTTGTCCAATTCCATAAATAATTTTTGAATATGAGTGACCTTCCCTCCTCTCTTAGCTGATGACAATAATAATGGATGTCAAGGAAAAACAGACTGGTTATTAAATAAAGGAATCGTAAAATCAAATGTAATTTCAATATCCTCCTTTTAACTGTATACAAGGTTGTCATACGTGTTGTAGAAGAAATCAATCAAACCAAAGCAAGTGAATGATAATAGTGGAAAAGTACTGAAGCGACTTCATACATACTGTATCTGGGATGGGCTAAATATATTAAGAAAACTGAATGGGAATTCCCAAACGAGAGTCAATTATTGGGCAAAATAAAAAAAAAAGAAATGCATTAAGTAGTTATTGGGCAATCAAACTCCTGACTTGTACAATAAAATTTTTACTGATGAGATTGATTGTAGCCGCATTCTAATACATTGCAACATGTATAAATCACTTCATTGCCCTCTTTGCGAGCACCTCAAATACATCCTAAATTACAAATGAGGTGGAGTCTCATATTTAATCGCCGTGCCACTGTGCATGATTAGTCACTGCTAAATAATGATAGAGGCTTTTTACTACCAATAGCATATGAAAGATTAAGGAACAAAATTGTTTTGAGTAAACAATAACCTAAAACACAAGAAGCACACCATTTTTCTGTAAATTTTAATAAAAATGTGTCAATTACCTAAAAGATGCGCTATATACCCTATTAAAACTATTGTACATTCTTCTTCTTCTAGGTTCCATGCCTGGTCCAGGCTTCGGATACTGCATGAATTATCTCTCTCCATTCCTCCCTGTCTCTTGCTTTTTCAAACAGCTCTTGGATTGTTAGGTTGGTGAAGCCCTTCAGTTGGTCTATGAGTGTTTTTCTTTGTCTCCCCCGGGCGCGTTTACCAGGTATTTTTCCACAACTTGCCAGGTATTCATTCTTATCTTTCCTTACTATGTGTCCGAAAAAGGATAGTTGTCGATCCACTATTAAGGGCATTAGTTTCCTTTGTTGGTATGTTTGTTTTAGCACTTCTTCGTTCGTTTTGTGTGCAGTATACGATATTCTCTGCATCCTTCTCAAGCACCACATTTCAAAAGCTTCAATGTTCTTTTGTGTTTCTGCATTTGTAGTCCAGCTTTCGCATCCGTATAACAAGATTGGCCACACGTAGCACTTCAAGACTCGGAATCTAATCCCGAACGACATCTGTTTGTTTTTCAAAATGTTTCCCAGGTCCATGAAGGCCTGTTTGGCTTGAGTTATTCTTGCTCGTATGTCTCGGTTACATCTTCCATCTGTTGTCACTATTGAACCTAGGTATTTAAAACTTTCTACGTTGGTAAGTTGCTCGCCGTGAATCGTTATATTGCAGGTGTTGTTGTTTTCGGGGTTTTTCTGTATTACCATGCATTCCGTTTTGGTGATATTCACTTCCATTCCCTTGGCTTCACTATCTACTACCACTTTGTCAACAATCTTTTGAAGTTGGATTTCTGATGTTGCAATGAGTACCGTATCGTCTGCGTATCTTATATTATTTATGTTGTGACCTCCTACTTTTATTCCCTCCATATTATTTATGCCCCTCATGATTGTTTCTTGGTATAGATTAAACAGATCTGGTGAGGCAACACACCCTTGACGGACTCCTTTCTTAATAGGAATGGAATTTCCTGTAGAGTTTCCGATTTTGATAGATGCCTGCTGGGTGTAGTATAATGTTTGCATGAGTCTGAGGTCTTTCTCATCAGCGCCAATGGAGTGCAGTTGTTTTAGTATTTCTTCGTGGCGTACTCTATCAAAAGCTTTTTTGTAGTCGACAAAACAGAGGTATAGTGGGGTCTGAACCTGTATAGCTCTTTCACTTAAAACACGGAGGAGGTATATTGCGTTCCTTGTCCCTCTGTCAGGTTGGAATCCATATTGTTCTTCTGCGATTTCGGGGTTAATCTTATTCCTTAGCCTGTTGATAATTATACGCAACAGTATTTTGTTGATGTGGCTTATTAAACTTATAGTTCTAAAATTTTCGCATCTGACTGCACCTGCTTTCTTTGGTATTGCTATGAAAATAGAGTTACAGAGATCTTCTGGAATTTTCCCAGTATTGTATATATTGTTGAATAATATGTGAAGTTCATCAATTGCTAGATCTCCTAGGCTTTTTAATACCTCTACAGATATTTCATCAGGGCCTGTTGCTTTACCATCCCTCATTCGTTCCATGGCATGTTCAATTTCACTTTTGGTGATGTTTGGTCCGCTTAATGGTTCTTTGAATTTCAGTGGTGGTTCATTTCTATTTGGATCATTGTACAGTTCGCCTATGTATTCTACCCATCGGCTTTCTATATGTTGTTCTTCAAATAGCAGTTCCCCTTGTTTGTTTTGGATACAACTTCCTGCTGCTTTGCTTTTCCTTTTCCCTGATAGTTCTTTTATTCTTTGGTGAGCTTGTTGGGGGTTGGGTTTGTATTCTTTTTCGATTTCGCAGCATTTCCAGTCTAGATAGTTCTCGTGTGCCTCGATGCATTTGGATTTAATGTGGTTGTTCAATGTTTGGTATTCTGCAGACCCTCTGTTGCATTTTCGTCTTTCTTCAAATAGGTTTAGAATTTCATTTGTCATCCATTCCTTTTTGCTGTTTATTTGAGCTATTGGTAAATGCTTTTCTGCAGTTGCTTTGACACACTTTTGGAATATATCAAATTGTTTTTCACATTTTTCGTTATCAGGTTCACTTTGGCTTTGTATCATGAGTGCATTTTCAAATTCTTCTCTCATTTTTGTTTGTATGCCATTGTCTTTGCATAACCTGTAATCCCTCTTTATTCTACCAGCTGTTCTCTGAATAGCTTTAAACTTTATCCTTACTGTACAAACAACTGGGACATGGTCACTGTCTACATCGGCGCCTGGATAGGTTTTGCAATTTAATATGCCATTTCTGAATCTTGATGATACTGCTATAAAGTCTATCTGGTTCCTTGCTCTGTCCCCTGGTGATTGCCATGTCCAGGTTCTTCTTGGGTGTTGTTGAAACCAGGTGTTTGAAATCATTAATTTATTTGTTCTACACCAATCTGCCCAGATGTTTCCTCGTTCATTTCTGTCTCCGAGTCCATGTGGTCCGATTATGTCACCATCTCTGCCTCTGCCAATCTTAGCATTTAGGTCCCCCATTACCATAAGGACTTCTTGTGATTTACACATTCGTTTTGCTTTGTCTAGTGAATGGTAAAACTCTGTCATATCTGCATCTGTCGCCTCTTCTGTTGGTGCATAAACTTGAATAATATTGGTGTCAACTACAGGTCCTCTTAGCTTAACCAGCAAAACTCTGTCTGAGATTGCTACGTGCCCTTTGTAAAATTTGGTTGATTTTTGGTCTAAGATCATCCCTACTCCTTTTTGGAAAGAGGTTCCACCACTCCATATGATCTTATATGTCGTGTTGTTTTCTTGTTTTGACATGGTTCCCTGCTCTTTCCATCTCATCTCTGCCAGGCCAAGAATATTTATTTGGAGCCGTTTCATTTCTTTTAGAATGTTGTTTAGTTTTCCTTTTTGGGCACAGGTCCTGACATTCCATGTCCCAATTTTGGTTTTGTCACATTTGTGAAATTTATTTCGCCTAGTAATTGGCTGACGGTTCGGTGTGACCTGACGAACATCACGCTCCCAACCGAGCGAGGCAGCAGTCTTCCGTGAAAACATGCTCCCCTTTACGCTGTCACCGTTTAACTTTTTGGACTTATTCA
Source organism: Berghia stephanieae (assembly GCF_034508935.2). Classification (NCBI taxonomy): domain Eukaryota; kingdom Metazoa; phylum Mollusca; class Gastropoda; order Nudibranchia; family Aeolidiidae; genus Berghia; species Berghia stephanieae. The sequence goes on from NC_088366.1 coordinate 43,473,124, forward strand.
TGCAGTTAACTCGGCAAAGTTACAAGAATGGTTTGCCATTGCCTATTCTTGTCGCCCTCTGCAGTTGGCCAGCTTGACCTGTTACCGTTCGACACCACGAGGAGGTTGCAGTAGGGCTTGATGATGATCTATCTTTGCAGACTTGGCATCATCCATTTGTCGAACCTTTGTACATAATTTGTACATAACAGTTTTCAAATATGATGACCAGATAAAAACCAAAAAGATAAAAAAATCATAAAATGAAGGCTATGAATGTGATTTTGATTTTAATTTCAAAGCATTAGATCTTTGTGATCTTTGAGATCTATAGGGGAACATGAATTTGCATAAGTAAGACAATGACATGCCATGGATAAAGTTATATATTACAATGAAATAAATTCAAAACAAAGACAGCACATCGCAACCTACATATTTCAATGTTGGCTTGAGATACGTTGTAAAGCCCTTCAAAGCACATTTAATGCATATTATGCTGAATAAAAACTAAAGTTTTGTCATTTTGAACAGAGAAAAAAAGTTACCAGATGTAGCCACGGTTTCAATCCCCCTTCCTGTTGTTTCTCCCATGTATCCCAAAGTCGTAAAAATAGCAAATCCTACATAGAAACTGGTGCCACAATTGATTAAAGGTATGACAAAACTGTCTCTGTGATATAGTGAAGAACAAACATTTTAATTATTAAAGTTTGAGATTCATTGATATTTAGGCCTATCTTTTGATCACTTGGCATTATATTCTTAAACAAGATCTGGTAAAACGCCGCTAACCACCAAAATCTGGCTGCTCTATTGCTATTCAACCCAAATAATTGCATTCTTTGACTGAATAGGTCAGGTGTGTAATATTGCTACTTCATTAATCAGCCAATTATGCTAAGATCCAAATCATGGTGACATTAGAAAGATTTTGTTACCTCTTTTAAAGGTAAAATTATTAAATTTGAGACAAATAACTTGCCATTGTCATTATGACTTATTTCCGTTTCCCAGATACAATTAAACTGATAAATTTTACAAAGACCTAGACTATACACTGAACAAAATAGGAAACAAATCAATATTAATAATTGCTGGAGATTTTAATGCCAAAGTAGGAAAACGTCTCGACAGTGACACACTATGTTTAGGATCATACTCAAAAGGAAAACGTAACGATAACGGAGAAAAATTAGTCCAGTTCTGTGAACAGAGAAAACTTTTCATAACAAACAGTGCTTTCAACCACCCATCAAGACACCAGACAACATGGGTAGGACAAAGGAAAGACCAAACCCAAGACAAAATGATAACAATACACAACCAAATAGACTATATCATATGTCGACACCGCCATAAACACTACTCAACCAACTCGCGATCATACGGTGGTACACTGCTAACATCCGATCACAAACTTGTAAAAACGAATTTCAACATAAATGTGTACAGACAACGAAGACAGAAAGGTAAAACGGCAGTCAAAATAAACACGGCAAAAATAGTAAATGAGCGAGAATGTCGCATTCATTACCAATATGAACTTAACTCAAGTCTATGGAAAATAAAGCAAAACAGCAATCCAAACAATGAATGGAAAGAGACGCAAGCGGCAATGAAATATGCGGGGAAGAAAGTGCAGGCTCTATTAATACAACTAAGAACAAACCAAATCGAACGCCTAACATCGCTATTAATGATCTATCGCGGCAACAAAAAGAACTTAGGATCAGGATACAAAACACGAAAGACTCGGAAGAAATAATAAACCTGAAAACGGAACGAAACAAAATACTGCATTCAATTCGATCACTTACAATAAAACACAGAAACGAGGAATTAGACAAAAAAGTGGAAGACATAGAAAAGTCCAAAAATAACGCATCGTCTATGTTCAAAGCGACGAAATCTCTGAACCGAAAACCATTCGAGAACCCAAAACTACAGGATAAATTTGGCAAACAGACAACAAATCCCAACAATATCCTTGACATTGTAACTGACCACTCCCAGCAGAAATTTCACAAACAAGTCTCACAAATATCGCCCTTCTCAGGAAACCCTAGAGACCTAAACAACCGCATCACAACAACTGAAGTTAGAAATAGCATAAAGTGCCTAAACAATAACAGATCCCCAGGCGAAGATGAAATTCCCGCTGAATTGCTGAAATGCGGTACCCTCTCCCTGGATCTGAGCATTGCAAACATAATGAACAAAACATTCTCAACACACAAAGACTGGGACATAAACAGCGGTGTCCTAATTACAATACAAAAACCAGGAAAAACGAAAGGACCCGTAAACAACCTGCGCCCAATAACATTACTGAATACCATAAGAAAAACACTGTCAACTATTGTCCTCAACAGAATTAGACCGAAAATAGAAAAATATCTATCACACAGCCAAAACGGGTTTCGCCAAGACCGAAGCACATCGACGTTGTATGGACACATAAATGGTTGGCAGCAAAGGCACTCAAAGAAAACATATCCATAACAATAACCGGAATCGATATGTCCGCAGCCTTTGATACGATCGACAGAGGAAAACTTTTGGAGATATTAACAGAAATAGTAGACGAAGACGAGCTCCGAATAATCCGATTTCTCCTCAGCAATACAAAGATACAACCAAGGATATACGGGGCAACAAAACAGACACAGTTCGAAAGTAACATCGGGACCCCCGATTCTGTTCACAATATACTTAGAACACGCTCTGAAAGAAGTTCGAAATGTCATTCCAAAACCAACGACTCATATTGAGAATGCAATCCCTAGAGAAATCGCCTATGCAGATGATGTCGATTTTATTGGATCAACACCAGCAAATATAGACATCATACAAAATACCCTCATGAAATATAACCTCCAAGTCAATGCCAATAAAACCAAATTTACAACAATATCGAGGAACAAAGAGGAATGGAAAAGAACAAAGAAAGTCGGCTCACTAATTGGAGACACCGAGGATGTACAAAGAAGAAAACAGCTATCAAACGCCGCACTCAGTAAACTCACCAATGTATGGATTAGAGGTGACAAAATAAAGAGAAAAACCAAACTGAAACTGTACCGTGCTCTTGTAAAACCGGTACTTCTGTATAACTGCGGCACTTGGGCGTTGACAAAATCTGAAGAAGAGCATCTGGATGCCTTCCATCGCACACAGCTAAGAAGGGTACTGGACATCAAATACCCAAAAAAGATCTCAAATGAATCACTCTATAAGATCACAAAAGAAAGACCAATCTCCCTTGACATTTTACAACAACGATGGCAACTTTTCGGTCACATACTACGCAGGGACAAAAACATACCAGCTAACCAAGCCATGTCGGGATACTTCCAAAAACACGGGAACCTTTTCCGAGGAAGACCGATCACAACACTCCCTGTGATCCAAACAAAAACCTCACAACACTTGGACAAAGCATTAGTCTCATAACGGCAGGGGACCTTGAAAATCTGAGAACCCTAGCAGAGGACCGGCAATATTGGAGACACCTCACACAGGAAATACTGGAAACAGCCAAGGCGACCCGATCTTTCGGTCGAGACGCGAAAGGCATCTAAGCCAAGTCAAGATACAATTTCCAACTTTAGAGCACTTGTTGTTTTCTTAATTTTTATGATGGAATCAGACTTATAACTTTTATCTTGTCATATGTCTGAGATTTCTAGGTCAGTTTTTAAAAGTTATTTGTTTTTCTGAAGTTGTTAAAAAAAATATTGAGGTGACAGTTGTGCCCTTTAAAAAAAACTTATTACGAGGCTGAGTCAAAAAGTTTTTAATAAGATAAGATTGGTTTATTGCTTTAATGTAACTGATAATTTTTTCATAACTATGTGTATACAAATTGTATCATCAATATACCCACCTTCAGAAACACAGGTCCAAGTAATTAATTATAGTAATAATAATAACAATAATAACAACAATAACACTAATAACAACAACACCAATAACAATAATAACAAAAACACCAACAACAATAACAATAATAACAATAAAAATAACAATAATGATAGAGCATATAAAACTAGTGATAAAAGTACTAAAAAGTATTATAACAGCCACGTTAGCAAAAACAGGAACCATAATATCTATTAATAATAACAACCACAATAACTACAACAACAATAATAACAACTACAAAAACAGTAATAATAACAATAATAATATTCGATTTTATATCAATTTTCTGATCCTCATATCGGTTCTTAATATCGCTAATGGATATTTTTTTGGGCCATATTTGATTTTAGAGATAACCATTTTTCCAACAAGAATCAAATGATTTATCCACATACGATCCGATTCATTGATTCCGGGATAATCAATCAATCCCACCATTACTTTTTGCAAATCTATATGTATTTGAACGATTAAAAAAATCAAAGCTAGAAAAGATGAATAATATCTGGAAAGGGCAGTGCATTCAAACAATAATCAAAATCCTCAAAAGTGTTGCCAACTGCAACATATGGATGCGAAGCGTGGACCATCAGCAAAGCAGAGAGCACAAAGATCACAGCTTTTGAAATGGCATTCTACAGAAAAATACTCAGAATATCATGGACTGAAAAACAAACAAACAAACAAAGAAGTCATGAGAAGGATCGGAATAAAATCACCAATTCTTCTTCAAACTGTAAAGAAATTGAAACTGAACTATTTTGGCCATACGACTCACCACGAATCATTAGAAAAGCACATTCTGCAGACAAGGGTAGACGGCAATAGAGGAAGAGGTAGACCAACAAGAAGCTGGGAACAAGATATATGTGAATGGCTGGGAATGACAACAACTCAAGCAAGTAGACTGGCGGAAAACCATAATCTGTTTCGCAAGAAAGTTCGGGAAGCAACGTCCTACGCAGGATCAGCTGACTAGAGAGAGAGAGAGAGAGAATATGTATTTGTTTCCCTATCTTACTGTTAATTATGCTTTCTATCTCCCGCCATACAGATTTTACTGATTTACAATAAAAAAAGAAATGCTCTGAGTAGTCTATTTCATCACAATATTGCCATTTATTTGAACTTGCAACTTTCATTTTATGAAGCAATATATTGGTAGGGTAAATATTATGCATAATCTTCCATTGTAAAATCCTTAATCTTGATTCTTTTGTGTTTTATCCTGAGGTTGTTTCAAAAATTGTTGTGGGTGACTGGAAGGTTTGTGGCTGATTTCACCTAATTCCATTTTCATCAAATAAAATGCAATGGATTTTGTAGACACAATTTTCATGATTTCATCTCCGAATGTGTCCAAACAGTCTCCATCTGGTCTCTTTTATTTGAATTGGTAGCTGAAATTTAAAAAACTGTCTTTGCCAATATTTTGATTAATTGGATTACATCATTCTTCAAATTTGCTCAAACGGAAGTACTACCTTTATTTCACTTCTTTACAGATCTTGCAAAGCACTTATTTGGGTTTAGTGTTCTTAATATGCAGGGTGTTTGAAAAAGAATATGTCAAAATTATCACGCAGTATTTTAAAAGAGAAAAACAAAAGAAAACATTGGCTTGGACATATGTGCACTTCAAGTTTTTATTTCATGTTTTACAAGTGCTCAATGTGGCCTCCATCAGCAACACAGACAACATCAAGGAGATATTTCATACACAATTTTTCAGATCTTTCATCAGCAATTATGGATGCCAAACTATTAGACTTTCAACAATGCTTCTGCGGTTTTGATTGGAATGTTTTTATATATAGACTCAAGAATAAAAAAAAAAAAAGGCTTTATGGGCTTTAACTATGGTGACTTGTAGCTAACTAAATAATGGACAGGTATTATTAAGGTTATTAATTATTATGCAAAATGGAAAACTAATAAATACAAAGTAAAATGCATAAAAAATCTAAAGATAATAACACAAAACCATGATGCAAAATATCAAGCTAAATTTGCAGTTATTGATATCAATTCACATCCTTTCTCGTGTTTCCTTGAGAAATATTGGCAATGTCGTTATACAAGAGAATTGAATTTTAAAAAGAACTTGCGGTTCCAATTTATTTATATTATCACCAAATCTTAGCAAAGGTAGGTGATTTAATTTGACTTTTAGCATAGTACTGACCTCAAAACTAATCTAAATTAAATAAATGGACCTAATCAATCATACCACACAAGCATACCTGATAGTATTGTCATGAAATTGATTATAGCTAGACATCCCTGTCAGACTTCCCAAACAACAGCTCAGAGAGAATAAAATCTGAGAAGCCGCTCTCCTCCATGCCTGGTGGACATTATGAGTTTTATTAGCATTAATTTTACTTATAATAATATCAAATGTCACAACAAGGCTGAAATTTGATAAATTCCATTATTGAGGCTGTACACTATTATGAATATTGACTTGTCAGGTATTGGACATTTCCTTCAACAATCAGAAAAAAAATGTAAGCCCATAGAACTGGAGTTTGACCTAGTTTCCATAGTGTGAAATGGACAATAGCAATTGCAATTGCTTGCTACCCTTTGTATAGGACACCAGTCTATCGCAAAGTACTCTCTGTCTGATCTACCCAGCTACCCATTCACTGCAGGATAGACAGTGGAGTCAGTAAAAAATCTCGACTGCATCTGGGATTGATCTTGGTCCCTTTGCATGTGAAGCCGGTGCTCCTCCTCCCCCTCCCTACCACAAACAATCGAGCATTCCCTTTAATTCTGACAGATTTTTGTGTATGCATGTATTTTCTATGAAAATGAGATTTCTTACAAACATTATTCCTTTATGTTTCTTGAAAAAAACAAAAACAAACTATTGTACGTTTTGATATCAGATATGATCTGTCTCCAGTCTAGGGATTACGGTTCCATTGGCTATATAGATAAAACCATTTTAGGCTATGTAAAACAGATGAACTCCTAATTTGAGGATATCATTTTGTCTTTTTATGCACTTAGGTTTGTTTTAGTTCTCTTGAGACTTCAACATCTATTTTCTCAAAATTTCAACCAAAGCAAAGACATCCATTTTCTGAAGATTTTGCTTTAAAGGCAACATGTTCGAATAATTCTTGTGCAATGAAAAATTAATGTATTATAACAGATTTGGTATTAAAAAGAAGGCACTGACATGCACTAAGAGATGGCAAATAATCCTGATTTGTCAAAAAAGTATCTTTTTCACAATCTTTATCCAAACATTGGATGTATTTTTGTATTTTTGTGTTCAAACTCTGTTTCACATCAGAACACATGTACTCATTGTGAACAATTTTTGACCATAAAATCATCCCAACTGTCGAGTAATCCCTGTGGTGTAATAATAGTATGTCTGATCAATAATCGGGTTTGATCCCAGAACAGGCAGACCTATTTTTTTCTTATGTTTATCTTGCTATTTTGTCTGGCACTGTATCATGACTTTCCAGATTTTTATTTTGCAACAGTGCTTGCTCCCAAAGTTTTCACTTGACTGTTTTAACAAGGTGATTTTTTAAATTATTCTTCAGTTGCATGCTACAACACTTTGTATTATTTGATCACGAACACCATAACTTTTCTCAAAATTTATATACTCTAGTATATTCCTAACTTTTACCTGGGCATTGAGAATTTTTTGTATATCAAAGCTCATGTAGTATTCAACACCTTTTGCAGCCCCTGGGAGAGTGGCACTCTTCACCAACAAGACTGTCATCAAAACATAAGGGAGGAGTGCAGAAAAATAGGTCACCTAGATCAAACGAAATGGATATGAAAACAACTAATAATTATCACAATTACACCAGGCAACGTTTAGATCTGGATTTGGTCATAGGGATTTTACTGGATGGAGGCTCATGACTTTATTGCACGAAGAAAGGATATGAAAGAAAGCAATGAAAGCATCTTAGAAGATACTATTATAATGACAGGAAGAACTTTGTATACTATTAAAACTGTGTTTGTGTACATGGATGTAAGGGGGACAACTGAAGACAAAAGACATTCTGCAGTCTGACAAATGTTTTTTTTCTTAATTTATAATATGTATAAAGTGGATATCTGCTAACATGGACAGAAGACACTATTACAAAACGTAAGGCTTTCATCATTAAGAGATTTATTAACTCTTGTTAATTACCTTGTCACTTGCCTGTATCGTTGCTAGAATAAACCCTTTGTCCGATCTTTACTTTAACTCCCATGGATGGAAGGACAATCAACATGTTATGTAAAGTCAAAATCACACCTTGCTTGTCATATCATTCAATTGTCTGTTCTTCTTTATATATGTGATATGATGGCCATCATAATCTCACTGACCATCGTCCAATTGTCAACATTTAACAACACAGTGCACTGATTCCATTCATTTCAAAACAACAGACTTTGTTTAGTTCCTTGCGATGATTTGATTTGAAGATGTGTTGGATGCATGGTGAATATTTTAGACAATGTCAATATTGCCTGTGCTTTTATTTTTTGTCAGTTTCTCGATTTGACAGAAACTTTGATGCACAATAACAATTCATTTTTCAAATGCTTTGCAAATAAAATAGATGAAAAGATATTATTACTTAACTGTAAGATTTAAAAAGACGAGAGATAAAAATTAAATCATTTTTATTTTAAAGACAAAAAAAAAAAAATGGTGAACAAAGAAACTGAATACTGTCTGAAAGGCTGCAACCAACTATGATAATGTGCTGTGACACAAATGAAATAAATAGCAATAATAAAATGGAATAGAAGTGTCAATTTAATTTACCAAGACAGATGATGTGGGCATTTTGGGTATGCCCTTTGTCAACAAAACAAGGTGAATGAATGACTAAAGACAAATGAGTGATGACACGATGATGTTGTTAAGATGAGGGTGTCGTAAATCAAATTAAAGCTTTTATTTCATTTTATTATTGTTATTTATTTCTTCAAGCTTCAAGTAGCAATATTTGCATTATGACACAAAAGGGATTTCTTCATTGAAAAATAAAATATGACCAAAACAGTGATGATTGTCAAGATGTAAAAGGTCATCTGTCTAAAAACTGTTTGCAAGTTGGTATAAAAGTTAATCAACATAACCATTTAGTCTCAAATCTATCCCTGGACATTTAAATTAAATTTGCATCATGTTTACAAAATGTAATTGAGCGGTTTCACCTAAATTTTAAACAAAAACAAATATTAAAGCTTCAAATTAGAATAAGACAAACGATACAAAATGTTTTGGGATCAAAACCCTTCTTCAGGATTAAAAACAATGAAAACAGTGATACTTTATTTATAATCCACAAAAAGCAAAGAAGAAGGTCTCAGTACATTTTGAAAGGATAAACAAAGGCAAAAGGCTTCTTCTTTTTCACCAGCCTGTTTGGATTCTAAAAAATACATTACTGTTTTTACTGTTTTTGTTATTGACCAAAGAAGGGTTTTGAGCCCTAACATTTTGCGTTGAGTATTTTCTTGTCTTTTTAAATATGTTTATGTTCAATACTTGTAACAGTCGACAACTTCTAGTATATTTTAGTTTCACTTACCCTTCCCATGGATCGCACACCCTGGTTGAGAGTAAAAAAGATGAGAGTCCAAATTAGAAAGTTTAACAGGGTCAGATCCCATTTCAACCCCCCAGAATCTTCAATGCCTGATGTTATCTCTAAAACTTTGTCACTGTGGATTGGATACATTATGACAGTAATGATTATGAATGACTGATAATACAATGATAATGTTAATGATGATAACGATGATGATGACGATGATGATGATGATGATGATGATGATCATGATGATGATGAAGATGATGATGGTCAACAGTTCAAACAAAAACCAGGACGCTTTTGAGAAGGAAGTAATATGTATTGCATTCTTTGACAAGTTGGGTTTTATTTTCCAATTACACCAAATGCTGTATATACAAATTTTATTATCCAAGGCTAATTTGCTATGTTTACTTACTAGTAATATTCATGGCTAGGAGACGTACGGCTTTCCTCATCAACAACTACACCAGCTGAAAAAGCCATTAGGAATAGATTGAGTTAAATCAATTGGTTTAAATAACACATCTTTATTCAACATCATTGTATAATGTGATCCATCTTGTGTTTATGGCCAAACATAGTGCATAGTTGCTTACGTTTTTACATGTATTATTTTGTAGCTTTTGAAGGCAAGAATCTGTCATATAAAAGAAACGGGCATATGAAAGAAGAATTGTAATTTTCTACTAGTGTCTCTTATTGACATATATATGTCCATTCTTTTAAAAAGTTTAAAAATAAATGAAAGGTGCAGATCTAAGTCAACTTTGAGAAGAATTAATTTCAAACAAACTGCTTTATGTGGCTTAGTGGTCTAATGGTATGACACTCTATTTGTGACCTGTAGGTTTCAGGTTTGAGTCTTGCTGTAGGCAGTGTAAAGTTGAATTCTTGGAAAAAATAGTCCCTTAGGCAGTATTTACCTGTAGGTCAGAGACGTGCCTGTAGGTCAGAGACGTGCAGGATTATTGAAAGCAACAAAAATCAATCTGACCCTTCCAATCCAATCCATTTCAAACTTTTGCAGTTTCAACATTGAAAATAGACGCATCATTTGTCTGATGCGAGATAGTGTTATCTTACGGGTCTGTATTACAATAATTTATGTTTTCCTACACAAATCATGGAGACAAATTTGGGGAATACAATGGTCAATGAAAGGATGCAATGAGGAAATTAGGGCAATGATAAGAATTCCACGACTAAGCAAGCAAACTGTAGAATGATAGGTTATGTGCTATAAATTGAAAGAAGCAAAATGCTATAACTGGCCTTTACCTAAACACCTTATAGAAAACTATAACAGGAAAATATGAAAAAGGACCGATTAATGAGAACACCAGAAGACAGGGTTCAGGGCATGGAGGTGGACCACCATCACTATCAGATACAGAATAACCCAGAAAGAAATTTTCTTGGCCCTATTCTCTATGACAAAAGGTGGAAATTACTTACTGCAATTCATTCCTGATATATTATAAACTGCATTTGTGGCCACATCTACAGGTCGGCAATAGCATGTGTTCCATTCATTGTTGCATGTTGACCATGGCAAAGTAGATTGCATTGAGGCGAACATAAAATAAATGGATACAGCAATGACAACATTGTAGTAGATGGCTAGTGTCGACACTGTGAAAACCATTGTGTAGCCAAGACCTGAAAAATAACTTAGAATTAGCAAGCATCTTGCTATATAGGAAGTTGGGTTTTAAAAGTCGTAACAAGTTGTATGTGCTTCAAGGGTTAAGTTATAAACAATTCACTAATGATAAGTAAAATGCTCATCTGATCTCACTGCCAAAACACATGTGTCGCATATAGCTATTGTAACCTTCAATGTTCATTGTCTCAGGGAGAATATAGTGAGAACTTATAATTTCTCTGGCTGTCTAAAAATTAGTCTGGTTACTACAATCTACATTAGTAAAGTCACAAGACAGTCAAGTACACATTGATAAACATTGAGAGCATTTATATATAGTAGGGGGAATTAGGTCCAAAAAACCCTTGAATTGTGCAAACAGGGTTGAAAGCATGAACATTACATATGATGTAGAGTATGAAAAATCCTATGATTTATGATATAGAACCACTCTGAGAGATCAGTATTAGTTGAGATACAAGATTTTTAAGATTAGAAAATTTTGAAATGTACGACAATAATTTCTTTCATTTTTATTGTGTAAACATTTGAGGCAAGCCGACCAAAGATTGTTTTACGTCATCCTTTGGATTCCCATTGGTGACTATTTTTAGCGTTGAAGCGGATGTTTTCCTTTCCCTTTACTTTCGATTCACAAACCAAACAAATTATTTAATCATAAATAATATTCAATTTCACTTGTTTTAAAGGACGTCTAGCGAGCAATGTTCTATAAAATTATGAGATTTTTTCTGCATCTGATTTATTAAGTATAATCAATTACTCTAAAACGGACGGGCAGATGGGTAGACAAGCAGAAAACACCTCAATAGATGCCGATAACCGGTGTTGACAAAGGACAGTGCTCATTTCCCCTCCTCCTGTTTTCTTTTCTTTCCAAAAATACTGCTATAATCATTTTACGTGAGTTAAAACCTATTTCTGTCAAACTTGATGACAGTAAAGAGTCAGCATACCACTTACATTGCTATAATTATCATCATTATCATCATCATCAACCACTATGATGCTGTATTGTGGCAAGTTATTTACTTTACGTTATTTATCGCAAAGGGACAATGGGAGAATGTTCTATTTGTACTGTTGTGTCCTTATGTAAGGCACTGCACACATTTTGCCTGCTGATGATGGGTCTTTAACAGAAAGAACGAAAGAAAGAAAGAAAGAGAGAGAGAGAGAGATAGAGAAGAGAGAGAGAGAGAGAGAGAGAGAGAGAGAGAGAGAGAGAAGAGAGAGAGAGAGAGAGAGAGAGAGAGGAGAGAGAGAGAGAGAGGGAGAGAGAGAGGAGAGAGAAAGAGAGAGAGAGAGAGAGAGAGAGAGAGAGAGAGAGAGAGAGAAAAGAGAGAGAGAGGGAGTTATGAAAGAATATTGCATATGCCTAATAAAGGAATGCGTTTGCATGATTTCAGATACACATACAATAGCAAAAAGAACTGCTCCCAGAGACTGGGACATGTGTTTGATATGCCAACAAGATGACACAGACCGTTTATAATGTCCCTCTAAGTCGAGGAGGTATGACAAAGGGCAAGGCTATGAAACTCTTTTTGAAGATTTAACACAATTCAATTCTTTGGTTTGTGATGAAAACAAGTTGGATGTATCTATTTTTTTAATTCATCTGAAAGAAATGAGATTATTGAAAGCTTAAAACAAAATGATGCTAAATGACATAAGTATTGTCGTGTAAAATTTAATACCAACAAAATTAGGCGATTAGAATTAAAGAAATCTAAAAGATTTGCCCTACAAGAATTCCAAACTTCGTCATTTGACTTGGAGGAGTCACCGAATGAATATATTTCGCAACCCACGAGAATAATGAGACAATGTTCAAAATTAGAGATTGGCTATAATAAACAAACGTGCTTTTTTGTAAAAACATGGAATCGGAGTACATTCTGTAATGACAACAGATATGGAAGAAAATATTCGTGAAATAGCGTTATCTATAAAAGATTCTGATATGTTGTCATTTATTGCCGGATGAGATTTAGTCGCTCAGGAGGCACACTACCACCCTATACCATAAAATTTGTCATGCACGATACTTTAAAAAAAAACAAGCTTGAAAAGATGTCACTGCTGATGATAATCATGATGTCACAGTTCTTGAAAGAAGTCGAGCTTTTGCTAACATTATATCTTTTATAGAAGAGAACCCAGCAACAAATGTGACGATCGACATGAACCACTGTGGAGCTTATTTCCAGAATTGTCAAAAGTGTCCCAAAAACTCATCAAATGATCATGTAAGAGAGAATGTATCGGCATCCGATGCAAGTGTTTAAGGTCCGCTTTGCCTTGCACGGACTTGTGTAGATGCGATGTGTGTGTGTGTGTGAGGGGGGGGGGGGGTGTTAGGTCAGTACAGTTATGAGTAAAATTCTCTCTCTCTCTCTTTCTGTGTCTCTCTTCCTCTCTCTCTCTCTCCGTCTCTCCCGCTCACTCCCTCTCCCCTCCCTCCATCTCCCTATTTTATCTACTAGTTAGGTTAGTACAATAATGAGTAAAATTCTCTCTCTCTCTCTCTCTCTCTCTCTCTCTCCCGCTCACCCCCTCTCCCCCTCTCCCGCTTTTATCCACTAGTTACAACACGAAATAACCGTAAATGGTTACCGGTGTATTTAAAGTTTTAGAACGCACATTGTATTGTCGTGGTTATTTCCTCGGACAAGTAATGCTATATAGGAAAAAATAAAAGTGCTAAAAACGCACTGTTATGATAAATTGCCAGAGGTCATAGCTACCTAAATGCCGATTTTCAGGATTTCAACCCCAATGTGCACGGTTTTAGCCTAATTTTCCCTAATACAATGAATATGAAGAAAATATATATTTTTACGCAGTTATTTTCCTTGTTTAATATAGCTGTAATAGGTAAAATCTAAGGCCTTAAACCGATACGTTATGATTGATTGCCAGAGTGGTTCTATATCAGATGTTTTTTCTGTGGGTCTTAGCAACCTGTATGCAAATTTTCATGCTTTCAACCCGAATTTGCACGGTTTTAGCCTAATTCCCCCTACTAATAGTGCAATATCGACTGAACACACCCAAAGTGCTCTAGCAAATAACACACTTAACATGAAGAACAAGACATGACGCCTGTAAGGCGAAATATAATTATTCTTTTTCCAATAGACAATGCTGATAATGGCCAGATACTCATTTTACAGCTGAGTGTGTGGTAAAATGATGCGAGTAAAGCACTTTTTCCAAGGACTCGACTTTTCACAACTCAGAACAGAACTCAAACTCAAGACCGACTGGTCTGAAGGTGAGTGTCATACCACAAGAGCACACATGTAATCAGCAGTATTCATAATCAATATTAACTGTCCAAGAGAAGTCATTGAAGTCTCATGGTACCTTTCAGGACACAAACAATATGTCGGGCAATAGTAAAGTCTACACATGTGCAAATATCTAATATCAAAATCATAATACGGTTGCAATGGTACTAGAGATAGCACTTATCAATTTGCTTGCAAAACTTTACAACAAATGGGGTGGAAGGGGAAGGAGGGTGATTTGGACATGGGCACCACTGCACAAAATCTCTTCCCCTGAATATTAGATGTCTGGATTAACACCTCTGAAGACCGGAGTCCAGGGCCGAAGATGCCCCAGCAAGGTGGAGGGGCAAAAGTCCCTATGAGGGGACCAAGTGAGCACCCCCCTCCCCCTGCTGAAACTGGATGAAATGTCTTAAATAGCCATGCCTGCCCTAAAAATATCTTTTTAAAATTGCAATTAAAAGCAAATACATGCACGGTGAGTAGCCAACAGTACACACGAACACTATAACTATCAATATTCATAGGTAGCATATTATAATAATATTCCAGTCATTGCCCCCCCCCCCCCCCCCCCCCCCCCCACACACACACACACACCTCTACAACATATTTTTTAAGGTACAAAAAGTATATTTACGTATTTTCCAGGAAATCTATTATATTTTTAAATTTCATTTCAGGGACAAATCTGGAATTTCTGGGACTCTTGCCCGCTTATAAGACCAATAAAAATTAAATTTAATGTCTAATAAGAAATATGAGAACATTAAACTTACCTTTAAAAAGTGGGTTAATTTGCCAAATGGCAATTGCGCTGGCACTTGAAAACTGACCAAATGCAATCTCTAGAAAAAAGATTGGCATACCCAGTGCAACTAAGCATGTGAAGTATGGTATAAGAAAGGCACCTGAAGGTTGGGAGGAAAGCAAATTGTATTAGCAGAAATGTAGCTCACAATCATTTTAAAAATGAAAATAATAATAATAATAATAATAATAATAATAATAATAATAATAATAATAATAATAATAATAATAATAAATAATAATAGTAGTAGTAGTTGTAGTATTAGTATTAGTAGTAGTAGTAGTAGTAGTAGTAGTAGTAGTAGTAGTAGGAGAAGTAGAAGTAGTAGTAGTGGTAGTAGAAGTAGTAATAGTAGTAGTAGTAGTAGTGGTAGTTATAGTAGTAGTAGTAGTAGTAGTGCAGCTGTATGGTCTTGTGATATGACAGTCATATTGAGACCGAAAGGTTCAGGTTCGAGTCCTGCTCCAAGCTGTACTAAGTTAAGTCCTTGGAGAAGGCTCTTTAACTCACATTCTCTCACCGTTCTCTGGTGTAAAATGAGTATTGCTCTGTTGGAACAATTGAAAGACAGTCCACTCCAGATAATTGCAACACTCTGGGTGATTAACCAAAGTTGAGTTTCCTGTCCACTATTGCAACATTTTCCCTCAGAGTTTACAAGGGTTTGGAACCGCCCATGGCCTCATTAATTTTTTTTCGCTTTGTTTTGTTTTGTTTGCTTTTTTGTTGTTGTATTTTTTTTTCTGGTTGTAAATTCCATTATTTTCCTTTGCGTTTGACATCACTCATTTCCCTACGAAGGCATCAAGGGCCGTCTGTTTTCTTGCTGAGTCCAGATGTTTATAAAGGGGTTGTTCAATAGTTTCCATTGATGAAAGCAAATCTGCTAAATAGTCTTCTTGAATGAGTCGATGGAATATTTTCACAAGCTTTTCTTTATTCGACTTAGGTTCAATTTCATCATCATCCTTTTCAAGTCGCTGATGTTTTGCCTCACAAACCCATGCTGCAAAGCCCTACCCTCTCATTTCGAATGGAGTAGTGGCATTCTTCATTGTCTATCTGTCGCCCAGCCACCTAGCCTCCTATCTAATGGTCACAGACCCATACTGCAATGCCTCACCCTCTTTTGTCTCAAATAGAGTGGTGACACACTTCTGTAGCATTAAACCCCACTCACTTTTGATTCTTCAATCTGTGATAATTTCACCCATTATGAAATTTAATCATGAGATTCTGTTTGATTGATTTATTGAATTTACACTTTTTGAGGTCAAAAATTTGTTGGGATTAACTGAGGTGACACTTTTATATGGAATTAATTCCGTTTCTTGGGAAATCCCTATCACCTAACAGGTGTTATGTCTTGTCCTGTTCAATCTTTCAGTTCGAATAAAAATGTAATCTTGGTGATATCATAAACATATTTCAAGACAACTGTAGTCTTCTTCCCTTTCATACATTCTCTGGATGATGGATCTCACAAACTTTGAGCGGCACGATGTTTGTCGTGCTGTTGCAATTTCTGTAGTTTTTTCTTTGTTTTAAAAAGTTAGGTCATTGGTCCTGTCAACCTCAACCCTCTTTCTCTCTTGACAGAATGCTGGAATTGGGATTGTTTGAAGCAGTGTCCTCATACTAACAAGTAAGTGCAATATACCTTGAGATAAAAAGATTGGTCATTAAGCTATTTATTAATAGCATGAGAGAATAAATTAATTCTTACCACCACCATTGCTGTAACAGAGATGAGGAAATCTCCAAACATTTCCCAGACCAACTGCATATCCAACACACATTACGACAAACTCTAAATGTCTCCTCCATTGTCCACGCACTTCCTGTGAATTCCAATAGCAAATCATGACTCCCCTCTCTCTCTTTCTTTATTCCTCTATCTCCCTATCTATCTGTCTATCTCCCTATCTATCTATTATCTATCTATCTATCTGTCATTTATCATCATTTAATCTTTTACGTTCCTTGTAGAACATTGGGCTTCAACAGTACATCTCCACTGTATTCTGTACTTTGTCTTCTTCATCTCTCCCAAGGACATTCCAGCCAACTTCACTTCTTCTGCACAAGACCTTCTCCTTGTTTTCTTTGGCCACCCAACCTTCCTTTTCCCTGAGGGTTCCAGTCCACAGGTTTTATTTGAAAGTCAAACTTTGTCATTTCTTGATTTTCTACCAAGACTTTCTGGCATGCTTCATTCCATTGTTCTTCAAGGCTTGTTCCCTCAACAAGATTTTCTAAAAGCTGGAATCTATTTCGAAAGCAGATGCTAAATGTATTCTTGCTGTATTGTTCTTTAATTTTTTGGGTATTGAATTTGTTGTGAGGTCACTCGCAATTTTATCTTTATGCCCTAAGTTGGAGCTTTAAAGTTCCTAAAAGTAGGTGGTGGTCTGTGGCTACGTCAGCTCCGCGTTTAGTATGGGTGCCTATAAGGCTGAACTCCACTTTCTTGACATTGTGAGGTTGTCAACTTGGTTTTCAGTGCGTCCATCAGGTGATATCCATTTTGCTTTGTGGATATTTTTATGGGGAAAGACACTGCCACCAATCACCAAGTTGTTAAATGTGCAGAAATCAACGATAAGTTCACCATTTTCATTTGTAGTACCCACTGATTGTGTGCCCATGATGTATTCCTTTCCACTGTTATCTGATCCTGTTTTTGCATTAACGTCACCCATCAGAATTTTGATGTCTTTGTCAGGAGCTTTATCAAATGTGGTCTGAACCATGTTATAAAACTTGTGTTTAATTTATATGTCTGAATTGCTGGTGAGTGCATAGACTTGGATCATAGTCATAGTGAGTTTTCTCCCTTTGGAGTTAAATCTAGCTGACAAAATCCTGGATGAGTGCTTGAAAACTGTTTGGGGTCATCATGATTGTAATTCCTTCTGTGTGGTTAGTCGCCACATCATGACCTGAATAAATAATGTGTTCTCCAGATGAGAGAGTGGAATGTCCTGATCCATTCCATCGACTCTCACATATTTCATCTCTCTTGCTACTTGAGCAGACTTTCCTCTCTCATACATAGTACAGACATTCCAGGTTCCAATCCTTGTTTTTGCCTCCGTCGAGAAAAATGTGTCAAAGATCTGGCTTCCTTAAGGCTTTCACCAGACCTCTTCAATTCCCACCAAATCTCCTGGGGAGGCATCTCATCAACACGAGACAGTAAATACAAAAGTTCTTTTGAAGTTCTGTAGTTTTGTATGTATCTACAGTGTGGGGCTGTTAGCCCTGCACACAACCCTCCTCCTTTTTCCGGGCTTGGAACAGGCAAGTGCAATTTGGAAGTGCTCTAGGCAGAGTTCTATCTATCTGTCTACTTAACTTTCTATCTTTCCATCTCTCTCTATACATTTCAATGTTATCTCTGAACGTGTATGATACCAAGTTTATCATCTGACATTTGTCATCTACTTTTCACAATGATATTTTTGATAGAAGAACTTTTCCTTCAATAAAGGAGCCATTGATTTGTCCTGCAATCATTGTTTTATGCTGCACAGAATTGAATTCAAGCCTATTTTGTGTAAATGAAATTATTCTCTCCAAAGAGATTTTTCACATAACTTAACCTTGATGCTGAGTCCATATAAAATTTCAATCTAAGATCAATGACAAAATCTTTATTCGATTCTGAACGATTTTACTTATTAAAGAAAAGGCACAGATGTGAGCTGAGAAAATTGATTGGCTTGATTGTGATACCATAATCTAATTATCATTTTTTTAAAAATCATTTATATAGGTTTTTGACAATATAGATAATTATCAATCAGTGAATGAATAAAGTGATAAATATATAAAATATGATAAAAGAAAATAATGACAAATGATTTGAGACAAATGTTAAAATGAAAAGAAAAAAAAAGTATTATTATTTATAAAATGCTTAAAACTAATATCAATTATCTTCCCTACAATAATCTTATATATCTCAAACCCTCCTCTCTCACCTGCTTCTGGCACCGCCGACCCCCCCCCCCCCCCCCCCCCCCCCCCCCCCATCTTTTTTTTTTCTTCCTACCAGAATTGCTATCTAGCAATTGCTATCATTCAGCAATTTGTCAAACGAGTTGTAGAAAAATGTCAAATGAATGATCTGAAAAAATGTCAAATGTAGGTATGCCTGCCTATCACATTTTCCACTAAAATACAGAGAAAACTACAAATAAAGCTTTTCTTTTCTTGTCACACAACTATAAAAATGATAAGGGGGGGGGGGGGGGTGAAAATTAGTAAACGATGATACACGTTGAGCTATCATTGAGTATTATTTGTCTATTAATTAGAAATGCCAAAATACCAAACTCATTTTTTTCTGCCAAAGAAAAAACACCAAGTTTTTTAGGAGGGAATTTGGCATTATAAACGCCAAATTGGCAATCTTAACTTCCACACCTTTTTGTAAATCATATTCATATTTACAGTACTTTTCTCAGTTGCTGAGAATTACTCGAACTCAAAGGTTCCAGCAAGTCCCTGAAAATGCAGGGAATGTAGCTGACCGCCATTTTAATTCCTCTGATCTATCTTTGATTTAAATTATATTATGTATATATTAGTCTAGATACTTGGCAAACTCCAGATACTTTACCGTTTCGGAGACGGAACTCCTTTCCGACATACTTCTCTGCGAATAATGAGACAGATTTTAAATAAACTCAAGAGTGAAATCCATCACATTTCATTGAAATGGATTTTCTTGCTATTACTCGTCTGTCTCAAAGTCAAAACCTCAGTCTTTGGTGTTAACGTTTCAATATAAAATCTGCATACCACAGGTTTTTGAACATCGTTGTCAACGGACACCAACTGTTGAACAGAGAGCGGGTCATAAGTCATAACTTCCGCCAATATATAAATGACTTCCGTTTTATGCGTTCTACTACACATCTTTTCAGATTCATATTCCTTTACGTTACGTTTATAGAGCAGTAAAGTTAGGTGCCCCAAACGTAAACAAAGGTCGAGAAGCACGTGGCAAACCACATGTTCCTGTCTTGACAGCTCACGTTCCAATGTAAATAATAGAAAAAAATAACCTTTAAAATTTGGCTGTTAGGTGGCAAAAGAAACACATATTCATAAATACTCGATCATGCATCAAATAATGTCTAGATATGGATATTTTATGGAACAAAAGGTAAAATTTTCTAAAATTTATCAAAAGTTACAGTCTATCTATTTTTAGACCAGAGCAAATTATTGCGCTGGTGTGAACAAAACGAGAATTATTCGGAGCCTGATTTTCATAATAATTTAGCCTTATATTATTATTTCTGCAACTGTTAGATTTTATGTAAACATATTTTCAATACTGAAAGTGTATTGCCTACAACTCAAACTACAAAATTGGGAGACCTATATTGTGCGTAAATTATTCCGGTCCCTAACGGAAATCACTAGCAACTTGTTATTGTTTATGTTTGGGGCACCTAACTTTACTGCTCTATAGTAGCGGGGCTCTTTTGGATAGTTTGATGCCATGAACCGCCTCTAGTTTGATATTTAGATTTGTGATTTGATATTTTAATTAAATTAAAAATTATAATTTAAAAAAAAAAAGGATACTGCCTTTTGTTAAAGCCTTTTAAATAAAATGCGTACATCAGGCGACTAAAATTATTTTTGCGAGTTTAGTTGTGCCGTGCGTGATGGGACTGACAACTCTCACTTTTTGGAACCAATTAACACGGCACCAAGTGACACTATAATGGGCAGGGGCAGTCAAACGACAGCTGATTGACCATGAAAAAGAGTTCCGACTTTGTCATCTCAATATCAAGAAAATAAGCTTGCCTGGAGCCCACGGGTTTGCGCACCATCTATTAATAACACTAAGCTGTGACCAACTGTCGCAAATTAGGCTATTTCTGTCAGTAGGGTAACTCCAGCGGTCCTATAAATAACACCAATAGAAATGAGGACATACAAAAGATATTTGTCTGCTTTTTTTTTTTTTTTTTGGGGGGGGGGGGGGAAGGAGAGAGAAGAGAGAGAGAGAGAGAGAGAGAGAGAGAGAGAGAGAGAGAGAGAGAGAGAGAGAGAGAGAGAGAGAGAGAGAGGACATAGGCCTACGTAAGATACTTGTCTGCTTTTTTTTTTTGGGGGGGGGGGGGGGGGGGGGGGGAGAGAGAGAAGAGAGAGAGAGAGAGCTTTCCTTTTTTTAAGGTACATTTCTTAATAGCTATGCGCATATGTAAAATACTCACATTTGCCTGCCAGATGAAACATACCAATATACAAAAATATGCGAAACTGAAAAGTAGCCTATACAGTTTGATTATTTATTTTAGGGAGAACTATCACCCATTTGGTGGTCTGAAAATAAAAACAAGGCGGAATGACGTCATCTTCATTCATTTTGTAGCTAGTGTAAGTTCTTTTTCTCACATCTCTGATCTTGGCGCCATCATATAGACTGTGATGACGTCACGCCGCTGAGTAGTAGTATAGTATTAGTAGTAGTAAGCCTCGCAGTCTGAATGATGCTTGCTGAGAATTGAGTGGTTCAGTCACGTAGTTTTAAAATTCGAAGAAGAAAGTTGCCCTCTCCATGTTGTTAATTGTTTCCATTGGTCATGGTCCTGGGCCAGAGTTTTGAGGCTGTCGAGATCTTGTTGTGACTTAGTACGGAGCACTGCAGTTTTTCTTAGTTCTTCAGGGATTAATTCGGCCTCATCTGAATTCAGAAATGTCTGATATGTAGAGAGATCCTGCTTCAGGGTGGATTAGTGATATTGGTGGTCTCCCTCCATATTATTTGTTGCCACGTGGAAGGGGGAGTGTGGATTCAGTCTACTAGTGGAACACCCCACACCAAATTAAAACAACCTTTTGTGTCTGGTTGGGTCGTCTCTTATAGCCGTGTCCACCGAGATAGAAGCTACACCGCCCGTTGATTAACCGTAGTAGATGTTGTAGAAGTAGTAGTAGTGGCAGTAGTGTGGATTTTTAAGGTTTTTTTGTTTGTTTGTCCTACTGTCCCCGTTGTATCCGACTTCCATTTTTGTGAATGTTGAGGATCCGCGATGCGCAATACCACCAATGACACGATAAACGAAAGTAACCCCCCCCCCCCCCCCCCCCCCCCCCCCAAAAAAAAAAAAAAAAAAAAGAAAGAAGAAAAGCAATGGCAATCTCCCGTTTTGTTGTCAGGGAATGACACATCTTGTCCTTCAGGTCAACCGCTCTCTTTGTGGATTTGTATAAGCATAAAAGATCTGGCTTTTTTGTTGTTTGTGATTGGACTTGTATCCAACCAACAAGAGTGGATTTATTTTTGAAGGCAAATATTGACTCGCCTTTTGATATACCGTCTTTGCTGGAACGTAGAGGGTAGAATTTGAAATTAACATAGGACTGTGCCCACCGGGGTGGTGCTGGAGTTTGTTTAATAGACTTAATTAAGGCACTTTACTTTTTAAAGCATCTGATTGGGAAGATTCGGCTGCTCCTTTGTTGTTATGTATCAAACCTTAGCGTTCCTATGCAATTTGGTTAGACTTAAAACTCCTTTGATTTAAGTCTTAGATTTGTTTTAGGGGCGTGACATGTCTCTGTTCAGGACCGTGTGGATTGATGTTGGTGTCAATGATCATCCCTTATATTTGTTGTTTACAGATGTAATATAAACTAAAACAGTATATGTCAATTGTTATATTGAGCATCCTGATGATAGATCAGTTGTTAGAGTAATTGCTTCACGCGCAAAGGGACAGAGATAGATTCTAGGTGAAGTCAAGCTTTTTTTCTGATCCTCTTGTCCACCCAATAATGAATAGATAACTGGGTATGTTAGATCTGGTGGAAGGTACTTTGCAAAAGACTAGTCATATCCGAAGGATAGCAAGCAATTGCTATTGCCTGATTCACGCTACTATTACTATGGAAATAAGGATAAACTCCGGCTCCAATAGTCGTATATCTCTGAAAGACTACCATTCTATTACTGTTACTGTTATATTAACTTGTTTGTTTTTAACCTATTTTGAGTATGTTTCTTAAAAAAAGTTCTACAACAACAAATTTAGACCATAAATTGTCCTTAAGATACCGTATCACATTCTTCACTTAAAATCGAGAAAGCCCTTCAAAGTTTCAACGGAAGTAAACATTGTGCTGCTTTCAGTTTAAATATAATAATAATAATAATAATAATAATAATAATAATAATAATAATAATAATAATAATAATAATATTAATAATAATAAAAAATTAATATTAATGTGAACCATGCTTATCAACATTTATTACCTTTTGAACACTTATCTATTTTAATGTTCTCCTGCAAATAAGTGAGTTGTGGACAGATGTTATTCGGGTTATTTTTTCCTATTCTTTTTTTTTAATGTAGGACAATAATTGATGATTCGATTGTCTTGACAATTAATGAGGTTTTGTTTCTTTTTTTTTCTGTTCAGGAAAAAGTTGCAGTAATTTTAACATCAGTAAAATACCCAATTGAGGCCACTGGTCACATTTAATGTTGATTTTAAAATTAAGCTGCTGGCCGCTGGGTACGTAGTTGTTTTTTGTTTTTGTGTGTGTGTTTTTTTTCATGAAAAATATAGATTAACAAGAATACCAATAAGTTGAAACAGTCAATTTATTTTGCAAAATAAGCTAATATTATTATGAACGTATAACACAATATTGTATCACAGATTGGAGTATAATACAATCTTGTATCACCGATGGGAATCATAGTTGGAGGACATTCGTTTAATAGTAATAATAGTAAAAGACAGCATCTCAGTCACAGTTAAATATGACCCTCTCCTCGCTATATCATCAACCTCTCATAAGGATTTGTTTCAAAGAATGACTGAAATAGGCCAAGTGTCAGCTGCAGAACAACACTACAAAATAAGTACGGTAATGCATATTGTACATTAAATTAACCCACAAATTGTCAAAGAATTCTTAACTTAAAATGAAAAATAATATTTATAAAATTAACAATAGCATTGTACATTTATAATAATTTAACACATAGATACATGAAATCAATGAGAGCGATGATTTACAAGGGGTAAAAATAATCCCTGATAAAAGAAAGATGCATGAAAAAACAGAGGCTAAATCCAAATGACATGTGTAATCCCCAACCCAGGATTTTCCAGCACCCCTCCTGTCACAGAATAACTCACTCCAACTCCAACAATTTTGTCTTACAATGTTCAGTGTGTTTTTTTAATGCGCATAATTTATTCAAGTTTTGATTGATATAAGTTTTAACACTGTGCACCATTTGAAAACTGAGCTATGCATAGAAAAGGGTAATTTTGAAATAAATCGTAGTTTTTATATTGTGTTTTTAATCAAGCTATAAGTATAATGCGTGGTATTGATTCAATTTGTTTTAAAGTAATAAGCAGATTCCCATTACTTTTTGACTCACCCTCGTATTTCTCAACTTATATTTATAATCTTGACAGAAAGGGTGTTTATAAATTATAGCATATTTCAAATAAAATTATGAAAGCGCTCCCCCCCCCCCACTCAATCATTCACAGGAAGTAAATTTTGTCCCGCTTAAATGCATTATTTTAACATTGAGAGGAACCTGAGCCCGAATTGTTCTTTATCATTCATTTCTATATATATCTGCCTTTTGCAAATGTGAGAGTATATTGCTTCTAACAAAGAATGAAACAGTGTCATAATGTAATTGAAAATTGCTCAATGTCATATGGATTATACTTTATATATATATATATATATATATATATATATACAGTAAAATTACTTTAAACCGAAAGAAGCTAAACCGAAAAATACCTTAAACCGCAAAGAATTTAATAAATTGTACTAGTTTCTTCATTATCTTTGTACTAATTCTTACGATGAACCGAAATACTTCTAAGAAGGACTTTCTTTAAACCGAAACAATTTGAGACCACCTTCCTTTATTCTCTCTCAATTTTTCTTAAAAAATTGGGGAAGGTGGCCGCACGTAATAATGCCCGGCGATATTAAACAGAGCGTACGTATAAGATGAGGGTGATGGGTGAGGTGGGGGGGGGGGGGGAGGCAAACACTGCACTTGGGCTCGGCCAACACCACAATCGCACAGACTGGAAAAGGAAGACAGCGGGTGACTGGCAGGCGAAAAATGAGGAAAGAGGAGGAGTTGGGGTGTAGAATCACGCAAGCGAGATGTTCTCGCTCGTGTGTTGATGCTTTGGAACTGACTGGATTTTAAACACGAGAATAAGGAAAGGGGGGGGGGGGTAGACAACTTACAATTGACATGCCATTTCATTTCCACTTTGTTTAAGTGTGTGTGTGTGAAGGGGGGGGGGGGGGTTCTATGAAATTAGGCCTTTGAACCTAATGGCTTTTCAACAAAAGAGAGATGTGTAGTGGACAGGTTAGCATTGACACTCCTTTTCATTTCCATTTCACTTCACCTCTGAGTAGCTGCGCGTCATTCATTATCAATTATCGCACAAGAACTTTCGATCTTATTTTAGCTTTGCATTTTACTAAAAGATGTCTAAAAGAAAACACTGTGCTTACACGTTTGAGTTTAAAATCAAAATACTATGTGAAGTCGATGAAAAAAAAGTTGATCAAGACAGAGATATGTAAAAAACACGGCATCCCGAACCCAACTCTTTCAACAATTTTGAATTGAAAACGAAAACCCCCAAAAATATTTTTAAAACACACACACAAAAAAAAAAAAAATAATGGTAACGAAGACAGCATTTATTCAACAACTCCATTTAACGGGAAACCCATGATACCATTAAAAGTTACTACCATTGAAAAACATTGCAAAACGGGAACTTGCTTTAAACCAAAATGTCTTTAAACCGAAATGGTTTAGAAGGTCCCCAAAATTTCGGTTTAAAGTAATTCTACTGTATATATATATATATATATATATATATATATATATATATATATATATATATATATATTATATATATATATTGATGTCTTGACATCAATTGCAAGAAAGTGTTAAGAGTATAATAAAACATATAGTCTATATGGTATATATATATATATATATATATATATATATATATATATATATATATATATATATATATATATATATATATATATATATATATATATATATATATATTATATATATATATATATATAGGCTATATGTTTTATTATACTCTTAATACTTTCTTGCAATAGTGCTTCAAAAAGATAGGCATATAAATTATAAATTACGCATATAAATTATAAATTACAAAAACCTAAATCTTAGAGAAATTTGAATTGCTTTTTGAATGGAAGCAAGTATACTGTCTTTCTAGACTGTGAATACATGCACATTTAAATATTTTTAGGATTCACAGGATACAAGCCTTTAGCACAGACACTTTTGATCTTTTATTATATATGGTTATTATCATTAGACAGGGGATAGTCATAGTTGTCTTGTTACAGGCATTTGAAAACGAAGATCTGAATTTTCCTCACAGAGGCATTGAAATAGATGAGTATTTATTGTGTAAGCATTTGAAAAGGCTGATTGACTACAATTTTACTTGACCTTTGAATTTTTGTGACCTTAACTAACTAGAGATATGAAAGTTACTTTGTCACCTGGCTCTGGCATTCACTCCTCATTGAACAATATCAGAAAGATTAAAAATATGAGTATTTTATGGAATTGTAGACTCAAAAGAAAGCATTATAGGGCCATTTGAAAGTGTCTGTTGATTTCTTCCAGCATCTGATGACACTCGAGCTTCATGGACCACAGGCAGAGTGGATGCTGTTTCTTGATCAAACTGCTGAACGTTAGTACAATAACGAGGGATTGTTCTGTTCTCTGGGTCAGCCGGACCCCATTTTGGGGTAGGTTGATTAAGACTTACAAGAAGCTATGGACATGAATTATAAAATAAACGTGCATTAGGAATAAGGCATATTTTCATTGTGGTAATCATGAGACTTAAAATTATTTTTATAAAAATATTAATCGGTATTCAAAGTCAATTGTTTGCTACCGCAGTACTTGCTGGATTCTAGTAGGCTCTTTGGAGAAGCTAAAAAGTGTGGTAGAATCTGAGCATGCCAAAATCCGATGCTTATGGGAGGTAACGACTTATTATATAGATAACATTCAGTCACCTAGCTCCAGTACTGTATTACTAGCATGTCAAATTTAACAACAAAATTTGAATCAACATGACTCCATTTGGATTACTGCAAAAATCTTAAATGACTTTGAAAGAAATATGTTATCCAATCTAATAAATTCCATTACTTGCATCACAAAAAGAGATTATTTCCCACTAAATAACGGGATTGTGGTTAGTTTTTGTTGAGCACAAGGGTAGGGGAGCAGTAAGGCTTTAATATAAGTAATATAAGCTAAAAAATATTTTTACTGTAGATGGCACTTGTAAAGTTAAAGTTTAGTTGGACGTCCTATACATCAGCTCATTGCAAGGGGTCCAAAACCAGCAGCAATGCACATTATCTAGGATAGGCACTGATTCCTGTAATTACTATTTTTTTTATAAGGAGACAATTTTATGGGACTTGTACTCATTTTACATTGGAGTATGGTAAGATAATTGGGGTTAAGAACCTTTCTTCCAAAGACTCAAATATGATCTAGATCAGGAATCTAACCTGAGACTTACAAATGAAAAGCTGAGTGTCATACCAATGCATCATAAAGCCGCACATTTATTTGTTTCTCCGTTTTAAACTTCTGACCCACTCATTTTCACCAAGAGAGCAGTAACAGCTCCCTCGTGCCTTTTTCATCAATTTTATGTTCAGAATTGCAAAGTGTGCCTCGTCATTTTGCCTCACTGAATGAATGACTTATCCCATACTGATGACCAAGATATCATTGACTCCATTAGAAATGTACAGAAATTTTTTAGCAAACGCTCTATTGTGGAAATGTAAATAAATGGACAAGACATTTTTCCCCAAGTGCTTGTTAAGTCACTTTGGCAGTCTGCAGAGTGCAGAGAAAAAGACAATGTAGACAATCATAAATTATAAAAATTATAAAAGTTTCAAGTTGCATTTCATAAAATGTTGCACTCTGCTTATGAGTAATATTCTAAATTTGATGACACTAGTTTTGATCATTTTGGCTACAAATTGTATAAAAAGTCTTGAAAAGCAATGATTTGTATTCAAAAGAAATAATATTTTGAGTTTTAAACAGATTTGGAACTTTACAAAAAAAAACATGCAATTCAGATTTTTTAAATGAAAAAAAAATCATAAATCTTCTACAAACCAAACTTCAATAATTCTTCCCTTTCATGCGACCGTCATTTACTCCTTTAAAAAAATTTCATTATACCTTAGCACAACTACTTCATAATTTAAAAAGTTGCAAGAACACTTTTTGTATTTTCAGTCATAATCACCTTAATAATTAATCATCACATTTATTGATGTGATCAAAATTGCACCAATCTTTTTTCCATCATCATCATCATTATTAACATCTTAACCATTGTAAACACCATTGAAACCATTACCTTAAATCCTCCTTGACAACAATAACCAAAGATGAACCACAGCGGTGTCCACATCATGACAAAGGTAACGATGAGCCAGCCCATAATTTCAGCCCAGAATGGAAACGCACCATCAGCTGTGATAGGTTTGTACTCAACTGCATTGTACAAAATGATCCACTAAGAATAGAGTATAATAATAAAAAAACCAAAACGATTTCATAATTACGATTGTTTGGTAGGTCTATGAAGTTAAATACATGTCAACAATCTACATCAAGCAGAAAATTGCACATCAAATAAATAGTATCTTCAACAGAAATTTTGAAAACACTGATTTTCCACTAAGTACTGCAGGAAATGGTACAATGATGACTACTTTCACAATCTGCATGACTTTTTTTGAGTAACTCTTGTACATTCTCGACTTAATATTTTGGGTTCTATGATCAAGTAACACAGTATAATAATGCATAAACAACTTCTTTAGCGCTTGTTGAAAGACCCATAGAGGATCACGCTGGCTATTTTGTTGTTTATCTTTTTGCATCTAATCTTTTTGGCCTCTCCAATAAGAGAACATATTTTCCCTGGTGCAATATGCTGCTTATAAGACAAAAGAAGTTAGAGCTTGTAAGCAGTGCATGCATTGAGGTTTGTCAGCAAGTTTTGACCCACACATTGTACCCACATTCTTCATACAGAATGGTATTCTTTGTCACTATTACCTACTAACGATTGCAGTCATGCGCTACAATCCTTCAAAGTGGAGAAAAATTGAAAAACTGCCATGGTGAGTAAAATATGCCTTATTAGGTATGGCCTACTAAAGTTCATACTTTTTGAATGAGCTGGCTGGACAAAGAATATTAGATAAAAATAATAATGATCAAGAATTGTAAAGGAACAAAAAATATTGATATACAAAATTTATACGGGTATTCAAAACTGTTGAGTGATCAACTGATAAGTTTTTCAGGCAATTGTGCTCACTCAACATTCAATTATTTCATTTTTATTACTAAGCTTAACTGTAAATAAGAAAAACATTTTCAAAAGTAAAAAATAAAACAAAATAATTCTTTCTTCTTTTGGTGCTGTTCCAATTAGTCAACTTCGACTGTTAAATGACATAGATTTCTTTTCTTTTTTCCTTTTGGTATTTTATTACTTGGCAATAATGTTTTCAATTTAAAACGCATGACTTACAAGAACAAAAACTGGAGTAATGACCTTGAGACAACCTTTTAAATAAGCATGATAAACAATTCGATTACATTTTGAGTAGCCCAACATCAGCATCATGTCCTCAGAGAAACGATTAGAACCTGTAAAAGTAAATGATATTGGATGTTAAATCATGGAAATGCATTCATGAACATTATACAACTCATTTCAGTCACTCAATTGGGTGAAGTACCTATGAAATATATTACCGTTTAAATGAAGAAGTAAATGCAAATTAATATAAACATCTGCCCAGTTTTTCAGAGCCATAAGGCAGATGGAACCGAGTCTATCAGGGTTAACAACTGCTTGCTACTATCTGTACATCTATCAATCATTGGATAGCTGAGTCTGAAAGATCTGTTGAAAGATTTTGTTTTTTTATAATGGAAAAGTCTCTTATCACAATATATATATATACACACACACACGCCGGTGAGTCAAAAATTAATGGAATAAATCTCCTACTGAGTTAATTTATTTTTCATGTGACGTCATATTTGGCTCAATTGAACTTACACATGCAATCTTTAAACTAAAAGTTGAAATTTTTTTGTTAAATTTTGACAATGGTACGGTAATTCAAAATGGCTGCCTCCTTTAATGTCCATCAGTGACAGGAAGTAGTCTTTCAGAGCCATTGCCCCATGGAGCTTGTGTTTATCCTGGTTTCTCTAGCGTGAAACGGACAATAGCAATGGATTGCTATCCTTTAGATAGGACGCTAGTCTATCGCAAAGTCTGCCAAATCTATTAGACTCAGCTACACATTCACTTCAGAAAAGTGAGTGGAGCAGGCACTTATGTTGGTAACAACAAGATATGAAGTGAATAGAAAAGTGCCAGAAGACAATAGAGAATAAAAATTTTTTCGCGGCGGTGGTGGGGTTCGAACCTGCGACCTTATTGGTACGACAACTCCGCCTGGCAGGTGAGAGCGTGGCTCTACCGTGTGAGCTATCCACGAACACAAAAAATATTCGTTTCAAACCCAAAGTCATTACTAGATCCCTCTCTCACCCACTTCTTGAGACCGCCGATTCGTTCGTACACCACCATCGCGAATAATTTTGACCAGCAGTTAAGCTTAATAGCCAATATTCTCAACACAAACATATAACATAGAAACGATTGAGACATTGAGTATGCTCCGGTGTATGGGGTGAATTTTTAATTCAGAAAAGTGAGTGGAGCAGGCACTTATGTTGGTAACAACAAGATATGAAGTGAATAGAAAAGTGCCAGAAGACAATAGAGAATAAAAATTTTTTCGCGGCGGTGGTGGGGTTCGAACCTGCGACCTTATTGGTACGACAACTCCGCCTGGCAGGTGAGAGCGTGGCTCTACCGTGTGAGCTATCCACGAACACAAAAATATTCGTTTCAAACCCAAAGTCATTACTAGATCCCTCTCTCACCCACTTCTTGAGACCGCCGATTCGTTCACCAATCGTTTCTATGTTATATGTTTGTGATGAGAATATTGGCTATTAAGCTTAACTGCTGGTCAAAATTATTCGCGATGGTGGTGTACGAACGAATCGGCGGTCTCAAGAAGTGGGTGAGAGAGGGATCTAGTAATGACTTTGGGTTTGAAACGAATATTTTTTGTGTTCGTGGATAGCTCACACGGTAGAGCCACGCTCTCACCTGCCAGGCGGAGTTGTCGTACCAATAAGGTCGCAGGTTCGAACCCCACCACCGCCGCGAAAAAATTTTTATTCTCTATTGTCTTCTGGCACTTTTCTATTCACTTCATATCTTGTTGTTACATACACATTCACTGTTGGGTGGAGGGGGGTCAGGAAAAAATATCGACTGCACCCGGGATCGATATTGGTCCCCTTGTGTGTGTGTGAAGCGAGTGCTCCACCAGCTGAGCTATCAGATTCAGGACCCCCCAGCGACAGGTAGCTGTCATTGAATTTCTTGTTTTCAAAGAAGATACCTCGAGTAACATTTTAAAATGCCTTAGGTAAGTTTATAAAACTCAGGCATTTTGTAGAGATAGTGTTTTTAGTTGGGTTGAACATGTATCTCATCATTAAGAAGAAAATGAGATGCAATCCACCACCTAATCTGACACCCCCTCAACTATGTCTTTATCTGGTGATGGTCGCCGTTCAAGCAGTATCAACTCACTGAATCAAATATAGACAGACACACTGATCAGATCTGATTGAAGCACTGCCCTTGATGAGATAGCAGGTACAAACAGACATTGAAGAGACTGAAAGCAAGAATTCGTCGAGTTAGACCGTATTTGGAGATGGAACGAGTACCGTTTCTTCATGAAAATGTCCTTCCACATACGTCGGGTAAAGGGAGGTAATCGCATTATTTGATGGACAACGCTGTCTCACCCTCCTTATTCCCCAGACTTCATAGTTTTGGACATACATCTTTTTGGTCCATTGAAGGAGGCAATGAGGGGACATCACTTTGAAGATGATTAAGAATCCAAGACAGTAGTGAAAAATTGGCTCAAAGTTCAGTCAACTCAGTTTTATGAGGACAGGATTTATGCCCTTACAAAAAGGTGGAGTGTGCCTATCGTGAGAGTTGGAGACTATGTTGAGAAGTAGCATTCTACTCGGCTAATGCCAAGCTTTAATTTGAGGTATGATGAGGTATGCATGGTATTGATTCAATTTGTTTTAAAGTAATAAGCAGAGTCCCATCACTTTTTGACTCTCACACACATACACACATATATATATATTGTTACCATCTCTATATCAGGTGGTCACAAAAAAATGCATCGCTTTTTGTCAGCTTGTATCTCTGAGGCTCTTCATTGGATTTCTTTCAAATTCAAAATACAAATAAAACTAATCCTAATACATAGATGGTTGAGCTCTCTCATCACATGCAAAGGGACTAAGCTCAATCCTGGGTGCAGTCAAAAAATTTTCTGACCCTCCTAGGCCACCTAACAGTGAATGGGTAGCCGAGTCTGTTAGATTTGGTGGAAAGTACTTTGCGATAGATTAGAGTCCTATCCAAATGGTAGCAAGCAATTGCTATTGTCAGTTTCATGCCATAGAAACTGGGATAAACCCCGGCTCTATGGGACCAATGGCTCTGAAGGACTACTTACTTTACTATTTTACACATAGACTCAAAATTTTATGAATATGAATTGAAAACAAAAAAGACACAGTGATTTTTCATAACCGTGTTCAGAAATACAATATCAGAGAATAATGATGCAACATTGCACAGTAAAATGGCGACAATCTTAACATTTGTTGCCAGTTTTAGCAAACATTAATTATGTTTCCTTAAACATTATTTTCAGTATAATTCTCCTCATCATGTAAGAAATCATCTGTATAGCACACTCACATTCCTATTTAGGTCCAACGATGACAAAATTAGCAATTTAAGTGATCAATAGCACTGCCATCCTCTTTAATGACCCAACGTAATCTCTTTTTCCAACTTGAAATGCAATTCCAAATTTCCTCAATGGTTATCTTCTCCCAGCATAAAATAATTCTTTCTCTCAAGGTTTCTTCTGTGAAGGTAGATCTTTGTCCACTATAAACCTTCTCTGTCAAAGAATTCCAAATTGCGAAATCCATGGATTCAAGCCGGGTGGTTGAGGCGGCCAGTTGTCTTTTTCTATGACATAAATATTCTTACTTCGAAGAAAAGCTTGTGTTCTTTTGCTTGTATGGGATGTAGCACGATTTTGTTGAAAATGAAATTCCTTCCTGGTTAAAGGTGTTCACAGTCTGACAAAAGAATTTCTCTCAATAGTTTTATGTAATTATCAGCATAGTTTCCCAGGCATAGCAACAAGTGTCTTCTTTAAATAATTAGAATATGCAAGTGCCACAATAAAATGCATCATCTTTTCGATACAGACATTTTTAGGAGGTGATACAAGATTTTATATAATCAAAAACCGTTAATCTAATTATTTTGATATTTTGCAATTCTATTAATAAAGAATAGTTCTAATAGTAATAAAAATTTGAAAAAGATATCTTTATAACTTTTTACAATAGAAATAAATAAATAGCGGCACATTTTTTGTGTGACCACCTGGTATATTGTTACTATCTCATTAACAATGCTACAGAGACCATATTAACTATGGTTCCACTGGCCTGATAGGCCTGAGGGACTAATTTGAAACTTACCCTTATCAAAATCAGCCAAACATATTCGGTAAAAGTAATTGTATATATGACATCTACAAACATTTCTATTTAATATTATAATTTTCAAATTATTTTTTAATGGGAAAAAATGCTGAGGCATATAGCATTTTAAAAAAACAATCTGTTAACTTTAATATTGAGTAATAACCAATAAATGTGATTAAAGAACTCTACAAGGAGTCCCAAGCCAACAGCAACACTGGGCATTTAAAACACTATTATGATTTCTATTCAAAAGAAGTAATATTATTTGAGACAAGGTACTCATTTTACACCAGAGCATAATAGGAAAATGTGAGAAGAGAGACTAGTTCTAGACTCAACTGTGTGCCAATGACAGGTCACAAGCCGAGTTTCATCAAATCAAACAATATTCAGTCTGAATGTTTAATGTATAAATGGTCACAATGGTTTGCCAAAACTGGATGAGTGCATTGAAACTCTGTTGTGGTGGTTAAATTATACTACGCACTACATATTGCAGGATTGCATTGTATGATTAGAGATTAAGCAAAATTCTGACACATGATCAAATTTAAATGTACATTTTATACTTATTTTTGTTGATAAAACAATCATTTGATGCATTTAATATTTCCTTTTATAGAAGAAAATTTTTGAAACAACAAAACTATATTCTAAGGTTGATTGCTTGCATACGGTAACTAAGTGCGTTCAGATTCTAATGTAAATCGCTGTATAGGTGTAAGTTATATATGTTTATATTTATATTTTAAGTTTATAATCAAACCATGATTTTTTTAAACAATATACTTTGCTCACCATACACCCATACAATGGCCACAACTTGAAGAAGCCCTACCAGTAAGAGAGGAAATTCTATGAAGATGTCACTGATCTCTAGAACATACTGACCACCCTGCAAAGAAACATGGATTTAGATAAAATATATGTCCATACACTATTCTTTCTTTTCGTCCGAAATTTGATTACAATATTTCTAAAGCAATCTTGTAGTTACCTTGCCTAAGCAAAAGTCCTTCGATATCCCTTTTGGCGTCTCTGTCTAGAAATGATTGTAAATATGTGAACTTTGAAATCTCAGGTAAGTTAGTATTGTCAATCAATACTGTAAATTTGTCAAAAAATGATGACCAAGAAGAGAACTTACCGTTTAATGTTCCAATATCCATTTTTGGAAAGAAACCCAACACTTCTATCATGCTCGCTGCCTCGTCTTTGACAGTTGAATTCGTGCAACATTTGAGTTATCTGTGCAATGACCTCATTTGCACTCTGTAAATATGACACACTCCATTCTATGTCTGCCTCTATCTCACTCTCATCCAAAAACAGCTCCACTTCATCCTGCATGACCGACAGTGCACCAAGTCTTTTTTTCACGTCATCATGTAATTGTTCTGTTATCACATTGTCCTTTCTTAAAAGAATATTGGCATTATTTACGACCCTTCATGCTTTTCTCCTCCGTTTCCCCAAGTGGGCCATCTAGAATTACTCAAAATTCACTAACTATCCATTAAAACTTCAAGATTCACAAGAATATAATAATCTAAAATCCTTTATCCCGGGTTTCAGCACCAATGTTGTAGATTAGGAATAATTACAATAAATTCAATATTTCAAAAATTTAGAACAAATTTAATTTAAATAAAACATTTTGCTGCTCAAGCCTTCGATTACAAAACATTCAATGACCATTCTAACTCTCTTTCACCAACTACACACTACATGCACAGGACACTCACTCATTTGACCCCGATACACACAACGGTGACCATAATAGTCAACAGTTTTCACGGCAGATTTCAAGAGCATTCATTGTGCATAGTTTGAGATTACCTATAAAGTCTCATCCAGCCACAAGCACAGGATTCCACTAAGAGGAACACACTCAAATGCTTACAATTTACATTCACAAGAACAAATATAACAAAGCATAACAGAGATGATTTACAGGGGAAAAAAATATAATCTCCCAAAATTATAAACATTCGACTGTTTTCCTCTCAGCCAAGGACTGACAAGGGAAAGAACAAAACGTAATCCCAAGACAATGACAAAAAGCAAGTTGGAAAACATATAATAAGGGTATAGAAGACACAGTAAGTGACTTCCCTGCCCACTTTGGGAACCAAAAATACAACAACATTTATTGGTTGGACATTAGTTTTGCCATTGTGATGTAGGGACACTGTCTTGCATTCACAGCAATACCTAACTTAGGTCCACAAGTTCAAATCAGCGATTCAACACCTTGATGAACAACAGCTCATTTACCTTTTAACCCCCTTGACAGAAAGCCATTCCTTTCAATCCCTGCATCATACTGGAATGAAGTATGCTCAAAATCTGAATTTCCAGCATTTTTGCTTAAATTAACGATGCACTACACAATTGCATGTTTGATGACACAGTGTGTTAACTAACGAATAAAACTCCCGTATGAGACGCATAACTTAGTTTTATTCAAGTACCAATGGTATTTATCTTATATTCAAATAAAAAATACAAATTTCATTTTCATCAAATAATTTTTTCATTAAGTTTGCAGATACAGGATGTGTATAAACAGGCACAAAAATATGCAACAGAAATATAAAACCAGAGCAAATAATAACAATAAATATTTTGAGAAAATAAATGTCTTCAGACATTTCCTCAAACCAGAGTAGTAGTAGTATGCCTTGCAGTCCCATTGACGCTTGCTGAGAATTGTGTGATTCAGTCATAGTCGATGAGTATATCTGCTCTCTCTATCCATATTGTTAATTGTTTCCATTGGTCACGGTCCTGGGAAGAGTTTTGAGGCTGTCGAGATCTTGTTGTGACTTTAGTACGGAGGGCACTGCAATATTTCTTGGTTCTTCAGGCATTAATTCGGTCTCATCTGAATCCAGAAATTTCTGATATGTAGAGAGATCCTGGTTCAGGTAGATACTATTGATGTTGGTGGTCTCCCTACATACTTGGTGCCATGAAGGAAATATTCTGTCATTGCAGTTTGGGCAGAGTACGGCTTGAGAAACGGACAGATTCATATAATATAAAGTACCTGTTAGTCCCCTTTCAAATAAACACTTTCAAAACACCCATCACTGCCAATAGATGAAGTACTAATTGAGTGGAGTGGTATTTGTGTTGTGTATAGGCAAGAATGCTCAACTTCATTTCACTTTGTTATAAGTTGAGACACTGTAATGCTGGATAGTAGTAATAGTAGTAAGCCTCGCAGTCCGAATGATACTTGCTGAGAATTGTGTGATTCAGTCATAGTCGATGAGTATCGCAGCTCTCTCCATCCATGTTGTTAATTGTTTCCATTGGTCACGGTCCTGGAAGATAGTTTTGAGGCTGTCAAGATCTTGTTGTGACTTTAGTAAGGAGGGCACTGCACTATTTCTTAGTTATTCAGGGATTAATTCGGCCTCATCTGAATCCAGAAATGTCTGATATGTAGAGAGATCCTGGTTCAGGGTAGTTACTATTGATGTTGGTGGTCTCCCTACATATTTGTTGCCATGAAGGAAATATTCTGTCATTGCAGTTTGGGCTGGGATGTAAGATGTGACCAAATAGCCTCCATTGCTATTATCTTATTTTTGTACTCTGGCATTGGACTCTGGTTTTTTCATAGAGATCAGTATTTGTAATTGTCTCTGACCAATAGATTCCGATTACGCGACGTAATTGTTTGTGGCAGTATGAATCGAGACTTTCAAGTTCTTTTTGTGAGGCCCCAGGTTCCAGAATTTTATGTCAATATCGGAATAATCAGTGCCTCGCAAATCTGTATTCATTTATTCTCACTGATTATGTTATTTCTATTCCATAAATTTTGGAGTTGGTTGAATGCATTTGTGGCCAGCTGCTTTCATTTTCTGATGTCTTCATTTTTGTTGATCAAATTGCCTAGTTTACATATACTTTTCCATTCATTTAAATTTCTATTGATTTTGGTACATTGTTTTGGATTGATTCACTTTTAGGTTCCATGCTCCTAGGGTAGTTGATATTATTGGCGTGTAAATTTTTGCTTGACGTTCTGATTCAAAGATTAGGTCTGTATCATCTGCGTATATCAATTCACGAGTGATATTTATTGGTGGTAATTTTGGTCTTAGATCTTTCATGGCGGATTCGAGGTATATATCGTGAATAGAATTGGACTCAAGCTGTCTCCTTGAGGGGATCCAATTGAGGTTGATATTGTTAATTCTCTGCCGGATCCAAATTGTAATGTAGTATTTGATAATAGGTAACTTATGAGCTTCACGTGATCTTTGTCCAAAAATGAGTCAAGGATTGATAACAACTTGGTTCTACATATGGTGTCGAAAGCTGAACTCATATCAATTCCAAGTATGGTAAATTCTTCCTTATATTTCTCTGTTCTGCAGTGCTTCTATCTTTTTTAAACCCGCTTTGTGATGGTGAAAGATATTTCTCTACCTTTTCTCTAATTCTGCTGAGCATGATTGTGCTTAAACTTTTCTTAGCGTGGATAATAAAACGATCGGTCGCAATTTTTCTAAAAGGCCTCTCTTTTTATTTGATTTGTTTAGCAGAATGAGTTTTCCACTTCCAAGATTGACAACTTGTTTTGTCATGAATATATCTTGATGACGAAAGCATGCAAAACTAGCTGATATTAGGTATTCCAAACCAAAAATTCAAATTTAAAATGCACGCCTGACGCTTGTCTATTTGGACACAGCTTCAAAACCCATGAAGAACACAAAAAACCAGATGTAATTATCTCAAAAAACAAAAAAGTTACGGGCTTTCAAAGTTTATTGGACTTAGAAAAATTTGTACGATTAATCGAACATGAACATTGAGTCATCTTCTAAAGCAAGTAAATGAGAATGAAACCCTCCAACAAATGATAATAGGAGGGTTTTAACATCTGTGGAACCCAGGCAAATAAAAAAGCAAAAAGAATAAAACCATTCGTAACACAATGATAAAATACATGATCCTAAAAATGAGAAAAATGTCAAATTTTACGACATTTTCGACAAATTTTGCCATTTGGGCCATTTTGGTGGCTACACAACTCAAAATACGAATATCATACACGGCCTAAAGTTGATCTGTGCACTCCACCATGCACACAGATACACTCTAATTTTTTTCATACAAGACATAGGTCAAATTAAAAAGTTACAGACATCCAAAACTGACAAAAAACGTAAAAATCAACATTTCGGACGAAAAGCGAAATTTTCGCGTTTTCGGCGTATTTCGAATCAACATAACTTTTCAACCCTCCGGACTACATACACAAACCGCATATCAAAATTTTCAGTATTCTCTCAGCTATCTCTTTATACTAAAACAATACAACTAATCATGCAATATGATATACTTTAAAGCAGTGCAAGTATATGTGTCACCAAATAATGGTCAAAATTTGCAATAATGAATGAACTGCTGTATGAAAAATAGTTGATGGACTACATAATTGTGATATGAAAAACATTAGTAGGCATGTCAACTTCATTTAAAACAAGTCACAAGAAAAAGGTCCTAAAACATGCATAATTCAACTGAAACCAATGGTGCTAAATAGTAGTAGAAGACTGAAAAAAAAAAATTAATTAAATCAAACATACGCACATTGGCGATAACTTTAACTGACCCTAAGACGCTTTCTAGGTGGTTCAAATTCTCCCGATCCCAAACAAGAAATAAGGGACTGATACAATTTATCCAAATTACCTGTCAAACTTAGTTCTTTCTCCTGGAGCACTAACTTTCTATATCTAATCTGCGCTTTAAGACTCTCAACCCTATTACCCCCTCTGTCTCTACTGATCAATTCATCAACTTCCTCCTTTGTCGTGCAAACACCACCCTGACTGATTACAGCATTCACAACTTTAAGGTGTTTCTCTCGCTCTCTAACATCCATTAAAACAGAAGGAATTTCATTAAAGTCTATGGGGGCACCGATGAAGTCCATATATCTTTCACCCTGCACGAGAGCTCCAGCAGTTTTCCAGGCACTCTGGCATCTGTGCTGCAACTGCGACACGGTTACGGATTGTCCAGAGTGAACTCTAGCAAACCAATCATGTACCTAGTTAATGACAAAAACAGTAAAGAGGAAGACGTTAACGAAGATCATGTACCTAGTTAATGACAAAAACAGAAAAGAGGAAGACTTTAACGAAGATCATGTACCTAGTTAATGACAAAAGCAGAAAAGAGGAAGACGTTAACGAAGATCATGTACCTAGTTAATGACAAAAACAGAAAAGAGGAAGACATTAACGAGAGGAAGACATTAACGAAGATATATACAATGATTATAGTACTACTCTCCACGGGCTACATCTCATAGTCTTAACTAAAAATTGCGTGTTCTAGCAGGATTTGAGCACACTAAATATAATCACGGTACATGATAAAGCATTCTAGAGTCGGGTTACGGAATTACATTTTTAAAATACAAAACAACTCTCCAAATTCACATATGCTCTGATTCAAGCACATTGACCGGCGTCGAGATATCTGGGTTGTACTGTACAACATATCTCCAAATTCATATATATATGCTCTGATTAAAGCACATTTGCTCCTGCTCCCAGGAGCGTGAGTACTGCACTGATACTCTATGTCTTTCAAAATATTAAAAAGCAAAAGAACTTACATCGTTCCAAGTGGCATTGCCTTCATCCTTTAGCAGGTGCAGCTGACACAGCAGTTTGTTTGTCAATGGAGGCACAGGGCCGGGAAGGCTTGGTCGACGACCTTTGCCAGTCATAAGGAAAATGCAAGCCTTTTGAAGGGATCATCCCTCAAAGAAGATGGGAAGGGTGTTGAAATTGAAACTGTTGGAAGAAAAAAAGAGTAGGGAATTATAAACAAATGCCAAAGGGAAATGAAACAATGTACAATATATGAGCAGTCATAATAGTATGAGCATTTCTCCAGTGCTTCACTTCACCACAATAAAAAATATGCTGAAAGCATCTGCTACATACATTACACAGCAGCAATAGGTCTATGCTAATTTGTGAAAGTTTAAAGATCCAAACTTGATACCTGCTGCTCGAGTAGAAAGAAAACGGCACTGCAATTGCACTCTCGTCCCAGATATTATATGAAAGTGCAAAACTAATTATTGAGTCATTGAGAGAACGGTAGATAAGACTAAAAGATATTTGCACTTGTACTAAACAAACCTTGCTTAAATCCTCCGAAGCATTCAGAAAATTAGAAATCAACTTCTCATAATGCCAATGTTTACGTTGCCGTCAAGGAAGACCTTTGACCTTATAACCAATGAATCAACCAATCAGCGCCTGTCATTTTTAGTGAGTGCCATCGACATTTCGTTGCTAAAAATCGCCATCTCAGCCCCCCCCCCCCCCCCCCAACTAGTAATTGCATTATTCGATTAACAGCTTAAAATCACGATCAAAATTTCTTATACCTACACTCTGAAATATACATATTTGTTAAAAATAGGTGAAATGGATGTCATTATGCTTCCAAATTAATTAGATGACCGTGAAAACCACAGTCTACTTGATTGAGACTTAGACTTAGCTCACTTCGCTTTACCGTCACCGAAAAACGGACACACAAACACCACACTTTCAGACAAAAACAGTGGAAGAAATGTTTTTAAAACATGATAATAATATTTAAATGTATCATTAGCTACTTAC
Source organism: Berghia stephanieae (assembly GCF_034508935.2). Classification (NCBI taxonomy): domain Eukaryota; kingdom Metazoa; phylum Mollusca; class Gastropoda; order Nudibranchia; family Aeolidiidae; genus Berghia; species Berghia stephanieae. The sequence continues at coordinate 43,514,966 of NC_088366.1, forward strand.
TGGTTTCGTTTTGTTGAGACATCTCTGTCCATCGCAACCCGTCATTCGCCGTCGAATCGACGATTGCTCTCAGTCGGCCATTATCCAACCTCGTTCAAAATGAGTGGAAAACTGCGGATAGTGTCTTCATAAAAGTAGCTCTGCCTCACTCGTGGAATTAAAACTCCATACAAAGTTGATGTATTTAGACGTAAAAATGCATCCCCGATCGTTTGATGAAACAGCAAAGACCTTTAAATTTGAAATGACCTGATATTTTTTACATTTTGGTCTTTACTTGAGATTTAAACCGCCTTCTACCACTCAAAGAAAAAATGCTGTTGAACTCGCATGACAGGAAATCTCCGTTGTCCAGATTGTCGAAAACCACGAGAAAATCTGTTAATTCACCGCCAAGTTATCCTTTTTTAAATAAGGCGAAGTTTAAAAATAAGAGATCGTCTTCACGGTCCAAGCCGGGTTGATAGTACTTTTAAAGCACATGAGTACTATTTAACAGAACCCGTTTTTGTTGACATTTAATGTCACAATTGAAAAAGAAAACAAAACTATTTCATTGGTGCACATAATTTTTTGTTTCATTTTAAAAATAAGGGGGAAAGTAGAAAGGGAAAATGGCACTCGATATCCGATTCTGCGTTACGGCAGCCATTTTCCACTCACACTAGGCATGGGTTTGGAATACCTACTGATATGTATAACAAGATATATTTAATGCTGGATAGGAGAATTATAAACTCAATTTTTTTCATTTAAATATACTAATGCCATGTAGGTATGTGATCATTGTTATTTTAGTGATTTATACTCACCCGAGTAGTTTGTGGCAAACCGAGAAGAAATCCTCCGAAACAAATGGAAAATCTAAACATCATATTGTATCTGGCCTTTCTCAGCATGGGAAATTCATCTTGAAAGGCTGTGACAACAGTTTCTACGCATGGAAACTGGTGGAAGATAGAAAAATAGAGTATACCATTTCAGTGCATTAAATACATAATTTTTATTAATTCACTCGATTCTTTTCAATGATTGTTGCAAGATGTAATTTATGAAAGACATGACTGATCCCAGAGGAGCTGAGGGATTGATGTTCAAAATGCTGCAGCTTCATCCACATTCAAATGATGTAAGATTTGTCAAATTATGATAACTGTTCACATCCAATGCAGAGCTTGTTTTGTTTTTGTGATATCCACAGTAACTTTTTTTATTACGTCAGAATGAATTGGACCCTGAAAAGTGAATTTAGAATCAAAATGAAACTTGTTTTATTTGTAATTTAAGCAACTCTGACATGGCGGGTTTTTGCACACAAAAATAATCAAAAAACTTGCAAGCTAAAAACGGCAAAATTTGCAAAAAATTGCAATTAGTTTTCCTAAAAACCCTTAAGTAGTTCATGAAAGAGAAACGTATTGTCTGTTTTTAAGGATTCCACAGTGCTCGCAACAAATGCAAGGTCATATCAGCACTAGTAAAAAGGATGAAAATGAGATAGTAAAATAGAAACTACTCTTGATTAATTATCTTTCACATTCTACACGAGCTATCAAAATTAAAAGAATAAAATATTCTTTTTTTTGTTGCCTTTTAAAATTATTATTATAATTTTTTTTTTCTTTGCAAAATCTCGAAAATTTGCAAAAAATTGCAGATTTTGTGGCCGCAATGCAAATCAGGGATATTTTGCGATTTCTTGCGGCCAAAAGTGATGCAAAAAACTGCCATGCCAGGCAGTTGTACTGTATCTAATTGTAATAAAGTAACATTAACGTAATATATCAAGGGAAACAACTGTGTTATGTATGTATGTATGTATTAACTATTATTGAGTTATGTCCTTTGAATGACAAGGTATGAATATGTATTGTTGATTGTAGAGTGATGTCCCTTTAACTCCAGAAATAAACAACCTGTCACCAGAAATGGCTGTCTGTGATTGATCTTCAGAGTCTGTCTAATAATTAAATTAAAAACATCACACTAATCTCCACCATAATGAATAGATATCAAGCTCAAGTTTCATATTCTTGAAAATGAATTCAATTTCCAGCACCTACTTCATCCCTGTGTAATATCACTTTGAGACAAAGGATCACATAATGTGTACATTTGTTAAATGGTCATATTCAAGAGGGTTACAGCATAATAGGTTGATCAGTGCAGATTTGACATACAAAATCAAAAAGTTTGTGACTAATATATTTGAGACATAAGTTTGGATGTAAAACTTTAGATAATGCAGCCAATTACAATTCCATTTCATATAAATGTGATCCACCACCTCCATTCAGGACAGTTGAAGTCAGACTCAACAAGATGTTTGGGACTGAGCCTTTGACCGTTTTAATGCGATCTCTCATTGTGGCGTATTTTAAACCCAAAGTTTAAAAAAAAGAAAATTAAAGTGGACCATTCACTCAATTAACCATCTCGTTAGCCTTTTCCCCCCCCCCCCCCCCCCCCTCTATCTCTCTCACGCACACACACACAAGCGCATTACAACCAGTACCTGCCACACATAGGTGTAATTAGTATTTTACTCACATATACCAACCCTCTCCCTCACCTTTCACCACTGAGAATTCTACACTTTTGTTGTGTGTATATATATGTATGGTAGTGTATTATTATTATTGTGTGTTTATGTTAAATTGTCTGTGCATTGAGTGAGTTGGACGGGTGTTATAGATGTGTATCAAGAATACTTGATTGTGATTGTGTATTTGGATAAAGGAAAGGGAACTATTATTTATTTTATTATTTTTAAAGGTTTTACGGCGCTTGCAACACATTAAGGTCATATCAGCGCCAGTAAAAAGGAAGAAAATGTGATAGTAAAAAGTTCTAGAATTACAATTAAAGCACAATAGAAAAGGTAAGACAAAGGGGAACTGGTTCAAATAGGGAATAGATGTAGATTCCAAGAGCACACTATCAAAGTACTTAGTTTGAGATCACCTAAAAGTCTCATCCAGACACAAGCACAGGTCCCAACTAAGAAGAATACACTCAAATGTTTACCAATCATATAATATAATATGCAAACTAAACATAATACAATGCATAACAGAGAGGTGATTTACAAGGAAAAAAAATCATCTTCCAAAACTAGAACTATACATTCGACTGTTTCCCTCCCAGCCAAGGAACTCTGGCAAGGATCAGGACAAAACTAAGTAATCTCATTCCAAGACAATGACAGGAAACAATTGGAAAACGGGTATGGGGGGATAGAAGACACAGCATGTACCTCCCTGCCCATTATTGGAGGTCAGGATCCCCATCAAGGGAAAGGGAACTCCATATTCAAAATGTTTCTAATGATAAGAACAGTTAAGGTTCCAATTTTTAAAATGCTTTTATGAATCCATCTGTTGTTGCGGTGACATCAAGGGAAAAGTTCCTCTGGGTTTGTTCTGTCAATTAAGACTGCGAATGCAACAGCTAGTTGATAAAACAAACTGATGAAAGATCACCAACAATCTGTCATACCTGGCTTCCTAAACCAAGGAGAACCATCATAAGGAAGAAGAAAAAGGACCACATTTGAGGAAGAGGCATTTGGGCTAAGGCGACTGGGTAGGTCACAAATACTAGACCTGGGCCTGAAACAAAAAAGTACTGAGAACATAAAGTGCATAGTGATTCCAGAAATAAATACCAACAGAAAGAAAAGTTATTAAATCAAGGAATTCAGCAGTGACATTATAGAAAGTCATGTACATAGATGTCAAAATCACTTCATTCAAAATTCTCTTATCTGAAAATAAGGATACATTCTACGGTCTATTTTAGGTTTTGCAACATCTCGGATTAAAATTGTGTTTAAGAGTTGGGGCTCCAATAGCTCAGTAAGGAGAGCTTTCACCTCACATACAAATGTACAGATATCTATCCTAGGTACGCATGAGATTTTTTCTGCCTCTCCATACCCACTTAGCAGTGCTTAGGTGGCTGGGTTTTCTAGACCTGGCAAAAGTGCTTTGTAATGCTGTAGTCCGTTTGACCAGGATAAACTCAATATCCATGAACCTTATGACTCAAAATAACTATTTCTTTTTTTTTAATTTTGGTTTGTTTCATGAGTACTGAACAGAAAAAGTGAATAACAATTACAGATGTTAACAATTACCAGATGTTGATACATTTGCAATATCTCTTCCTGTGACTTCCCCCATGTATCCTAAAATGATAAAGATGGCAAATCCAACGTAGAAGCTCGTGCCACAGTTGATTAATGGTATCACAAAACTGTCCCTGTAAGGAGAGGAAAAGTTAAAGAAATATACAGTATAACCCAACTGTTCCAAATCTTGAAAGATGCAGCCGAAATCTTTATTGGATTAAACAACAAAAATCGAAAATAATGAATACCATAAAAGAACATTGCCCCTTGCAAATCCAAACCAGCTTGGACCCATTACTGGTTGCTTTACAATGTTTCTTTTTTATTTTTTTCTCTTGTTTTTGTTTTCAAAGGCTTTCAATTTATTTTTGAAATAATCGGTAATTTCCATTCAATTTCAGCAATATATGACACTGATAAAGACAATCTTATCCAACTGTCTGATAAAAAAATTGCGTCATTCTTTCAATATCTGTTTGATCAATTATCAAGATTGACCCATGTTCAGTGTATTCAGCTGAACATTATCTTAATCTTTTTTTTTCTCTTTGATGCTGTTCTATTAAAAACTCAGCATCATTGAATTATCTAACTACTTATACAGGGTAATCAATGCATATTTATTTCCAAAGTCATCAGAAGGCATATAAGGTGTTGACACATCATGAAAAAGATGAAAAGGGCATTTTCTAAAGTTCAAAATCCAGTTTTGTAAATTATTTCAAATCATTGATGCTACCATAGTTTTTGCAATATAAAAAAAATTCAATAATGAAGACAAAACATTTTAGCACCATTGAATAATGTACCTAGCAGTTTCATTCAACCTTGGTTGAGTGGTTCAATCAAACTGATTGTGTACGGAAGGGGAGTGATACATATACAAAACTTCCCAGAACATCATTTGAAAATAGTGTGCCTTATACTTATATCTAATTACAACAGGGATAATGTGAGCTATTCAAAATGGCATGTCTCAATAACAATAATAATAATAATAATAATAGTAATAATGATAATAAGTTGCTTATATAGTGCTCAACTCTCACATAAGTGCTCAGCAACGCTTTACAATATTAATTGTTGTTCAAACATTCATATATAAAGAAACAAACACACACATGCACACAACCCCAAACGCAGATACATTTATACTCATACACGAACATACATGCACATATACCAATATTCCTCACTTACATTAATAACTTATTCTAGCTAAAGACATTCGGTTGATTAATTGCAAATAAAAAAAACAACCCCCCCCCCCCCCCCCCATAAATAACTTATTCTAACTAAAGACATTTGAATGATTAATTACAATAAAATGTTTAAAATTTAGATATACAATAGAAATTGACATTTGATCTTAAGATCAGATTAGGGGCAGCTTGGCTCAGTGGTACGGTCTTTGCTTCGTACCCAAAAGGTAGCAAGTTCGATCACCAGCTGCTGCGCTGTGTGACCTTGAGCAAGTCACCTAGCCCTAGCTCACTTTGCGGCGCTGCACTACGGCTGATGCCTGGGTTATTCCAGTCTTCCCTTGGAATAGATCCTAAAGACAAATTTCCCCTTGAGGATGAATAAAGAAAATTTTATTTATTTTTTATGAGGAGTAAAATAAAAGAAAATAACAAATATATCCTAATAATATCATAAAAAAGAAACATTTCAAAATCACTCATAACTTAAAAGTGCTCTTGCCCAAAACTGACAGAATGTTGGTTATGTTTGTGATTACACCAATATTATAGGTGCATACCTGATACTGTTGGCATGAAAATGGTTGTAACTGGACATTGCCATCAGACTCCCCATACAACAACTCAGAGAGAATAAGATTTGGGATCCTGCGGCTTTCCACACCTGTAGTACAGTGGTATTTTGATTGACAAAACAATTGTAGGACATCTCAAAACTCATCTCTATATTAAAACTATGCCAACATCTGAAGTACTAAAAATATGAATCTAAAATGTTAATTGCACAACAGAATCTATAGTAACGATAGCCATATTGGATTTTTTATTTAGCAGAGCTAGAAAATAGGTCAAAATATAAACTAAAGGCCAAAATTTATTTTTCCCCAATTTCCAAAGCCAAGTTTTAAAGATTTTTAATTTAAAAAAAAAAAAAAAAAAAAACAACAAAAAACTGCCTGGACGTTGAGTCAAAATTTATAATTTCTGAAGTATTTAATCAGTAAAATTTCTCTGTTACTTTGCTATATCATTTATAACCTTTTCATCTCTTAAACAGCATGCTATTTGCTCTTTTAACCAATTTTAGACCGTAAAAAAAATTGATATGATTAAGGGTGTAAATAGTGAAGATGATGATGATGAGAAGGAGGAGGAGCATGAGGAAGATTATGATGAAGGAGGAAAGATGATTATCATAATCACAATGATGACAGTGATGCTCATAACACTGATATATCTGTTTCTCATCTTTAAAATATATTTTCCTGTACAAAATTACCAAAGTACATTTAGTGTCATTTTCCTCAACAACTACAGTGCAACCCCTGGATAATGACAGCGCCCAGTATTGGAAAATGATGTTGTTATCCAAGAGTGTCGGTTCCCTGTCATTATTCTGCAGTTTTCAAGATGGTGGAAAAAGGGGCTTTGTGAGATCCGTGAATAAAACGGAGGTAATGTGCAGACCAGTGCCTACTGTGATAGACACTTCCGAACCATGTTAGAATGCGTATTTTTCCTGTTGACAAAGGGTTTACCAGTTACACTTTCACTCTCCGATGTGCATTATCATTGTTTTGATCATAAACAGTGCTCAGCAGACTTGTCACAGGCTACTTTAAAGACAATATGAAAACGATAAATTAAAGAGGAGGCACTGGTGCAAGATAAAGATTTGAAAAAATGTGTCTGGCACTGTTTCATACACATTTTTTCAGATCTATATTTTAAAGACAATGCCATATCGCTGTTTAATCTGTTGAGCTAACTATTGCTCATTTAGCGGGTGGTTGGATGGGAGCATCACCCTTGAATCATATACCTATGATGTTCGCATGGGTGTACGATCCGATAGTGATGTCGTTTCTTCTTCTCTTTACTAGCCTATCCTGCTTCTTTGGTTTGTGATTGTATTTTTGACAGGGGATATTTTTTTTTCTGTAAATCTTCTGCCTGTTTGTTCTTGGTTATTTATAATTTAGCTTATGATATCTTTAGGTTATGATTTTGATTTACATTTGTACTATTTTTGTTAGATTGCTTGTTTTTTTGTTTCAGCGGTCTCTCATATAACCTCAATTGTGTTGGAAGAGACCTAAAGCAACAAACAAACAAAACAAAAAAAATTGCTCATTTAAAAATCAGCCACTCAAAGCTTGTCCACAGACATTTTTGTCTGCTCACAGATATTATGGCCATATGTCAGTGCCACAAATTCATTTTTGTAACATTCACCAAATACGCATCAAAATACTCAAACACAATGTCAATTTGAAAAACTAAAATTCGTTTTTCAGTAGGACATCTCATTGGGCGGAAAAGAGAGTTTTTATTGGCTAAGAAGATGAAATGAAGTTGGCCAGAAAGGCTAGATTTTCTGTTTCAAGCATTGGTGTCATCCGGTGATTATGTTTGCAATACAGGGGTTTTACTACCAAAATGTTTGTCGCTATTTTAGGATTTTCATTACTAGTGATATATAGCAAAAAAATCAAGACCATAGGTCAATGTTGCTATCAAGGAGTGTCGTTATCCAGAGGTTGCACTGTAATTATTTCTCACTAAAACCCCACCCTCAAATTCAAATCATTTTCCTTATTCTATATTTTTCCTTTAATATCACACATTTATAATCTGAGGACCGTGCAGCTAGACAGTATCCCACTAAAGAGCTGATTTTAAATGTTAAACATACCATGGTGCAGCGACCATACGATCAAAATTGGATAAAATTGAGACATTTAATCTTTATCACAAGTGGGTCTTATAAATGAGTTCCTTAAACTAAATTTAAAAATTGAAGTCTTAAAATCGTCGTTTTTGCCTATTTATGATTAACAGTGGTGAACAGTCTTTTTGTTTTTTTTCACTCTCTTGTAAAATTAGATATTTCCATTATATAGGGTTTTGCACAGTAGAGATGCAAACGTAAAAGGGTAAAAATAAGCAAATAAAGCTTTTGAAAACAGCATGCACCAACAGTAATGCACCAACAATACCTCAGCATTCATAATTTTGTCAAGTTGAAAACTCATGTAGTATTGAACACCTTTTGAAGCCCCTGGAAGAGTTACACCTTTCAACAACAAAGCCGTCATCAGGATATATGGGAGAAATGCAGTAAAATAGACCACCTGAATAGGATATAATGACACAAAATTGACATGTGTGGCTTTTTGGTTAGCAGTATGACACACGGCTTCTGAACTGTATATTCCGGTTCAAGCTACTCCTCGGAAAACACTTTTCTTATCATACTCAGGTGTATAATAAGTACATGGCCAATAACAGCATCAACTCTGTCATAAAAAAAAGTTGTAGAGGCATCATGCCTATTGGCCTGGGACCCTTTCGTAATGTATTTTGGGCTCATTAAATGGATATGGCATGTTATAAAAGCTCAAATTAAAAAACAAAAAAACATTTTGCATCAAGTGGTTCTGGAATAAAAGTGAAAGTAGCTGTAAAAGTCTACTTGAATCAGAGACCCAAGTCATATTTATCTGACAAAAGAACAACATTTTTCTCTTTATCATTCTTTTAATAAATATTTCCTGACAATAAAAAATCATAAATCCTATACAACAAAGGGCACCACATTAATAGCCAGCTTCTTTTAAAAAAATTATAGTCAATGTTATAGCCCTGTTTGCTTTATCACTGTGTCCCCACCCAAATAGAGAAGAAAACTCATGCAAATAAATAGTTTTTACTGGAAATAATTTTTGAAAACAAAGTGTTATATTACTCTATTGTGTCCATTTTTTCTTATTCACAATTTATGCACAACTCTGTATTTAATTCGCACTTCCCCCTCCACCACCCTCCTTCTATTAAATTTCAGCTCACAAAATGTGCCAGGAAAAATACACCAAAATGGAATACAAAACAAAAAAGGACTCCCCCCCCCCCTTCCCCAAATGTGTCTAAATAAAATAGCAATATATATAAGTCGCCATCAGAATTGTCACCAAGAGTATTAGCCTCACCTAAAATAGTAAATGCCCAAAATGCGCATCCCCACCCCCTTCTATGGTTTGGTCAAACTGCAACCCCCCCCCCCCCCTCTCCCTTCTTTAACCAAATTGCACATCGCCCCCCCCCCCCCCCCCCCTACTGAAGTTTAGCCAAAGTGATTCTCTCCTGCTCCATCTATTACTACCGTGCAGCTAAGTGGTCTTGAGGTATGACACTCGCTTCCGGATCAGAAGCTCCTGGGTTCAAACCTCGCTCTGCGCATCATTGAGTCCTTGGAAAAGGCTCTTTACTCATATTCTCTCACCATGCTCAAGTGTAAAATGGGTTCCTGGCCATTAACAGCGTTGAAATTATAATATCGCCTAACAGGTGTCATGTCTCGTCCTACATTTTAAGTGTTGCTGTTGGCCAGGGACTCCTTGTAAAGTGCTTGGAGCATGTTTAGTGGATATTGCACTATATAAAAGCTCAATTTTTTAAAAATTATTTTTTTTTACTCCCCATTCTATTTTATACATTAGAGTAGAATAGATTATTTTCACTTTTCATACACAACATCATTGAAAGCGATATAGAACAGTTATTTATGTCAAATATTTTTCAATCACTTAAATTGTAATTTGTCATAGAAATTTGGAAGTGAAAGCGTATGAGAGAAAGAAAGCCATTTTTTTTCTGTCAACAAAAAAAATTGTCAACAAAGAAACAAGTGATAATGAAAGAGATAAAGTCAGGATGACATGTTCATTGACTCAATTGTTGAGGATTATTAAAAAAAGAAATTGGCGGGGGAAAACATCAATAGTGCTTCAGGGGATCACAGCGGTTCTGAATGAATAGTTCATTATTCATTTGACAAGTTTCATTGTGATTCGTTAACAGATTTTTCAAAGATCACTGAAGCTGACTTACGTGACTGCATTATGTCGCCTGCAACTAAAAGTTGCGATTTAGACCCCATAAATACTGCCATTCTAAAAAAGTGCATTGATGAATTGATGTCATTTTAACACCATTTACATGTATTGTTAATAATTCGTTGCAGTCAGGTGCTGTACCAGACATTCACAAAGTTGCTCATGTCAAACCCCTTTTGAAAAAACCTGATCTAGATAAAGAGAACTTAAAAAACTATCGCCTTGTCTCTAATCTTCCTTTTCTCTCTAAAATCTTAGAAAAGCTTGTTTTGAAACAATTACTGTCTCATCTTAAAAATAATTGTCTTGAAGAAAAATTTCAGTCGGCTTATAGGCAACATCATTCAACGGAAAGTGCACTTGTTAGGGTTGTTAATGATCTCCTCTTTGTTATAGACAATGGTTCATGTTCTTTGCTGAATTTGCTTGACCTATCGTCTGCTTTTGATACTATTGATCACAATCTTCTCATCAAACGTCTTGAAATTACTTATGGCGTATCTGGTGAAGCGCTTGATTGGTTTAGGACATATTTGTTTAATCGTAAACATTATTACGGTGGATGAATATAGATCTGAGGAAATAATTCTTGATTGTGGGGTTCCTCAGGGTTCAGTACTTGGACCCGTTCTTTTTGTTCTGTACATTGGACCTCTGTCTAAAATCATTAGAAGTTTTGGTCTGTCTTACCACCAATACGCTGATGATACGCAATTGTACTGCTTTTCCAATACGAGAAATTTACAAGAAGTATCAGCCGAAAGCAAGAATTGTATCCAAAGTGTTAAGAAATGGCTGAACGAGAACAGACTGAAACTGAATGATAAGACAGAGGTGCTGTATGTTGGGAACAGGAAGTTAAAAAGTGAAACAGATTTGAAGCTTGGGGGATGCCTCCATTCAAATTGTTGACAAAGTGAAAAACCTTGGCACATTCTTAGACTCTGGACTGTCGATGGAGCATCAGGTTAATAATTTGGTTAGATCTCTCTTTTTCCAACTAAAAAAGATTGCTTCCATTAGACGGTTCATATCTGAGGATGTGACCAAACACCTGGTTGGATTATTGCAATGCTCTATTGTTTGGCGTTTCACAATATAATCTGAGACGTCTTCAGATTGTCCAAAACAGCGCTGCCAGACTAGTATTCATGAAGCGTAGGTGCGATTCTGCCAGACCTCTGCTTCATGACCTGCATTGGCTGCCTGTTGAGAAAAGGATTAAATTCAAAGCTTGTGTTTTAGTGTATCGTTGTCTTGAAGGTACTGCCCCTTCCTACATTTTGGAACTAATTGAATGATATTCAAAACCCCGCCCCTTATATTCGACCAGTGATTCCACCAAACTAGTTGTCCCTCAAATACGGAAAAATGCTGGGATGAGATCCTTTTCTCATTTCGGACCCTCTGTTTGGAATGCCTTACCACAGAGCATTCATGAAAAAGAATCTTTGTCTATTTTTAAACGTTCGCTTAAAACATATCTGTTTCATCTTTAGTAGATGGTATGAGAAGCAAGATAGGTCTGTCTGGTTTCTGTTGTGTGTTGTGTGTGTGTGTGTGGTGTGTATGCTTGTGTGTGTGAATGAGTATGTTTCAGCCAAAGTAATTTGTAATTTAAGCGCTTAGAGTCTGGTGTCTCTTAGTTATAGCGCTATATAAGTTTTCAGCATTATTATTATTATTATTATTCCAGATTTATATCACATAAAGTTTTGAACAATGGGGATACAACTGCTTTTAAATTCCAAAATCTTTTTAATTTCCCTACTGTATACAGTTGCACAGTATTAAAAATAATTCCTGTACGTTTGAAAATGTTTAAAGAATTTAACATACATACCTTTCCCAATGTTTTAACGCCATGGAAAACTGAAAAAAAAAGTATCAACCAGATCAACAGGTTACAAAGAGTCAGATCCCATTTCAATCCCCCAGAATCTTCAATGCCTGATGTCATCTCCAACAGCTTGTTACTGTGAATATAAGATTTTATCTCATTCCAAAATATTACATCGTTTCTTACCCTTTAACACCATACCAGTACTGTTTTGCATGTGTCATATCCATTCTAATGGTTGACCAAATAATTCATTTCATTATCACCAATTAAAAAACAAAACAATCCATGTTAATGGAAAATATTTATTGAAATAAAAAAAAGTTCAAGGCTTTTGTCATCACACATTTCAGAGGCTTCTTATTGTCCGTCACATTTTTTCAGAGAAACTTATGCATACTAAAAAAAAAAAATGTTTTTTTTTTTGTCAACATATGTAATTCAGATGGTTATCATTTTCTGTCTGACGTTTTAGGAGAGCTTCTAAACTTATAATGATTTCAAGTTTTATTACCAGTGAGTAAGTCACTAATAACCATTTATTTTTATCTCAACACATTTGAGAGCATTTGACTGTGGATTACACAAGAGCAAAAACATTGCTATTCGCTGATTCTGTCTGTCACGATAGTTGAATCCTAATTTATTAACTCTAGCATTTATACATGCAAAACTGACTAAAAGTGCACAAGGAGTCCCTAGCCAACAGCAATACTTAACATGTAGGATGAGACATGATGCCCAAAGGTCAACATTTCTTTGAATTTGGTCCATCACATTTAATGACTTTGCACATGTATTTTTATTACCCTTTCCCATAAAGCTTGGTTAAAGAATCCGAATTTGAAGGAAAATATCTGAATTTGGCAAATTTGGTTTCCAAAAAAATCTGTAAATGTGTCAGTTCTGTAGGTGCATTAATGACAACATGTGTCGTACTGAAGAAGGATGAAGTAGTATTTGTTGTGCTTACTAGTAATACTCCTCACTTGGGGACTTGCGTGATTCCTCTGTAATATTAATGCCCGCTGTAAATATCAAAAAACATTTCATGAATGCAGTTGACAAGAAACTTGGGGAGGGTCATGAGAATTTTTTTTACCACATTAAAATCGTCAAAATTGGTGAAAACCTAATCAAAATCTGTTATTTGAGTGCCAATTTTCTCTTACAGAAGTTGTTTAACTTTCTTTGTGCTGTAACTAAGAGCATGATCTTATTCAAAATATTTTCAATAGCTGACGAATCAGGGAACATGAAACATTGGTTTTGTGCTTGAGAAGATAGACTTTGTATATATGTACAGGCAGTGTCATCAAAACAAATACTCATCATAATGAGCTTGCAAGAAAGATGTTCACAATTTCTAAAACTTGTCCATATTTTTGTCCATTATTCAGGTTGACTTGAGATACATTGTCCAGAGAGCAATGTCAGGGTGATTTAGATGCTAAAAATAGAATTTATAGTAAAGAATGGGAGCCTTGTTTATGTGTTTTGTTAAGAGGAAATAACATAGTATTTATAAGCCTAAAAAAACCAAGATGATATATCTTCGATGATTTCAATGTTCAAAACACTTTTTTGGTATCTTGTAGTCACAATTGTGGAATGGGTTGATAACATGCGTGGAACACCTGTGTAATCGTTTGATTCTGCTGCTCCTGCTTTTTGGATATGGTCACATCTATATACATTAAAAGCATTTGACAAATGTAGCTTTATTGATAATGGTGTGTGGACATAAAGCAACATCTCATAAATATACTTATGATTTAACAATAATCATTACTGAAGTGGGCAGTCTTTATCGAAGTGGGGTTTTCCACTTAGATAAATCTTAGAGAAGTCACAACTTAATCTGAGACTAAGGTGAAATTCCATCAAATATGTCAATGGACGTCTCCTTGGTACACCTATGGGAATCTCCTTAGTAGGCATATGGGCATCTCATTAGAGAACAATCGAATGGCAATCTTGGGGATGACTTAACTATGCAAAATTAACTTCTTTGTGAATCTAGTATTGGTAGGGGTTGAAATAGAAAGAATGAAAGCATGCAGGACTTTCCATACCTGTATGTGAAATAACGCAAGACAGTGAAATAACTCACAAAGCTTCACAACAGCTCAATTTAGAAACAACAAACCAGATCATACTCAACAAATATGCTCTCTACAACCCCTCAGTTTCTGGCATCCCACTTTGTTTTACTATTCTGGGAGCATGGTACATGGGTGTCAAATACAAAAGGACAAAGCTACTATAATTCCCCTTAGCCCAATCACCCCAAAATTTTGCATTACACTTTCCAGAATTGTGTTACTCAATGCATCAAAAAGTGCATTTATCAGAACTAGAGAAAGGGAAGGATTATATACAGCTGAATGGTTCCCGAGGGAATTCAACAACAAAAGAGCTGCAATGCAAATAAAGAGAAGAAGTGATTAGCTAAAGTAAAGAAAGTGTCAAAACATACTCACTACAATTCCGCTTGTCTTGATAATCTATAATAAAGTCTGTTCCATCTCTGATCAATTCATCAGGTCTACAGTAGCATGAATTCCAATCATTGTTGCATGTTGACCAAGGCAGGGTAGATTGCATAGAGGCAAACATGAAATAAATTGAAACAGCAATGACAACATTGTAGTAGATCCCAATCTCTGCTGATACTAATACCATTGTATATCCCAGACCTGAGGAAAACAAAGAAGATAATGCCATTTAGAGTCAAAGGCTTCCACCAAAAAATGGTACAATCCCTCTCCAAAGATAACATTATATAGGGCAGGGTGTTCCAATTCGGACAATCTACCACATCCACAGTCTATTTTAATGCCTAAATTTAATAAGAATTATGACATAGAGCTGGGTTCTGATTAAACACAGCCAGAAATAACTACATGATAAAATTTAAGCCAATTTCAGTCCCTTTCTATTTTATCTAATTGAATAAATTGTTTCTTAACACTCTTGTCTCACTCAGAAGTTTAGATGCGAGTTTCTGCCATAGCATTTTCACGAATCAAGGCATCTTAGTTGACATTGCAATATAAAGCAGCAACATTTGCAATATAAATTTGCACAATTGATAAGGATTTTCTCATTTTTAAATTTGAGCGGTCAAACATCATTTGGAGCCTAAATCTGAGAATATGTTTCTTTTCTCGATTTATTTATTAAAATAAATATTGAAAACGTTTGCAACCAAATCACCACTGCTTGTAATTCAGACACTCCATTGTTCTGTTTCTGACACCTGGTTGTTCCAATTCAGACACAGAGGTGGTGCAATTCAAACATGACTTTTTCAATTTGCTTTAATATGTCGTTATTTATTTATTTTCAATTCTAATTCTTATAGTTTTTTCTAGTTAATTCCCCCATATCACAAACTTTTACCAAAAAAATAGTTATAATTACTTCAGAAATTCTTGAAATTGTCTAATCAATAATTTTTGTGTAATCATTTCTCCCTTTATGTTCTTTTTAATGCTTAAATTAATAAAGAAACTGGCTTTATATTTGATTATTATCAAATCAATCCAACCTAATTGTGAAGGTAAGCTCGTCTGACATCCATCTTAGCCCAAGTAAGAAAAGTTGCATTAATCTCATTTGTCAAAGGGGTTTCTGAATTGGCACAACTGGCTGTCAGAATTGGAATGAACTGTGACCGAATTGGGACATGTGACTAGGTCCTTTTTAAAACATAAAACGGTTGAGCTTTTATACAGCGCAATATCCACTAAACCTACTCAAAGCGCTTTACAACAGCAACATTTAACACTGAGGACGGAACATGACGCCTGTTAGGCGGTATTACAATTTTTTCAGACAGAGACAATGCTGTTAACACCAAAGTACTCATACACTTGAGTACGATGAGAGAATGTGAGTAAAGAGCCTTTTCCAAGGACTCAACTCTGCGCCAAGTGAGGCTTGAACCCAGGACCTTCCGATCCGAAAGCGAGTCTCATACCACAAGACCACATAGCCGAATAAATCGTTCAAAACTACCGTCTCATTTCATTAACTTGCATCTGCAGCAAACTGTTAGAGCATATAATGAGATCCTCGAGAACTGAATAGCTCGAAACTAACAATATTTTTTGTGACGAACAGCACAGATTTAGAAAACACCGATCATGTCAAACACAACTTATATCATTAACACATGATCTGTCAGCTGCTATTGACAAAGGAGGTCAAATTGATCTAGTGCTACTGGACTTTGCCAAGGCCTTCGACAGGGTCCTCACCACCGACGAATCCCGAAATTGTATGATGTTGGCATCAGGAACAAAACCTTACAATAGATATCAGCATTTCTGGACAATTGCACTCGACAAGTTCTTGTCGGCGGCAAGACTTCCACTATCGGGATGGTGACATCAGGTGTACCTCAGTGCTCAGTCCTTGGGCCCACCCTATTTTTAGTGTACATAAATGATCTTCTACAAGGTATAAGGTCAAAAGTGTGTCTCTTCACTGACGACACAGCATTATATAATCAGATAAGAACAACAGCAACTGCAAAACACTAACTGACGTTCTACCATGAATGGGAAACAATAAATCAAATGGAATTCAATGTATCAAAAGTGCAATGTTCTAACCATCACAAATAAGAAAGCACCGATTACATTTGAATACCAACTTCATGGTCAAAACCTGGAACATGTAAAGACAGCAAAGTACCTTGGCATTGAGTTTGTTAAAAACCTTAAATGGAACGACCACATATGTTACCTGGCTTCAAAGGCAAATCAAACAAGCACTTACATCACCAGCAATTTAAATAGAACTATTATTGAACCAATTTTAGAGTATGGCAGCTCAATTTGGGACCCATCTACAAAGAAAAACATCGACACTTTAGAAAACATCCAAAGAAAAACAGCAAGATGCATTACAAACACATTCGATCCTTTCTCAAGTGCATCTGAAATAACACAAAGGATTGGCCTTGAACCTCTGGAAAAAAAAGAAAAAAAATAGATAAAATTAAAATGTTTCACAAGATCTACTACAAAAAGTCGTGCCTTAAACTTCCAAACAACATCAAAGATATCAGCACAAGAATAATGAGGGGACATGCCGCAAGAGTAACCATCCCAACATAAAAAAACAGACGCTCACTTGTATTCGTTTTTCCCTTCCACTGCCCGATGGTGGAATAGCCTCCCAGCTGACAAGGTTGAAAACGATTGCCAACATGCTTTCACGCGGTTGCTAGAACTCTTTAATCTATGTATTTTTTATTAGTAGTATGTGTAGTGTTTTAACAAGTTTAAAGTGTAATACCCTACAATTTGCGGAGTGATCCTTGACAATATTGGAGGTTTCCACAAGAAGAAGAAGAAGAAGAAGAAGAAGAAGAAGAAGAAGAAGAAGAAGAAGAAGAAGAAGAAGAAGAAGAAGAAGAAGAAGAAGAAGAAGAAGAAGAAGAAGAAGAAGAAGAAGAAAGAAGAAGAAGAAGAAGAAGAAGAAGAAGAAGAAGAAGAAGAAGAAGAAGAAGAAGAAGAAGAAGAAGAAGAAGAAGAAGAAGAAAAGAAGAAGAAGAAGAAGAAGAAGAAGAAGAAGAAGAAGAAGAAGAAGTAAGAAGAAGAAGAAGAAGAAAAAAAGAAGAAGAAGAAGAAGAAGAAGAAGAAGAAGAAGAAGAAGAAGAAGAAGAAGAAGAAGAAGAAGAAGAAGAAGAAGAAGAAGAAGAAGAAGAAGAAGAAGAAGAAGAAGAAGAAAGAAGAAGAAAAGAAAGAAGAAGAATGAAGAAGAAGAAGAAGAAGAAAGAAGAAAAGAAGAAGAAGAAAGAAGAAGAAGAAGAAGAAGAAGAAGAAGAAGAAGAAGAAGAAGAAGAAGAAGAGAAGAAGAAGAAGAAGGAAAGAGACAGAAGAAGAAGAAGAAGAAGAAGAAGAAGAAGAAGAAGAAGAAAAGAAGAAGAAGAAGAAGAATGAAGAAAAGAAGAAGAAGAAGAAGAAAAGAAGAAGAAGAAGAAGAAGAAGAAGAAGAAGAAGAAGAAGAAGAAGAAGAAGAAGAAGAAGAAGAAGAAGAAGAAGAAGAAGAAGAAGAAGAAGAAGGAAGAAGAAGAAAAGAAGAAGAAAGAAGAAGAAGAAGAAGAAGAGAAGAAGTAGAAGAAGTAGAAGAAGAAGAAGAAGAAGAAGAAGAAGAAGAAGAAGAAGAAGAAGAAGAAGAAGAAGAAGAAGAAGAAGAAGAAGAAGAAGAAGAAGAAGAAGAAAAAGAAGAAGAAGATATCTATGTCGTAGCGTTTTGCAATCAGTCAAAAAGTTAAGCACTATTGGCATTTGAGATCAATGGAAAAAATCCTCTTTTTTGTTGCAAACTGTAAAAGAAGCAAATGACACTGAAACTTGTTGTCTGTCACTGGGTCAAAAAGACCAGCCAGTGGAGAAAAGCAGCATGGAATAGCGAGATTAAAATGAACTCTGAACACTGATAAATCTAAGTTTTATAACAAAATCAGCAAAACTTTTGATTCACCTTTAAAAAGTGGATTAATTTCCCATGCAGAAATGGTTCCCGTGCTTGAAAACTGACCAAACACAATCTCCAGAAAAAAGACAGGTATCCCCAGTAGAAACAAGCTTGTAAAGTATGGTATGAGAAAAGCACCTACAGTTGTTTGGAGGAAAAAAAAAAGTTTAATGAAACAAACAAACAAAAAAAGCATTAAATTTTTTTATTCATTTATCCATCATGCAAATAATGAGTTGCTAATACTATAATTGTAACAAAAAGCTATAAAACTGCTTGTTCATGGCGAAAGGAACAAGAGCTCAGCTTGAGCATGAGAAAATATGTTTTTCTTAAGATAGCTCAACCATCTTTCAGTTTATCAATCCATAAGAACTATTCTATGGAAACTTTTTGCTTATATCTAATTTATGTTGAAGGCATTTAGAACAGGAATAGGAAAAGCAAATTCAGCCTTTGGAAAAATGTTACATCTTTTTGATCCTGTTGTACAGAAATGAATCTTGGCAGATGTACAAAGAGGACACAAATAAATTAAATGTGGTTCACAGGAGTTGTTTGCGCAAGATGATCAATGTAACTTTGAAAGATAAGACCAAAAATGAAGAAATAATGAAAAGAATGGAAGCAATTAAAATTACGGACACAAATGAGATAGAGATGGTTTAGCCACTTAGCACGAATAAAGCATGGTAGATCTCAAAAGATGTCATGAGGTGGAAGCCATCTGGAAAACGAAAGAGAGATAGGCCGGAAGTTAACTTGGAGGCAGACCATAGAACAGAATTTAAGCAAAGGAGGACTGGCATGGTAGAAAGCCAAAGAGATAGCTCATGCCAGAATTATGTGGAGATTTGTGGCAACCTAATGTGCTAGTCGGTATGGGAAGGACCAAGGTCTAAGGTAAGGATTGTATATCCATTTCAAATAATGGCTATTATTTTGGGATAGAGTAAGATTACTTTAAACCGAAAGAAGCTAAACCAAAAAATACCTTAAACCGCAAAGAATTTAACAAACTAAAATAGAATAGAATAGAATAGAAGGTATCGACGTCGCTTGAGTAGGCCACTGGCCTGTCGCTTGAGTAGGCCACTGGCCTGTCGCCGAGTCTTTCCAGTCACTGAATGTCTTGTTCACAACTGATCTAATGCATTTCCCTACCTGATCTTGTGATCAGGGGCTAGCCTACACTACACTTTCTCTACTGATCTTTTGAAACTGTACTAGTTTCTTCATTATCTTTGTACTAATTCTTACGATGAACCGAAATACTTCTAAGCAGGACTTTCTTTAAGCCGAAACAACTTGAGAGCACCTTCCCTTTACTCTCCCTATTTTTCTTCAAAAATTCGGGAAGGTGGCCACACGTCATAATGCCCGGCGATAATAAACAGAGCGTAAGTACCTATAAGATGATGGTGAGTAGTGGGGTGGGGGTGGGAGTAGGCAAACACTTCAATCACTGAACTTGGGCTCGTGTGTTGATGCTTTGGATTTTCAACACGACAATAAGGGGCTGGGTGTGTAAGTGTGGGGGGGAGGGTTGACAACTTACCATTGATATGCCATTTTATTTCCACTTTGTTTAAATATGCGTGTACGAGGGGGGGGGGGGGGGGGTTGGGTTCTATGTAATTAGGCCTTTGAACCTAATGGCTTTTCAACAAAACAGGGGTGTGTAGTAGTAGTAGACAGCTTAGCATTGGCATGCCTTTTTATTTCCATTTCACTTCACCTCTGAGTAGTTGCGCATCATTCATTATCAATTATCGCACAAGAACTTTCGATCTTATTTTAGCTTTACATTTTACTAAAAGAAAGCACTGTGCTTACATGTTGGAGTTTAAAATCAAAATACTATGTGAAGTCGATGATAAGAAAGTTGAGCAAGAAGGAGATATGTAAAAAACACAGCATCCCGAACTCAACTCTTTCAACAATTTTGATTGGAAAACGAAAACCCCCAAAAATATTTTTAAAACACAACCCAAAAAATTTTTTTGTTAACATTTTTTTTTTTTTAAAAGGTAACAAAGACGGCATTTATTCAACAACTCCATTTAAGGCGAAACCCATGATACGATTAAATGAGCAAATTCCTTAAATAGTTACTGCCCTTGAAAAACATCGCCAAACGAGAACTTGCTTTAAACCAAAATGTCTTTAAACCGAAATGGTATAGAAGGTCCCCAAAATTTCGGTTTAAAGTAATTCTACTGTATATACAATTTCAAAAGACTGATAAGATAAAAAGATTATAGTCACAACAAAATATAAATTCCTAATGATACTTACCACCACCATTGCTATAACAAAGGTGAGGGAATCTCCAAACATTCCCCAAACCAACAGCATATCCAATGCATGTGACAACAAATTCCATGTGGCGTGCCCAGTGAGCACGCTGTTCCTGAGTAAATTGTTATTGTTATATATATATGAATATTTGACAATCGTCTCAAATGGTATTATGATGAATTGAACTTGATGCTTAGATTTGAATTTTAAGTTGTACTTTAAAAATAGAGTTGCATTGAATGCCTTCAGTTACATTAATTCTTAAACTTCAAAAAGCTTAAATTTCATTATTCTTATCATTGTGACCTCAAACTCAATCTTTTTTCAATCATATTATATAAATACCAGACTGAATTGTGGGTCATATAAAACTATGGAATTAAAGGATTATCCCCCCTACAAATCCTACCGTTCCTTCAGGGCCATTAGGCCCAAAGCCAGGGTTTATCCCTGATTCTATTGCGTTAAATGTAAAATAGTAATTGCTTGCTACCCTTTGAATAGGACGCTAGTCTA
Organism: Berghia stephanieae; assembly: GCF_034508935.2. NCBI lineage: Eukaryota > Metazoa > Mollusca > Gastropoda > Nudibranchia > Aeolidiidae > Berghia > Berghia stephanieae. The sequence goes on from NC_088366.1 coordinate 43,536,347, forward strand.
TTGCAAAGTACTTTCTACCAGATCTAACAGAACCAGATACCCAATCACTGCTGAGTGGACAGGGGGGTCAGGAAAAAAATTCTACTACATCCCAGATCAATCTTGGTCCCTTTGATTGTGAAGTGAGTGCTCTATCAACTAACGGGACTCACAAATCCTACTGTGAAGAAGAAAAAAAAATGGAGAAGAAGAAGAAGAAGAAGAAGAAGAAGAAGAAGAAGAAGAAGAAGAAGAAGAAGAAGAAGAAGAAGAAGAAAAGAAAAAAAGAAGAAGAATAAGAAGAAGAAGAAGAAGAAGAAGAAGAAGAAGAAGAAGAAGAAGAAGAAGAAGAAGAAGAAGAAGAAGAAGAAGAAGAAGAAGAAGAAGAAGAAGAAGAGGAGAAGGAGTAGAAACGATATTGTCTTATGATTTCAATTAAAAATTTTTTAAATTGAGCTTTATATAGCTTAAATCCACTAAATGTGCACAAAGCGCTTTACAAGGGGTCCCTGGTCAACAGCAACATTTAACATGTAGGATGGGACATGACGCCTGTTATGTTATTGGATATTACAATTTTTCGGGCAAAGACAACGCTGTTAACGGCCAGGTACTCATTTTACACCTGAGTACGGTGAGAGAATGTGAGTAAAGAGCCTTTTCCAAGGACTCAACTATGCGCCGAGTGCGAGGCTCAAACCCAGGACCTTCCGATCCCAAAGCGAGTGTCACACAACTAGACCACATAGCCGCATTTATCCTCCTTGTTCCCTTCACTTTGACACAAGAATCAAATATGTATGAAATTCTACTTAAGGCAAATTACAAGACTTTTCTTGTCTTATTTTATTAAATAATAAATACATCTGGGTCAAAATGTTACGCAATAAAACAATCTGAACTAGACGAGAGGCACAGCTCGAGCATTTTAAAAAACGGTCACGAAAACACTTTGATCCAATTATATGTCATGTCTCAAAATATTCTCATTTCATGAGTGCTTATAACAATTTGACAAATTGTGACTGAGGCTTTTTGAAAGAAGAAATAATTAGTGGCATCAGAAGCCATTTACAGTTAAAATACATGCAATCTCTTATCTTAAATTGACATCTTATGTGGAATTTGAGTAACATCTCTTCAGTGCTGAATCTCATAGTATATGGTAATTGTCATCAGGCCTACAACTTTTTCCCACTCAGGTCAACTTCAAATTAGATTTACTAAGGTGCGCTTCAAATAGTCGTTCCTCCTAAGAAGCAACCAACAAAGTTTCCCATCCCACATCTATCTACAGTAGATTATTTTCACTGTGAAATTTTTCCATTTTTTAAAAACCCTCTATTGATCAGATTATTTTTGGAGGAGTAGATAATGAGTTCCCTATATGGCCATGTTAATCATGTAGACATCCTTTGATGATATAAGCCTACCCTTTGATGTCTGCAGTTGCATTGTTGTTTTCTACGGTCACTCATGGCTAAACTCCGCCCAGAAACGATTTTATAGGTTCGTCCATCACCAAATTTCAAACTTTTGTTCTTGTGAGTTCATAAGTTTTTTGATCGAAGAATGATTGGCTATTGAGCATCTTGACCCTTCAACGATTGGTCGTTCTGACAGCTCACCAACTGTTTTACGAATAAATTTGATTTTAAAAATTGCTTTTGTTTATTTTAGCTTTTTTTCAGCAACTGTCAACAATGCATTGAGTCATCGCTGAAGCATTGCAAGACGGTCATCGGATAGTTGCGTCACAATCACCATGTTGTTGAATATATTATCCAGGTAGGGTTAATAGGTAAAAAAGCCAAATTATATTCTAGAAGTTACATTTGAAACAAACAAAGTATATCACCGATCTCATCTCATTGAGATATAAACAGCGATATAAAAATCAAGAAAACCGGCCGATAAATAAAAAAAGTTGGGAGGGGGGAGACTTTAAAAAAAAAAAAAGTTCCTCCCTCCCAAACGACCAGAACATTATAAAATTAAAAAACAAAGAATACTGGGGATGTAGAAGCTTTCGGAAGGCCTCCCCTTTAAAAAAAAAAAAGTTTCCCCCCTCTGCCTCTACGAGAAAAGAAGCCCTCCCCATTATATATATAAAAGAATACTGGGGATGTAGGAGCTTTCGGAAGGCCTCCCAACCCAAGGGTTAAAAATTCGCTTTTAATTTGGCTTTAGACTTCAGTTCTAGAAAGTGAAAAAAGAAATATTATCCAACTAATACTAAACTTACCGTTACGGGAAGATTGTCACCGCTCCTATGTTCAGATGATGAACCCATGTCTCTATGTTCTGATGTGCTCATTTTGCAAGAGGATGACTCTATTCTCTCACGTTGTGAATAATTTATGAGGCAATACCAATGATTAGGGCCGACGTGTAAATATATAGACTCAAAGCCAATAACAGTTGAACTTGAGAGCGGGCTACTTCCGCATCAAAGTTGAAAGCTTCCGTTTGATCAAGACTTCGAATGATGATAATGACGATGGTGGTGGTGATTACAGACGTGTATTTATTTCATAGAATTAAACGAATTGGGTAAATTCCTTGATTTGTTTACATGTCGTGATGATAAATGATAATAATAATAATAATAATAATAGTATAATAATAATAATAAATAATAATAATAATAATAATAATATAATAAAATAATAATAATAATAATAATAATAAACAAGGAATTTACCCAACTATGAATAATAATAATAATAAATAATAATATAATAATATAATAATAATAATAATAATAATAATAATAATATAATAATAATAATAATAATAATAATAATAATGATGATGATGATGATGATGATGCGGCTATGTGGTCTAGTGGTATGACACTCGCTTTCAGATCGGAAGGTCCTGGGTTCGAGAATCGCGTTCGGCGCATAGTTGAGTCCTTGGAAAAGGCTCTTTACTCACATTCTCTCACCGTATTCAATTGTAAAATGAGTACCTGGCCGTTAACAGCGTTGTCTTTGTCCGAAAAATTGTAATATCGCCTAACAGGCGTCATATCCCGTCCTACATGTTAGATGTTGCTGTCGACCAGGGACCCCTTGTAAAGCGCTTTGAGCACATTTAGTGGATATTGCGCTATATAAAGCTCAAAGAAAGCAGAAAGCAACTCTGAAAACATATATAAGGGATAGAAGACACAGCGTGACCTCCTGCTCACTATGAGAGGTCAAAGGACCCCGCCCAGAAAATTGTATTGTCAAATAACTCCAGATTTACAAATAAAAGTGAGACAAAGGGGTTTGTTAAAATAGTCTAGGGAACAGAATTAGATTCCAAGAGCATACCATCAGTGTAAGTTGGAGATCATCTCTCCTAAATACCAAAATTAGAGGTGCCTAAATGAGTCAATAAGATTACTATATAAGAGTCACTTTTATTCCTTTAACTCACCCAGACACAAGCACAGGATCCCACTAAGAGGAATACACTCAACTGTTTACAAAATACATTCAAAACAACAATTCGAACTGTACACAATAGATAAATGATTTATAAGAAAATAAAATATCATCTCCCAAAACTAATAATACATTTGATTGCTTCCCCCTCAGCCAAGGAGTCAGGCCAGGGGAGAACCAAATAATCTCATTCGAAGACAAAGATAGAAAGCAACATGGAAAGGGGGACAGAAGACGCCCGCCTGTGGAACGAAGAACACTCCATCAGCCCTCAGTGGAATTCCACCCACTGCAGCTGTTGGTTAGAATCAGAAAATAGGAGTTACAAGAAAAGATGTATTTCCCACAAAAATAACCATCCGACTGTCTCTCACCAACGCACCCCGGACAGGTACTCATTGAAATGGAGAGTAAAAGATATTGGAGGTAGAAATGATGTGGATGGAAATGAAACCACTGGCCAATTACTAATCCATCTCTCACTCTTAAGGATCTCCACGCATCCCATAACAGATGCAGACCTGTAAATTGTTATTTTTAAGGGTTTTACAGCACTTGCGAGACATACAGATCATTTCAGCGCCAGTAAAAAGGATGATGATGATAGGGGAAAAATTACAGATCTAAGTTAAAAACACACCAAAAAAAGTAAGACAAAAGGGACTGGTTTAAAAAGAGAACAGAGTATTCCACGAGCAATCAATGTGCCTCTATTGTTTGTTTCTATTTAGGGGTTTTACAGCGCTTGCGACACTATTTAGGTCATTTACTAAAATGGAAGACGATATAGCAAAAGTTGCAGATCTGAAGTTTAAAGCACGTAAGAAAAAGTCATAGGGGACTGATTAAAATAGGGAATAGAAAATTACCCAAGCGATCTACCGATGTGTCTATTTTGACACAACCATATTATGTTTTTTGTTTTTTTTTAAAAAGGGTTTTACAGCCCATTTTATACCATCATTTAGGTCATTTCAGCGCCAGTAAAAATGAAGAAAATGTGATAGTAATAATAAAGAGATGTTTTTATTTTAAAGGGATTTACAGCGCTTGTCAACACATTTAGGTCATATCAGTGCCAGTAAACAGGGAAAAAATGGGATAGTAACAAATTCTAGATAAGAACTCCAATTATAAGGAACAGATGTAGATTCCAAAAGCACACTATTAGTGTACTTTTTTAGATCAGTATAGCTTTGAGACCACCTAAATGTTTACAAATCATAATAATGTAAATACAATGCATAAGAGAGAGATGATTTATAAGACAAAAATTATCATCTCCCAAAAAACTAACTGTTCATTTGACCGTCTCCCTCGCAGTCAGGACAAAACCAAGTAATCTCATTCCAAGACGAAGGCAGAAAGCATGTTGGAAAACAGATATAGGGGGATAGAAGACACAGAAAGCGCCTCCCTGTCCGCCATGGAAGGTCAGGAACCACACCCAGAATAAAGAGACGGTTTACATAGAAAAGAAATATGTCCAAATTTTTTTTAAGGGAATGAATTATGTATACATTTGACTGTCTCCCTCCATGCTAGGGACACCCCTGTCAGGATCAGAAAAAAAAAAGAAAAAAGAAAATCAATCTCTGCCTATCATGGGAGGTCAGAAGACCCCACTACAAGCCCAATTAAAAAAAAAACAAAAAACGATGAAACAAACCAACACATGCGAACAACAAAAGTTACTTAAAAAATTGAGATCTTTATTGTGGATATACGTAGATACTTGTTATAGTAACATGAGAAAAACAAAATGCCAAGATAGCACAATTCTAAAAGTAGAGAGCTACTATGATTAACTGTTGTTACATTCCATTTGGCCAATACACCTAACGGTGAATAAAACCCCAATTTCTTTCTGTTTTGTTTGCTGTTTTTAAGGGTTTTACGGCGCTTGCAACACATTAAGGTCATATCAGCGCCAGTAAAAAGGAAGAAAATGGAAAAGTAAAAAGTTCTAGAATTACAATTAAAGCACCCAAGAAAAGGTAAGACAAAGGGGAATTGGTTCAAATAGGAAACAGATGTAGATTCCAAGAGCAAACTATCAAAGTACTTCGTTTGAGATCACCTAAAAGTAAAAGTCTCATCCAGACACAAGCACAGGCCCCCAATAAGAGGAACACACTCAAATGTTTACAAATTATATATAACATGTAAACAAACATAATACAGTTCATAACAGAGAGATGATTTACAAGGAAAAAAATATCATCTCCCAAAACTAACTCTACATTTGACTGTTTCCCTCTCAGTCAGGACATCCGACCAGGGCCAGGAAAAAACCAAGCAATCTCATACCAAGACAAAGACACAAAGCATGTTGGAAAACAGCCTAAAGGGGATAGAAGACACGGTAAGTACCTCCCTGCCCACTGTGGAGGTAGGGAACCCCACCCAGAATTTCGTTCTTTATAATTAAACAAATGCTATGATACAAATGGGGTCAAAACAAAGACATAAATAATATAATTCGGAATTTAAAAAAAAAATACAAAAAACCTAACCAAAAGACAAACACATTAAAAAACAAACACCTATAACATGGAACATAATCATATCCTATTGAGAGGCCCTATGTGCCACCTGGCGCGAAGATGGTTTCTTTCTTTTTTTGTTGTTGTTTCTAGGGCTTTAACAGCACAAGCGACACTTTAAGGTCATTTCAGCAAAAGTAAAAAGGAAGATGATGAGGGAAGGTTCTTGATATGAGGTTAAAGCACTAAAGAAAAAGTAAGACAAAGAAGATTCCAATATATCAATGTGCAAATCTTGACAGTACCTACTATAAGTTCCATCCAGGTACAAGCAAAGGATCCCGCTATGAAGGATATGACGATACATTCAAATACCTACAAAGTACAGATTCAAAACTAAAAAAATACATAACACAGAGATGGTTTATAAAGAAAAAAATATCATCGCTATAAAAAAAAAAAAAAAACACAAAACAATCATGCACTCCCTCTCAGTTAAGGCAGTTAAGGATCCCTACCAGGACTGGGGGAAAAAAAGAAAGAAAGAGCAATGCCCATCAAGAACAAAGCCGAGAGCAACATGGAAAGACAAAACAGATAAAGGGGATGGAAGACAGAAATGATGACCTATCCACCAACATTGGGAGGTCAAAAGACTACACATGATATGAAGAGGAAAACAGATAATAGTCTGTTCAAACAGTGGAGGAAAATGATTCTATACACACAAATTACAATAAGGTCCTATATAAATAGTATGGTAAAGAAAATCACAACTTCTTTGAGAAATGAGGAGAATTTGCTGCTCGTTAAAATTACCCCTTGGAATATTGTATTTACATCGATTTACAAACGATTTTCATGGCTCATTATATTTCATTTGACAATGAAAATGCAACTTCAAACTCAAATGTTATATTCACTCATTGGTCACAGCTGTGTGTCAGAAAATAATAATAATAAAAACAGTATTATTGTTAGATGATAACACTTGTTATTTAAAGCACAATATTTCATTGATCACCTGATATTGATAAGTTCTGTACAGGTTTAGTAATCATAAAGCAGCGCATTTACATCATTGACTGGAACGATCTTTGTAAACATAAAGAAGCTTGTCATGTTGTTTGCCAAAGATGTCAAGGAAACAATTTATTACAAATTCACATACTGTAATAATAAACGCATGCCACGAGAGTGGGCATATGATGGATGGCATCAAAGCACTTAATGATGAAGTAAGATGTCACTGGTCCACAAAGGAATTTTCCTGAGATTTGTAAAAAAGCTGTTTCAATTATAATTTAAAAAAAAATAAAAACAAACTGACAAGCACTGCTAAAACACAAACAGATTTAACAAACAAATGTAGGAAATCAAGAAAAGTTTGTTAGTTTTTAAGGCTTTACGGCAGTAGCAACACATTAAGGTCATATCAGCGCCAGTAAATAGGAAGAAAATGGGATAGTAAAAAGTTCTAGAATTACAATTAAAGCACCCAAGAAAAGGTAAGCGAAAGGGGAATTAGTTCAAATAAGAAACAGGTGTATATTCCAAGAGCACACTATCAAAGTACTTAGTTTGAGATCACTAAAAGTCTCATCCAGACACAAGCATAGGCCCACACACACTCAAATGTTTTACAAATCATATATATAATATAAAGAAAACATAATACAGTGCATAACAGAGAGATGATTTACAAGGAAAAAAATATCATCTCCCAAAACTAACTATACATTTGACTGTTTCCCTCTCAGCCAGGGCATCTGGTCAGGACCAGGACAAAACCAAGTAATCTCATTCCAATTCCAAGACAAAGACAGAAGGCAAGTTGGAAAACAGATATAGGGGGATAGAAGACGCAGTAAGTACCTCCCTGCCCACTATGGGAGAAGAAAATTTTGGGTTACATAAATTTCCCGATGCGCTGACAAAGTGATAAATAAATATATACTGCAATGCAAAGGCAAAACCTACTTTTAAAAAATCAATTCTCCCCTTTGAATATGTGCGATTGTTAATGGAACTATATAGTAGCAGCAGCAAAGATGAGTGTAGACAGTGCATTTTGCAACTCATCCTCCAGATCCAGAATAGTCAAACCCTATTTTCAAAAATTGAAAAACTGTCCAAGCTCATTCAGCGCAAACTGAAATACACAAGTTTAAATTTCCTGATTCTTCAAGGAGCAGATAAAAATCTTAATTTGACCAATTCAGATTTTTTAGGGTTTTGTCAAAGCAAAGCAGTAAAATGGTCATAATTTAAATAAATTACAAGCCCCCCAGAACCTCACAATATGAGAATAACAGAAGGACAGATGTAAACAAAAACATAATACCTTTACCAAAAAAAAATAAAAATAATAATAAAGATAAACATATTATTTCCAGTTTCTGTAGCATATCATAGTAGCAGATATTAAACCACAAGATGATGTCATCAAAAGATACGTGTCCAAAATGTGAAAGACCCTTCTTAAAACAAGTTGACAAATATTTAAAAGAGATGAGTGAAAAAAAGTGTGCGTTTCAAATCACAATGTGGAAAAGGACACTTTGGTAAAGAAGGCACTGATTGATTTCTAGGACATTGTAACATGAGAAGTCTTCATAAACAGTCAATCAGCCGATTTCTACACAAATAGCCAAGAGAAACCTGGTGCCCTTAAAAATTAAAAAAAAAATAATAAAAAATTCAAAACACACCCCCCCCCCCCAAAAAAAAACCCCAGAATGCACACATAGCTTTCTTTCTTTTCATACTAGAATATACTTCGCAAAGTCTCTCGAGCCTTACATACTAAATAAAAAAGTGATATGAAAAAAAATGATTTGAACAAACCTATGAAAATATCCCTGAGTGTAGACTAAGGCCAATATGGTTCCTCAAGATGGCTAAAGGTCTTCATTTCACAGTTTAAAGAAAAGAAGTCCATAGCTGATTCAAACTTTCCCACTGCAAATACATCTCCACGCTATCATTGTCATTCATGCAAAAACCCTGATAATAAAAAATCCCACCTCTTGTCAGTGGGTTAAAATCAGATTTTCGACAAAGTCAGAATTTGGCTTTGTTTACATCCATCCACTTCATCCTGCACATAATTAGATAGTTTCTATACCCCAAAAACACAATCTTAAATTGAACAATTCCCTTTAAGAAAAAAAAAAAAACAACAAAAAAAACAAAACAATAACACATAATTCTGAGTATTTAACAGAAATTTCATAAATCAAGCACTCATGCCATGGGTTTAAACATTAAAATTCAAGTTTTCTGGCAAAGCCAAAATCACCTAGACAAAAAAAAAAAAACCCTGAAAGTTGTTGATTTGTGGAATGAGTATGTACAATATGCCCTCCATGATTGCCCAATATAGAAAAGTATCCCATACATTTCATATGTCAGAGAATTCACCTCATTCAACTCCCTATCTAAACAGTGTTTTAAATAAATACAACACGACAATAATAAACAGATCCAATTAATCGCTAGCATAGTATTATTACACTTGCAATATCTTTATCCCCATTCAAGTTTTTTTTAAAAGGGATTCAAAAAACAATTCAACCATCCATAGCCATTCTCATGCACACAAACATACTGACTCCTGTACATTTAAATTTGGCGAATTTTGTACACCCCATGCCAAAATGATGAAGGTAGTAAAGTGTTGCATTTTCAGTAAAATTAAGAAGTAATATCACATTAATGCTTGTCTAGCAGAGGAGGTGCCAACACCTATGTTAAGATTATGTACATGTAAAAAAAATTGGATGGATGGATCAGCATAGAAAAATCTTGCTATGAGATATTCATAACAGATCGATTCAACAAATAAATGTGTAAGTAACCTTTTCCATTTCTACATTATTATATATATTATAATCATGTAGTCAAAACGATTACTTTTCATTAATAATTTCTTTCGAGTTGTAACCTAACAATAATTGCCTCTAGGGACAGTAAAGGTTATTATTATTATTAGTTACTATTAAAGACAATATATATATATATATATATATAATATATATATATATATATATATATAATATATATATATATATATTTTTTTTTTTTGAAAGTTAATGAAAAAGAATGACTTTTGTATCATAGAAACTAGAATTTAAGTGAGATTTAATTTTTTTAAAATAATACTAGAATTTCTTTGAAGTCCGAGGTTTAATATTTTCTAGAATTTTCCAAAGGCAAACTTAATCCATCAACACTTAAGGTAAAATATCTATGGTCAAAATGAAAAAGGTGTTAATTTGTGTAGCAGTGATGTACATGACATATGCTTGCAAATTGACTGAATGGTTTTAAAAAATATGTGATGGAAGTTGCATTTTTTATATTTCACATGGGGAAACACCATCCTCAGTTGTGAAATAAAAAAGATACTTGAGTGTCTTCTAAAGCCAAAGAGTAAGCAAGGATGAATTGTCATTTACTAGATAACCTACCGACATTGTGTTCTAAAATAAAAATCTGAATGCTTGATAAAAAATATGTACATATATTTATATCAAAATATATTGCTTTGTTCCATTTATATAAAGACCTAATCAAAATAAAACATTTATTACAAGCATCGAATAGTATAGCTAATCTGTGTCCAAGATCATAAAGACCTGGTGTGTGGCAGGACATTATCCATACATTTTTGGGCCTCTGCTGACAATTCCATGGCCTCCTTTTTGATTGTATCAATTACCCACTCCATGGCCTGCCTTCCCTAAATACGATGAGAGAGAGAGAGAATACTGTTAATGGATGCAAAAAAATGTCTCTTCCCATTAACAACCATAATAAGATCGTAAAATGCTTTTTGAAATGTCATTGGCAACTGTAAAGATTGATTAATACTTAGGCAGTTTTAACTTTTAGTTCCACTTATTTAAGTAGCAAATCAAGTCTGATAAGATGTTACTTACATATAATAAATGGAATGTTCTCAGTAAGAAGAAAAAAAACATACTTTATGGGCATTGTTTGACATAGCATCTGTCATCATAGTTTCCAATTTGCTACACCAGGGTAGGTTTGAAACTGTTACTGTAGCTTCTTGTTTTAAAATGGTTCTGAAAAAGCAATTGACCGTATGCAATATAAAAATACCCATGCAAAAATTAAGCGACAAAACAATATAATTTTACTTTTTTTTAAAGAGAGAAAAAGAAAATGTGATATTAGGCAACTTATCAATCTCTAATCAGTGCCGATGGTGACAAAAAGTGAAAAAGGATGACAACTTTGAACGATTGCCTTTAAGCCCCATTTTTACTTCACTAACACCCTTTAGAGCTATCGAGATGATAAACTATATTTGATAATCTAGATGCACTGCCAACTTCTGGAGAGTGGGTAAATGCATCTATACTAATTGTTCCACCATGCATCAAGTCTCTAACTGCTAAACATTTCTCGCATCTGAATTTGAAAACAACAAAAATAATTTGAAATAAAACTTACTTGGTTGGATCTGTTGGGTGTTGTGAGTAAACAAGCTGCTCATCGACACTCAGTACATTTGACAAAGTAACCTGTTAGAACAGAATCCAAACTACAGGTTAAACAAATGGGATTGTCACTGATGTGCAGTGTTAAGAACTGAACACCATATTTAATAATGTCAAGCATGTGAAACAAACAAAAGTCTTAATTACATTCACTGTATAAAAGATATTCTGATTTGGTCAGAGATCGATTATTGGTAAGTTAAACAATATATTCCCTTTTTCTTTTCTTTTGACAATAAAATCTATATCTTAAAAAAATTTTCAGTAAATCCTTCTAAAATACAGACAAATATTTTGTTCAATAAATTGCAAGTCCATTCATTAACAATTAAAAACTAAATTAAGTACAGAAATAATTAAACACGGAAAGAATGACATTCAAGCCTTACATTTTTGGTCCTAAGTGTGAATGTTTTTGCTTCGGGGTCAACAATGGAATGTTCATTAGCAAAACAAGTTTCTTGCATACCTATAAGCTGAAAGGAGAGTGGAAAGACATAATTTAAAATTAGTATTAAAATAACCATATATTTTTAAGGGTCACCTGCTACACATTTAAGTCATTTTAGCGCCAGTAAAAAGGAAGAAAGTGGGATGGTAAAAAAATTATTTACAATTAAAAGCACACGAGAAAAAGAAAAAGACTGGTTCTAAGAGACAGATGTAGAACACTATCAATGTACTTAGTTTGAGATCACCTAAAAGTCTCATCCAGACCTAAAAGCTCAGGATCCCACAAAGAGGTATACACTCAAATGTTTACAACACATCACATATTTTTTAAAAATAAATATAATAGTACATTAAAAGACTCTAGTCAGGGTTGGGACAAGACTATAATCTCATTCCAAGATAATGAGAGAAAGCAAGCTAGAAAACAGATATAGGGGGTTATATGACCTCATTTCCCACAAAAAAAAAACCTCACACAGGAAATAACCTTAGTTAATGCAGCAATAAAATAAGTGAGATTTGAACAAATTTGTTGGTTTTGACAATTCTTCCATGTTCCATGCATAAATGCAGACATAAGTTTCCCTCTTCCATAACTTTGCTAATAAGCAACCCAGAACTACCAAAATTTGAGACAATCAGGGTTCCCACTCAAAACCCATTTCAAAATTCAAGACTGCCAATTTTTTTTCAAGACCAATAGTTTCTCCAAAATTTTTGTATTTTTGTATCAACTGAACTTTTGTTTAAAATAAAAGTCAACGTCTTCATTCGCACTGACAGAGTGGTTTTTCATTGCCGTCCACACACACCACCAAATCTCAGCATCAATGAAATCAGACTTGAAACACAAAACTAATGATGAAGGCTTTGGCATCACCAATGCCTGCGTTGAATCAGAAGCGCAAGAGCTAGTAGACGTAGATGACTTTGCAACAAAGTTAAGTAAGGATCATCTGTCACTCCTAGATATAGCTAATGCTAGTGACTTGTAATTGTTCCCTTGCATGTGGGAAGTCAAAGCAGACCTTCTCATGGTCTTGATATAAATTACACAATATGCAGTTGCTAGTATTTTTAAACCAGTCTTTGAAAGCCGGATATTTGGTCCAGAACTCCTGGAATGTTCCACCAGGCATGATGATTAGCAGTTAACTTTACATAGCTTAATCAGTGATGACAATAGTAATCTATCAAAAAGGAAGACAATTTCTCGATCTCTCAAACACAAGCAAAATGTAAAAATAACAGGAACTGTATACATCAAATGCAAAAGTGTGTGGAACATAACAGTTCTTATGTTGAATAGGTAATAGAATAAAGTTTCATTTAATACCAAGTACAAGGTTATTCATAACATTATGCAGGGTGTCCAGCAGACATGTTAACAATTCTTGCCATCCCCACAGTGTTCTATACGCTTAAAAAGACATTCCTTCTTAAAATAGGTCTAACCTAAACACAAAGTAACAGCAGAGGTGAAAAATGACTGGTCACAAAAAAAGGAGGACTTTTCTCTTGTATAGTGGTGATGGTAAGGACGATGATGAGGCGGTGGTTACAGTAGTGGTTGTGATAGAAGGGATGATGGTGATGATGTGGTTGAAGTAATAGTGGTGGTGATAGTAGTAGTCGTTGTGGTGGTAGGGATGATGATGTGGTGGTGGTGATATGGATGACGATGTAGTAGCTTTTGTAGCAATGGTGGTGGTAGGTATGATAATGTGATGGTGGTTCTAGTAGTTGTGGTGGTAGTGATGTGGAGGATGTGGTTGTAGTAGTGGTGACAGGGATGATGATGTGGTAGTGTTTGCAGCAGTAGTGGTGGTAAGGATGATGATGTGGTGGTGGCATGGATGGCGATGAGGTGGCGGTTGTAGAATAAAATAATAACTACTTTGAATAAAGCACGTATCCTCTGTGCATTTTAAGCTCAATCTCATTATTTCCGACCAAGTATGAAATATCCTACCAATTTCCGACTTCCCTGGACACCCTGTTATAATGTGAGTACAGGGTGACAGGGAAACTTAACTCTGAAACATACCCCATGTCTTCTTGTATCTTTTAAAATTTTTTTTTTACAAAAAAAAAGACATACATACAAGACAGTAGATGATGACAAGTTCTAATGTTAAAAAAAAAGTGGATTGACAATAAAACGAAACATAGATCTGCCATACATACTTGAACACATACCTTTGTAACTAAACTTGGAATACCCCAAGATGTTGACATGAGTCTATGGGATTTCAATCTTCCTTTCTCATCAATAGTGCGATCAAGTGTGTCAATGCCCTTTACCCCTGGGTTGTGAGGGTTGGGATATTTTCTCCATGCCGCAGTTACAACAGTCTCCCAACTGTGGCTATAAGGACAAGAAAGAGTGATTCATTTCACTAATACTAATAATCAGCAATCAAGAACAAAATTTGACGTTTGAGATACAGCAGGAAGAAAGAGATTAGCATAGAACTGAGAAATTATACAATGCAAAACAAAACAAAAATTATCCTGACAAACATAAAAAGTTATTGACTTTCAAAGCTATTTGAAAACTGTTTGATGATCACAGTAATTCGATATATCACCATTTAAATTTAAGCATGACTATAGTTGTAAATAAAATTTTAGAGCACAACAATTTTGTGCACCAATATCTACAGCAACTGCCACCACCATTACATCATCATCAGCATTATCCTTTTATACTTATAGTCATCACTACCACTACTACATCACCACCACCATCACTACACAACAACAGGCAGATCGTAAACGAAATGCAAAATAATAATAGAAGTAATAGATAGAGTAATATTTTTCGTAGTGTTTTTAAGCACCTCCGTTGACGGTGTATCTTAACGGATCGTTTTTATACACCTCAGTCACACACGCGCATCCCACCCAATTCCATTAGCAATATTTTGTTTCTGTAATTGGACATGGCGAAAGTTATATTGTGACATCTATAGGATGTTTTTGTTAACAAATTTATATAAAAATAAGAATAATTTTAAAAATCCAAATATAAAACCAGAAAATAGAAGTTGCATTGAAGGTAAAATAATGTTTTAGAAAGACCTTATTAAATGTGATGAGTGCAGTCGGGTGGCTCCGTAGCGCAGTGGACAAACTGTCAGATTCTAACCTTGAAATTTGAAAGTACCGCGTTCAATTCCCATATTGTTGTAGAAATATTTTTTTTATTTTTTTTTAAAATTTACTTTGTTTTTGTTTGCTTTTTTATTTTTTTTTTCCAAAAACTTTTTATGTTTTTAAAAACTTTGATTTTAATTTTCTAAAATTATTTATTTAATTGAGATCAGTATTTGTGTGCCATGTTTCTTTTTATTTTTACTGTAGATTATTCAAATTATTGTTATTATTCTTTAATTTATTATCATTGCATAGTATAGTATAAGCGTGCATCGGTAATCACTAAGCAGCATGCTAAACTACAATCTAAAACTATTTAAACCTCATGGGCGTTTGCAGCAACATTTTCATTAATTTACCATCACCGCCAACTGAGGTGCATGATAAAAATAAAAACGGTGCGTTTTTGTACACTTCCCAACGGAGGTGCATAAAAACGCCACCAATCAATATTATCTTATAAGAAATAATAACCCATATTTTTAAAAAAAATGATAAATGTTTATTTATATTTTGCGCTCACTCCTTTTTATACTAGACATACAATAAAGCTCAAGGCTCGTTCTACTTCTAGACTACTGCAAATAAGAACGAACCCGCATTTGCTGTCTATACTGCGAATAACGAATAATATTACGCCAATTTCAATTAGGTACGCTATCTCTATTCGCAGTACTAACTACTTCGAATAAATCACTATTCACAGTAGTACTTCGAATAGTAGAGGTGGCCTAAATGAAATTAAGTTATAAACGTAATAAAATGGTACCATGGCATGAGTATGAGCATGAGTAAGAGGATGACAAGGTAATGAAATGAATGATAATCGATCTGTAATTTACAGAAAATGTCTTACTTGAATGTGTGCTCACTGTTCCAAATCCTCATTTTTGTAAACGATTGTTTAATTGAGATAAAAGACAAAATGTTTAAATTGTGGCACTAAGTATTATTTTCAAGTGTTATCAAATTTCCTCAGAATTACACAAGTTAACTGGCCGAAAGAGGAGCACATGCAGTGTTTTAATTGTGCTTCCCCCCCAAAAAAAGGACAAGGGTCGAATGAGACGAATGAATGACGCAAATTCGCATGCTTCCGCCAACGTGTGGGCGGGGTTACGATCTCTAAAAATAGAAACACTTCATGGTAGATGGTACAATTTGGCTAATCGAAAAGTGGTTTATGTGTCAGATTTTTGCGGTTATTCTTCACCGTTAAAACTACAAAAATACATGTTAAGAAATACCACTATGCAATGGTGTTTATGCAGTCAAAAGACAAAATAGATCATCACGCCATATGATATTATCACCTTGCCTGAATTTACATTTTGACATAAACCTCAAACGTTCCAATGGTAAAGTTTTTGTCTGAATATTCAAAGCTGTCAATTAAACAATCTGACAAATCTTGCCTCACTTTTGCACTGGAATTTTACTCGAAATGCTGCCAGATGACCACATGCATAGCCAAACAAAACAAAATTGGTAGCAAGGAGGAATCGTGTTTGTATTGTTAATTTTGATTGAATGATTTATTTATTTTGGATTCATATTCTAGAAATTATAGAGCAGTAAAGTTAGTTGCCCCAAACGTAAACAAAGGTCGAGAAGCACGTGGCAAACCACATGTTCCTGTCTTGACAGCTCACGTTCCAATGTAAATAATAGAAAAAAATAACCTTTAAAATTTGGCTGTTAGGTGGCAAAAGAAACACATATTCATAAATACTCGATCATGCATCAAATAATGTCTAGATATGGATATTTTATGGAACAAAAGGTAAAATTTTCTAAAATTTATCAAAAGTTACAGTCTATCTATTTTTAGACCAGAGCAAATTATTGCGCTGGTGTGAACAAAACGAGAATTATTCGGAGCCTGATTTTCATAATAATTTAACCTTATATTATTATTTCTGCAACTGTTAGATTTTATGTAAACATATTTTCAATACTGAAAGTGTATTGCCTACAACTCAAACTACAAAATTGGGAGACCTATATTGTGCGTAAATTATTCCGGTCCCTAACGGAAATCACTAGCAACTTGTTATTGTTTACGTTTGGGGCACCTAACTTTACTGCTCTATAAACTAGAGGTGTCTAAATGAGCCAATAAGATGGAGAGAAAGATAAAATGAGTAAATTTGACTCATAAATAAGGGAACAACACAAAACAAAATACGTTTCGGCCTTTGGCCTTCACCAAGAAGGCCGAAACGTCGTTTGTATTGTGTTGTTCCCTTTTATTATATGAGTCACATTTACTCACTTTATCTTTCTCTCCATTTTAAAATTATAACATTGTCGCGCTACTCGAGGTTCCAGTTGGTTACTTTTGAATTAAGTACTTATTATTGTTGAATAAATAAAAGATTGTTCAATTTGAAATCCAAATCGTACCTGTCTCAAAGAGAGAATATGAAGTGTAAGTGGCAGATAATGACAAAAAGATGTGTGTGAGGGGGGGGGGGGTAGCAATGGTGCCGACATAAAACCGGTTTGAGATGGCTGGGCACAAAATAAGAAACAACGAATGGTAATGATCAATACGATCATATCAAGGTGGCCAACGTGCGTAATTTCGCGACTCAGTGCATTATCAAACTACAATATGCATGATTACAATCGATTTTCAATTTTAAGACGTCAGTGAACCAGATAAAGAAATTGAACTTTTAATCGTTAATCATCTGACGTAACGATTAGAATGATAACCCCCCCCCCCCCCCCCCCCCCCCCAAACATACACACACAAAAGGATGGCCAAGTTGAACCGAGGTCGAAATAGGATTATTATGATAATGACCTCAATCGCTGTCAAGGTTACACAAGTTTTACCGGCCAATTTTTGCTGCTGTATTACATCATTATTTCTACTTTCGATATTACATTAAAAATATTATGGAAATAGTTCTATTCAATATTATTCCTTGATTGATTAAAATAATTTTGAAATGATTTTGCAACGTATTCTAGCATAATACTCTTTTGTCAAAATGGCCCTAAAGCCCGGTACTTTTATTTGTTATATAGAAGACGATTGGTTGATCGTTTGAAAGCTTAGCTAATAGAACAAGCTCTAACAAAAGTTGAATGTGTCCATAGTAACTCATACAATATGGCGCACAGAGTGAAGGAATCCTAATTCTTTTTGTTACATTTTTTACATTGTGTAAGTACTGCATATGCATCTCAATCTTCAAAAAATATTTCAGACACAACATTTAACAATATCTATTTATTTTGTTGTGTGTACATTTTGTGTGTGTTTATTTTTGCCTGCTCGGCGTTCCATTGCCATTGATTGTTGATGATGTTGTTGACGTTGTCTCCCGTTTCTAATCTATAGACGTTTAGACTAGTTACACAGATATCTAGTAAAATAAAGGAGTAGAAACACGCAGTTTTAACTGAATACCCGATTTTTAAAAACGCTCTTTTAAATGGTTGGCCTATGTTCTGTCATGTATTTTGGAGACGATCACAGATTTATGATTTCTAGATAGTACGTAGTAGTCTACTAAGTTACTGAGCCGAGCCCAGTTAGTCAGTTAGCCTAGGCCTATCTAGTTTGTCTTTAACTTCAGCAGTCAGTAGAGATGGCCTTACTAACTTCAACCTAGTCCTACGGGAGTCCGAATAAACTTTCAATTTATAAAGCATCTTGTCTCTAGTTAAGAATGGATGTGTTTATGAAAAAAATATTTTTCTTTCAAAAGTGAAAATAGCCTGACAGAGACATGAGATGATAAGCATCAAGAAAATCCGGGGTTTTTTTCTTCAGAAGGTTGGACGTGGAGTTGGAGCCATTAGGAAATCCTCTATATATAAATATTAAAAATAAAATATTGATGATCGACTAGGAATTTTCGATGATTGTGATAACAAAGAGTTGTACTATGGTTATCGATAGAATTGTATTAAAAATCGAAGGTGTAATTTGTGCAATGGGTGACAAATACAGTTAGTAAACGCTCTCTAACTCTAATTCAGAGCTGTGCAATCTGGAAATATTTACCATCTGTATAGGTAAGATGGGCACAAATTCTTCATTTTTGTTTGTGCTCTATATTCCAAAAATCGTTATTCTGAATCCAAATTCCCAATTTGGGAACTAGTAAGTATAATATTATGTAGTAGGCTTCCATAATCCGAACATTCAATCTTGAAAACACCATCCACTATCTTAAAGTGATCCAATATGTTTGTTGCTAGTTTACCAATTAAAACAAAATGACAAAAGTAACGAGTGAGGTCAGTGGAAGTTTATCAAGTCAAGCCCTCATAGTCTTCTATTTAATTTTTTTTCTTTGATTCTTGCTCTGGGATTTGTACCAAAGACTGAAACTGACTAAGATCGTGCTGGGATCACCCTCATTTCAATTTGATTGTTTAGTCAAATTCATGTTTTTTTATAAACGTGTTTTAATGTTGCTGCTAAATCTCATCAAATTTTGATAACATAATATACGATTCATCTACCCATTTTTCAATCGTTCTCCACAGAACCATGCCTCTTGGACCATTTGGAGAGATAGTGGGTACCACAGGCACCTTAGAGGCCTTGGGACCCGATGCTCAAAACTACCAAACACGTGTGGTTGCTCCACGCAATCCTAAACTTATCAAAGATGATGAGATCCATGAACATAAAGTAAGTATGCACATTTACTGCAATTATAACTCTGTTGATCCACTTAGACAATGAACAAATTTAAAAAAACATTGTAGATTGTTTTTAAAAACATCTAATTACATACAATTTAAAAACATGATACCCTTCAGCACCATTAGATACTGCCGCCTAGGTATTCCATGAAGGAAAATTGAAAATCCATCAAACAAGATGTCTGATGTTAACAGGAATCACCCATGTTGTCCAAAGTGAGCAAATTGCGGTTTATAATCTTGTAGGGCTCAAACCGGGGACCTTCCGGATTACAGTGCAATGCCTTAACCACTCAGCACTCCACCCCTCATATAGATTTTACAAAATAAGAAAATTGAATTAAAGATCAGTATTGCTGTGAAGAAACTCACAAGTACTGTGTCTCTATTATACACATTTGTTTTGTTGGAATGGCTGTGTGGTATAGACACGCTCTGCTTATGACCTTTGATCAAAGATTTGAGTGTAGCTGTAAGTAAGCAAAGTTGAGTCCTTCAAAAAGGCTCTTTAGTCACATTTTCTCACCACATTTTGTTGTAAAATTAGTAATGGCCAGGAACAATATTGTCTATTGGAAGGAAGTGTTTAGGGAGACCAAGATTTTGGTCTCCCGGCGTAAAACTGTATTTATAGAACTGTTTCTTTATGTTGAAGAGGCGAGTTTTTACTTCTATTTATTTATTGCTTGCCTGTTTGTCTTTGTTGCTGTTTTTGCTTTAAAATTTTTTTTCTTTTCTTTTTTTTTTTGGTTGGGGGGGGGGGGGGGGGGGGTATATACGCCAACAAATGTCAGAAAAGAGATGCAAGTTATTGCCGGTCGCCCACACAATTTTTTTTTTATATATATGTAAATTTATATAAAAATAATAATAATTTAAAAAATCGAAATATAAAACCAGAAAATAGAAGGTGCATTGAAGGTAAAATAATGTTTTGGAAAGACCTTATTAAATGTGATGAACAGTCAGGTGGCTCCGTAGCGCAGTGGACAAGCTGTCAGACTCCAACCTTGAATGTACCGGGTTCGATTCCCATTGTTGACATTTTTTTTTTATTTACTTTGTTTTTGTTTGCTTTTTTTCTTTCTTTTTTTTTTTCAAAAACTTTTTATCATGTTTTTAAAAAGCTTCAATTTTAATTTTCTAAAATTATTTATTTGAGATCAATATTTGTGTGCCATGTGTCTTTTTACTTTTGATTTTTTAAATTATTGTTATTATTCTTTAATTTATTATCATTGTACATCGGTAATCACTAAGCAGCATGCTAAACTACAATCTAAAACTATTTAAACCTCATGGACGTATGCAGCAACATTTTCATTAATTTACCATCAACGCCAACGGAGGTGCATAAAAACGGTGCATTTTTGTACACCTCCAATAGAGGTGTATAAAAACGCCAACTATTATTTTCTCTCCGTGTCAGCATGCATTGTTATCTAATAAAAAACAAACTTGACAGTAATTATCTCAAGGTTTTGTTCTTGTTGCTTGTACGTATCTTTGATTTCCATTTTGTATTAAAATAACGTCATGATTTTTTCCGTTTTTACATAATTCTCCCACCATATCTGGCCCCGCGGTTTTATGCATTTTAAAAATGAAAGAACAACAACAAAAACATACAGGCAAGCAAAGAATAATAGAAGAAAAAACTCGCCTCTTTAACATAAAGAAACAGTTCCATAAACGAAAATCTTGGTCGCCCTAGCCAAAATGGGCCATTTTGGCTAAGGAGACCAAGATATTGGTCTCCCTAGCCAAAATCGACCAATATGGCTAGGGAGACCAAAATCTTGGTCTTCCTAGCCTCTACCCTATTGGAAAGAAATCATAACATGGCTCCATACTCTGTATTGCTTTTAGCATGGGACTCCTTGTAAATTATTTTGAGCACATTTAGCGGCTATTTTAAAGCTCTTCTTTTTTCTTCTGGTCATAAATTTGCTATTATTATTGTTATCATTATTATTATTATTATTATTTTTATTATTATTATTATTATTATTATTATTATTATTATTATTATTATTATTATTATTATTATTGTTATTATTACTATTACTATTATTTTACAACAGATGACACCAAGCAAGTTTCTGTTTGACACATCACTAAGTACAGAACAGAAACTTGCAAATACACACATAATGAGAATTCCCAGGAAAGTAGAACTACTGGATATGGGGGATACTTCGCTTCAAAAGGTTTGCTCCATTTGATTCTTGGCTATGGAATTAACACTTCATAACTTATCATATTTGACCAATGAACTAAATTTGTTATTCAGTTGTTTACTGCCATGATCGAGATTAATCCTTTGCTGACAATTAGTGTTAATAATTTCCATTAAATGAAATGATTACCCCATTCTATAAATTGTGTTTGAAATTCAATTTGTGGTTATTAGGTTAAAGCATAATGCAGTGTTTTGATTAGACTATCACAATTATATCAAAATTACCATACTATGTTGGTTCAGTTCTTAGTAGTTGGATATAAGAGTGTACGAAATTTGGTAACATCATTAAAACACTGCATTCCTTTTATACTTTACTAAGTAAAGCTATAAAAAGATTCTAGTGTGCAAGATTTGAATAGGATTAGTGGTATATGACACTATCAGATAAAGAAGAGAGGAAAATTCAACCGTAATCTTTTTTGTTTTTGTACTTTTGGATGCTTTTTTCACCTTCTTTAATTTACCATTGTATTGTAGTCCTTTAATTCACATTTTATTATCTTACCAAATTTTAATGCTTTTTTTCATTTCATGTCAATTAACATTGAATACATCATTGCCATTGATATAAAAGGATGTACAAATTTCTCTTAATGTGAAATTAGAATTGTAGGTAATATATTCTGACCTGTTCTATTCTCAGTTTTCCAAAGTCAACATCGATGAGCCAATGTTCCAGCCATTTCCATCAGAGATCTATTTTCAAAATTTCAATCCCTTTGAAGTTTATGAAGTCCCACTGGTCCTCAGAAACAATGACAAAGTATGAGTCTTTCTCACTTGATTCTGTTTTTGTTTTTTTCCTCTTGAGATCCGACGTTTATCAGACACATATCAAGGATTTTCTTTTTTGATAATGGCCTAATTCTGTTATGATTTTGATTCAATCTTTGAAGAATTAAACATATTTTTATGAATGCAATATATATTCTCTTTAGCCAACCATAAGCATGGAAAATGATCATGAGTCATAAATCATGATGAAAGTATATTAATGATTCTTATGATTTTTTGGTTTTCATTTGATTATTCTTGTTTTGATTTTAAATTCTTCATTTTCGCGCAGGTCCCCAGGCTAGTTAAAGTCACACAAGACAGTTCCCCTTACTTCAAAATCATCAGTCCAAATGATGTAGGTCATAAAGTAGGACCTGGACTTCCCACCACATTCAGAATCCAGTTTATGCCCGATGAGAAAAAAGTTTGTGTCCCTTAATTTTTTAAACACCAAATACGCAGCTCATTTTTTTTTTTATTAAAAAAAATTTAATCTTGTTTGATAAAATCATTACTTTTTTTGCATTTCTTGCATTTGTTTGTTTCTATGTTCAGAGATAATAAATGTAATATAAATTCTTTATTTTCATTTTAATACTGCTAATTCTTTTTTAAAAAAAGATTAATTTAATTTTAAAGGTTTTTAAAGTAAATTTATTTATGGAAAATCAAAGGTATTTTAACCATTCTTAAAGTACTCTTAAAATCAAAAATAAGAATGATATTTAAAGTTTACAACTATTATATTCTCTTATCAGGATTACAAACATGAGCTAATTTGCATAACAGAGAGGGAAAAATTTGTTGTACCGGTCAGAGCCATCGGTGCCAGAGGGATTCTTGATTTTCCTGATGAAATCAGATTTCCGACTTGTCCTGTTAAATATCCCAACACAAGAACTCTTCTAGTCAGGAATATTGGAAGCAGGGAAGCTAAATTCAGTCTCAAAGTTGATCCGTGAGTAATTTTACCATTTCCTTTATCATCATTTATATCTTTCTTCATCTTTGCTAGTAGCCAAGTGAAGGTTAATCTTAACTTATGATTTAGAAAATTACGATTATTAGTTGGAAGGGATATAAAACAGATTTTAAAACTCTGACACAGAAAGACACCAAGTACTGTAATATCCCTCCTAACCACTCATATCCCAGAGGGATAAAGTGAATATGCGTTTTTTTTTATCACTGCATGAACTACAAAGCTTTAATTTAAAAAAGAAACAATCACTGCAAAATTTCGTATTAAACAAGTTTGAGGATGTAACAATAGATCATTACTGTAATCAATTTGTCTGAAAACAGGCAAATGTGGAGCAATAACAAGGCAGCGAATTATTCAAATGAATCAGCAATAGGTTTTTTTTAATCTAGTGCCTTGATATTCTTTTAAAAACAACAACGAGGGCATTCCATCAAGACTCATAAAATGTCAGGAAAAAAATATCACGTATAATTTAAATTGTCACTAAAGATTGGTGCTTGTAGATTTTAAGGGATGTTACTTGTGATTTTAGTTAGATTTTTAAGTGTTATAATGGATTGAGATGCGGTTTGAAGGGATGTAATTATCAATAAAAGTTAATAATACTAATGATAATAATAATACAATCCATTCTAAGCGCCATTACATCTATCTAGAGAACCATTTAACAAATTTAACTAGTAAAACTTAATGACATAACTCACAATTATTATAATAAAACATTTCTAAAAATGAACACTCCCCCCCCCCCCCCACACAGACACACACATACACACTGACGAATATAATATAACATATTATGACTTGCACAACTTGCTATATTGGATGAATTTTTTAAAAAGAAGCATATTGTTTATCAGAAACAGATGAATATCTTTATATTTTCATAATTAAAAAACCTCCTAAGAATGAGTAATCCAAATCTAAATATTTATTCCATATTTTGAAAAGAATTCTATTATTCCATATATTATGATCACTTGGACCCAATTTTAATTCATTACTCATTTTTCTAATGAATAATCACAACCCCTTTTTATAAATACCATGTAATTAGATCATGGATGCATTAATAGATCAAGATGTAACGAACATTTTATGATGGACTCTTTGATATAATCATTGTGAATTGATTCAATCATTAAAAAAAAAATCTTTCTCTGATACATTTTAGACCATTCTCTGTAACTCCTGACATTGGCACTCTAGGGGTTAAGGACAGTGTACAGATAACCCTGGAGTTCAAACCAGAAAAGGCAGGAGATGATAAAAAAGATCTTTGTCTTACTTATGACACAGGTAATCTCATTATAAGTTGTAGTTTGTTTGAAAATATTTTTAAAACATGTGAAAGAGGCCCATGCTTTATAACAAACACTTACAAATATATCTTTATTAGATGCAATATTTGCCTGATAGTAATGGTAGTGAGGAGGATAATAATAATGATAATAATAATAATAATAATAATAATAATAATAATAATAATAATAATAATAATAATAATAATAATAATATCAATAATATCAATAATAACAATAATGTAGCACAGAGCGAATAGATTGACATTACATTAAACTTCCGTGTTTATTTATTTATTTATTTTTTGTCATATGACATAATATTAATGATGATGATAATAATAATAATAAGAAGAAGAAGAATGATGATGACAATAATAATGATAATAATAATAATGATGATGATAATAATAATGTAATGGTAATAATAATAATTATTATCATTATATTATTATTATTATTTATTATTATTATTATTATTATTATTATTATTATTATTATCATAATCATCATAATATGTAATGATATCCATAACTGCTCATACTCTTAAATAATCAAAGATTAGAAAGCTTTGAATACATTTTTCTTTGTTGAATCAATTTCTAATTAAATTCGTAGGAGAAGAGGTCTTCATTTCGTTGTATGGAACTGCCCAAGATGCTATGGTCCGTCTTGACAAGAACTCAATTCGTATTGAGAACACTTACATCTCTATGGCAAATCAGAGGACAGTTAACATCAGCAACAAAAGTGACGTCATTGCTCATTTCAGATGGACGCAATTTGCCAGTCAGGATGATGAAGACCAACAGAAATTGCTGTAGGTTATTTTTCCTTCAACTATTGATTTTGATCACGATGGCTTTTTATAGTTTGTCTTTTCTTACTACTGTTGAAACATGGGAAACATTTTGTGTATTTGACTTTTAATTGTGCAAAAGAAGAAACTTTATGATTTAAAGATTGCTATTTATTTATGATTGACAGGAGGGCAAGATAGATAAAGCATCATCTCATTCGGTTAAAAATTGTTTAAACGATTACTTTGATTAACTCCTCATCAGAAAAGCCCAATTCCATTTGTATGGGGTGTTAAAGCCAACAGATTTTTTCTCAGCTGAAAATACAAACAATAAAATTGTAATTTTGAAAAATGATTTATTCGTAAAGTTTGGAACAAAGCTTTTAGAGTCGATGAAAGAATCTTTAATTGAGCAACCCCTCCGGCCTAAAAAAATAACAGTCAAATTATTTTGTTGCAAGCTGCGTGCATAGATGAAACTTTCAAATGAGACAGAATGTTAAATTGTGACAAAAACTTTCTTTTGTCTACAACTTCAACTTACTTTGGCTATAATATTTTGCCTCAGATAAAGTGCAGGATTACGTTATTAATTAGATTTACTTACTGCTCACAATTTGAAATGATCCTATCATCTCACTTTTGGCAACGTGTTCTAAAATTGTTGTAATCATCTTGAACTCTCAAAAATTATTTTGTTTTAAATTTCTAATCTGAAAACAATAATGCAAAAATAAGAATGTAAAGAAATGTACAGTATTCTTAGATTTATCTCTCATGAAATCCTTGAAATCAAACCCAATGCTTTCTTTTTCTCTAGTCGTCAGATAGAGCTTGACCGGGAGGAAAACAGTGACACTGATCGGTTTTTGGATGAATGTGTTGCGGACCCCACATTGAGAGACAAATTGTCTATTTTGTCCAGAACTTTCCAGAATAGAAAAAGGGTGAGTTTAGTGAAGCTTTACAATTGGTTATTTTTTTTCTTTTCTTTTTCACCAAGTGGCATTATCAGGTAGAGAGGTATTTTGTATAATGTACCCCACCGCATCCGTCTGGTATTATGTTGGAATGAAATTGATAAAATCAAGTGTACAGTCAAAGTTGAAATTAGTAAATTTAAGGTTTTAGAAATTAAAGAACAAAAAATTACTCTATCTCAGTTCTTTTAAGTTAAGCTATAATTTGACTTTAAGCAATAGATTGACCCCTATATAACACGATTTTGAGACGATTGCAAAAATCAAGTTATCCTTGTCAATATTTTAATCTCAAAATTTATATTCTGTCACAGGCTGTGGAAAATGATCCTCTGCTCTTTGAAGATGACGTCATTTCTATAGAGCCAGTGGAGGGGGATATTTGGCCACACTCTAATTTTGAAATAAATGTTGTCTTCAAGCCTCGAGAAGCGACCTCTTACACCAGAACTGCATATTGCGACATTACTGGCAGAGAGAGTCGTCTTCCTCTCCGTATCCGCGGCGATGGCATGGGACCCCAGGTCGACTTTTCCTTTGATGTCTTGGATATGGGTAACATCTTCATCGGCTCCAAACACACCTATGAGATTGTCATTGCCAACAAGGGAGATATTGATGCTATTTACAGGTAAATTGTTAACTCAACATAGGTATGTAGCTTGGTGAATACATCCAATGGTATTCAAATATCGTTGGAGGTGGTTCCAACGAGCAATTGTTGTAGACACAATACAGAGACAGAACCATCTTTAATGTCAAGATTAAGATTTGTTGACTTTGATCACGAATAAGATGATGGCAAAAGTCTTAAATATTAAAAAAATAATTATTGAATTATATCTTTTTCTTGTTGGTTTGTGGTTGCCTAACAAAATCTAGAACAAGTCAATTGTTTCAGGATTCAAGTGCGATTTTGAATCTGTATTACTGGAGATGATATTCAATGGCAATATAGAACCTCTCATAACGAAACGCTACTTTTCAAATGATATTGCATATAAGAGAAACCCATTTCATGAATAAGACATTTTTTTGTTTTGTTTTCTACTCAATTTTTTTGCACATTTCCATGCAATTAATATAAGTAAATGACACCTACTTTCTCATCCCTGTTTACTAGTGTGGTTCCCAACACCTCCATCTTTGGACCGTGTTTTGCCTTCAATCCAGCGGAGGGAATTATTATGCCTGGAGGCCACCAAGCCATTGAGGTCTCCTTCAACAGTCCCTACCTTGGCGATTTTGAGGAAGTCTTCTGTTTCCAGGTGGATGGGCAACCACAACAGTCCAAAATCACGTTCAAGTGAGTGCAGAAAAATGCATTGTTTTTGATCATGTTATGGAGCAATGTCGGGGGAGAAAAGGTAGAGAAGCATAAAATAAAAATGCCATGAGATGAGTTATATAAATCTTATATGGTGTTCTTTTGTATCACACACGAAAAATATACTGGCATTTTGACATTTTCTTTTTAGCCCTTCCCTCTTTCATTTCCCTGCATTTTTAAAAACACAACTCCATATTATCTACCAATATTGATTCTTCAACACCAACGGTTCTTCTTTTATACAAAGGGCATCCATTTCTTCTATCTTGTCATTATCTTATTTTTTCAGGCTTAACTTGAGATAATAGATATAAATAAACCCAAATATTATAAAACCCTAAATCAAGGATGACATGTAGTACAATTATTTCTAATCTTGTTTAGATGTAATTGGCTCTCGATTTTAAAAAAATTATATACCTAACCAATTTTATACTTTATTGGACAAGTCACCACCTTCAGGTATTGACTAGCAAAAGAATAAGAAAGAAATTATTTTCACATGATAGTCTTTGTAACTTTGCTTTTTTATTTTTCCAGAGGAAGTGTTGTTGGCCCAACTTTCAATTTTGATATTGCAAAACTTAAATTTGGTACTGTACCATTTGGATTTTTGACTTCACGGGTAAGTGAATTTTGCATCTGTAGCATGGTTCAAAGGAATATTTGTTTTTTTTCTCCCCCACTTCTCGCTCTTTGAGAATGAACAGAAATTTCTTTTAAGTTTTCTTTTGTCAGAGGATTATTTTTGAAACGACCCTCTTTGATATTCTTGAAATGTCTAAAATTTTATCTAGAATATTTATTCCTGCATTCATTAGGTATGCAACTTGGTGAACACATCTTTAGTTCCAATGGTATTCAGGCTTCGTGTGCCAGGAGATGGTTCCAACAAGAGCGTTTGTTGTACACACGATATAGAGAAAGCACCCATGGATGTGGGACCGCCACCAATTCAAGACCCCAAAGAGTTTGAGATTGTTCCTGCTAGTGGAGTCATTCCCCCTCAGAGTGAAATCAAGGTAGGTTTATAGTATAGGGTGTCAAGCATTTGTTTCCAACATTTTAGAAATTTCTTAAGTAATCATTGTTCTATTGACTTTGTTATTTTGTTGTTTGTTTTTTTCCTGAGGAAGATTAAAAGCACACAATCATTTTCTTCTCTACAGATATAATTGTCAATATGAAGTAAAATTTTAATTTTAATTTGTTGTTTATATTTCATATGTCCCTCAATCTAGTGTAATGCTTGAGTGAAGCAAATGACGAAAAGTGAATTTAACAATGAAATGATCAAAGATACGAAATTCAATTTTTCCACTGTAAGAATCAATACTTTTTTTTTGGTCTTGATCAGGCATTTAAATTTAACCCCCGTCTCCATTTTTGACTTGGATTCAATTCTAGCCTAGTTCACCTTTAGGTAATATTAGTTTGAAGTAGTGGGTCACATATATATATATATATATATATATATATATATATATATATATATATATATATATATATATATATATATATATATATATATATCTATATATTATGTCATATCAAAGGGAATCAAATGAATGTTTAAGATCATTTGTTTAGTATGCAGAGATTGGAATGATTTATTTGTTCTTCTTTACTTTCCATAACATTCATTGAGAGAATAGATACATTATACTACCTCTCTTTTTCATATCATCCACTTTCAATTTCATCGCATACTCACATATAGAATAGTAATGAAATTATGTATTCAGACCGTCTTCATTTTTTAATGCAATTTATTTATATTCAATGAATTCAATTCAATGCCTTGATCAATCGCTTCATCCAGGTAACAGTGAACCTAGTCCCAAACACTTTGAAGAAATATGACTCAGCCCTTGTAGTGGATGTGGAGAGAGTTGGGGAGGAGATCATGTCTCTACCCATATCAGCCAAGTAAGACATTGATTTTATTTTGGTGATTTGTATTAATATGGGAATGCATAAAATGTTGATTTTATTATTTTTTTTTCATTTTTTTTTTTGGAGGAGGTGATGTAATATTTTTGTCTATTAATTTTGGGACAACTTTCGAGGTGTTTTCTGGTAAATATAATCATATCTGCTGACCTTTTTGTTAATGTTATTTACACGTTAACAAATCTTTACAATTAACAGATCGATGGTCCCTGCTATCAACAACTTGACGCCACTTCTCAACTATGGTCGCTGCTTCCTGCGTCACCCATATGAACATAGCATCCGTTTGCACAATGACACAGAACTGCCTGCCAAGTATGAAATTATTCCCCAAGAAGAGCTTGGTCAAGAAGATCCTCCTATTTCATATCAAAGCCCCCAGCCAAAGGTATGTGTGTGTATGTGTGTGTGTGTATATGTATGTGTATGTGTGTGTGTGTGTGTGTGTGTGTGTGTGAAATATAGGATTTTAAACGCATATGTTGCTGTCATTCCTCTATTGGATAGGACTGCCTTATCAAATTATTTATTCACTACCCCACAACCCCTATTGAAAGTGTACTCAGAATTGATTTTAATTGTTTTAAATTAGATGGTGGTTGTGGGACTTTGGTGTACATAAATTAATCAAGTTTCTGGAGTTGCAGTATAAATGGAATGTATTAGTATCATCAGAATGAAATAAGACGGTGAGACAAATCTTGTTTTATTAAAATTCCATTTTCGATTTATTTGCAGGGCATTTTGTCACCTCACTCAGTCACTGACGTCCCTCTCCTTATCAAAGCCAATGCATTGGAAGAGCAGGAGGTGCCTTGTCTTGTCAACATCTTTGGAAGTTTGGATCAGCCCATTGTAAGAAAACTCATTTGAAAAATAGCATTCGATTAATAAAGAAAATCATAATGAATTCCCTGACTTTTGTGCTTTAACTGAACAAATACAAATTAGAATCATCAGACCAGATTTCTCTATTGTGAATGATTTGATCCGTTTAAAATTATGTGATTCGAACAGAAATGTGATGATTAAGTCTGCCAACATTGTGAAATAATTCCAAATTGTAATAATTGCTACATATTTCTTTTAACCCACAGCCAGTTCATGTGATTTGTGCAGGGGAAGGCCCAGTGGTCCATGTAAACCCCCTTAGCCTTGACTGGGGTGACATTCCCGTCCTTGTTGACAACTCCAAGGAAATCATCCTGTCAAACGAGTCATTTATACCAGCCCGTTTTACTGCTCATATGGTAAAATGAACATAATATCTGTACATCTTATCAAGAGTGCTAATATTGTTCAGAGAAAATATTTGAGTGGTGAAAAAAGCGTCTTCAAAGTTTAAAAAAAAAGACTGGAAAACTTTTGAGATTTTAAATTTAGATGAGTAGGAGGTCATCCAATTTTTTACGAAGAATTTTACAGATAAATGTCAAACAGTATTAAGTGGACATTGATTGTTCATTAGAGTTATTTTTATTGAATCAAAAATATTTATGAGAACCAGTGATAGTGAGAAAGAAAGCGATTTAATAATAATACTAATAAATGACACTTGTTGAGCGCTTTCCATGAACCAAACATCTCAAAGAGCTTTACATATTATATATAATGAATTACATTACAGACACAGGTAGTCAAAATGAAATATTGAAATAAAATACACATTGCTTAAATAATATTATTCAAACATTTAAGGACATAAAATAATGCAAAATAAATCTATGCATCCTTGATCTTCTCATATGTAATGAAATATTGAGAGGTGCATATAGAATTACGCCTTTAATTTATCAATGCTAAAATTAGGGAAATATGTTTTTTATCATTTATTTACTTGTTTTCTTTATTAATTAATTATTTTTTTTTGTCATAATGGATTTTTTTGTCTGTTGTATTTGTAAGACGTTTTTTTATATTGGTAATGATGACCTGTTAATATGTTTTAGTCTCCAAGCAATTCATACCTTCTTTAATCCATCAGTTTTAATTTCCTAATAATCAATAATTAAATTTCTTGTTTGAAATGGAATTCGGATATTGAATGAAAAATATGTGTAGCATTATTTCCTATTTTTTCTATTGTATTCCAGCTGAGACCCAACACAGTATTCCGAGTGTTTCCTTCAGAGGGTGAAATCCCAGCTGAACAGTCCATCAAAATCACAGTGACAGCCAATCTGGATGACTGTGTCAGGTAATCAGATATTTGCTGAGGAAAGGCTGAAAGTCAATGTTTTTGTTAGTCGAAAAATAGGAGCCAAATATAAATAAATGATTAATTTTTCCCATTCAATATTGAAGTTGAACTATTTGCTTATATGATTTGATTGCTATGATAGCTTCTTTATTTTTAGTTTCAGATTATATTCTTGGATATTTTCCAAAATGGATTTCTTTTTTTTTCACTGTTCATCAAAATTTTCATCTTTTAATCCTCTGAATAATTTTAAAAGAAATAGAAATATAACGAACTCAAATTTTTCTTATTTCAGGTTTCAGGATAAGCTACAAATAAATTTCTTAGAGTCCCAAGCCAGACTCATTCCACTACAAGCCTATGGTCGAGGAACCACCATCGTATCTGATCCTCCCCTTGGTTCTGTATTGGATTTGGGGCCAAACTTCAGGTAGCTAACTGAAATTTTTAAAAAGTATTTGTATAATTTGCAATAGTAGAATTATTTTAAGATGATAATTTATTCAAATAAGTGTATGCTTTTGACTTTCCAAAACCGTTTTTCATAGGAATAGATTAGCATCTACTGCAACTGCAATTGTCATTTGATCAGGGGTGAGTGGACAGAATGAAATGTGTTACGATAAAAATAACTTCAGGAATGGTCTTAAGATTTCAGAAAAACAGATAATCTTTTTAAAAAAAGGTATTGAATGCAGAATTTTTGCCACAGAAACCACAATCATATCACTTATGAGATTCTGATGATATATAGAAGTATTTTTAAAAAATAAGTACAAATCAGCTAATCTCAATGACTGCATTAAGCGAAGAAATTTTAAAGTTAAATTAAAAAATAATTCTTTGGTTCTTCAGGACAGTGAAATAATGCATTCATTCTTTTTTTTTTCATTGTAACAGCAACCGTCAGCTTACCAGGACATTCCGTCTAACCAACAAAGGACGCCGCCTTCAACAGCTGGTATGGTTGACAGATGGATACATCCCAATGTCAAAGGCAAAGAAAGACAAGCTCAAAGCCAACAACCCACTTGATGTTAAAAAGGTAGAGAATTATTTAAATCAATTATTATTAATGGAATGTTCTTCTTTCCAAATAACTGGTATTGCAACTCATCATTGTAAAATATTGGCAGTCGAAATTGCGACTTTACTATTGTTATTATTATTATTATTATTATTATTATTATTATTATTATTATTATTATTATTATTATTATTATTATTATTATTATTATTATTATTATTATTATTATTATTATTTTTTTTTTTTTTTTTTTTTATTTATTTTTTTTTTAATTATTATTATTATTATTATTATTATTATTATTATTATTATTATTATTATTATTATTATTATTATTATTATTATTATTATATTATATTATTATCATCATTCTCTCATCATTATTTGCAGTAGTAGTAGTAGTAGTAGTAGTAGTAGTAGTAGTAGTAGTAGTAGTAGTAGTAGTAGTAGTAGTAGTAGTAGTAGTAGTAGTAGTAGTAGTAGTAGTAGTAGTAGTGAAGAAAACTTGACCTTTTATATTGTGCAATATCCACTAAACATACTCAAAGTACTTTACAAAGCATAGTAGTAGCAGTAGTAGTAGTAGTAGTAGTAGTAGTAGTAGTAGTAGTAGTAGTAGTAGTAGAAGTAGTAGTAGCAGTAGTAGTAGTGCAGCAATGTGGTCTTGTGGTATGACACTCGTTTTCGGATCTGAAGGTCCTGGGTTAGAACCTCTCTCAATGCATAGTTGAGTCCTTGGAAAAGGCTCTTTACTCATTATATCGCTTAACAGACGTCACATCATGTCCTGCGTGTTAATTGTTGCTGAGGGGCCCCTTGTAAAGCACTTTGAGCAGGTTTAGTGGATATTGTGCTATATAAAAGCTCAAGTTTTAGTAGTAGCAGCAGTAGTAGTAGTAGTAGTAGCACAGTCCAAGCTGGTATTGGGGACAGCTGCTTTATTGGGATGATTCCTTGGGAACGGAAATTTTTCTCTATAAAAAGTCATACCCTTTCCGATTCCCAGCTGCTTAATTGGGATGGCCCACCACTTAATGGAGATGAAATTTGACTATGGCCGTCCCCATAAAAGAGCTTTTTTCGTTGTCTCCAATTTAAGTTGATGTTCATAAAATGCAAATTAGTATACACAGCGTATAGAATGACAACAGTTTAGTTGAGACGGTATCCCGTTCCTGACACCTGCTGACCCGGTCACGGTGAGTGGTCAATCACCGAGAGGAATTTACCTAACAGGGATTGCCGTTTCACTCAATTTAACAATGTTTTAGTTTTATTGTCTGTAAGGCACCTATATTGAATGAGTTGAAATATCACTACTTGGTATAAAAGTTTATATTTTCTACTTTTACTGTGTGTGTTTTATTTTTTCATAGTATTACTAGATTTCTCAATATAAGTTACCAATGAACGGTAACAAATTACACAAAAAATATAGTGGGTGCAACATTTCAAAAATTAGAGAAAAAAAAACGTTGCTATGGATTTGTCTGAATTTTATGTATTATAAAGACAAGATGTAAATACTTCTACTCACAAAAATCGTATTTTTCCTCAACAAAAATATATCCGCTACGAGCATTCAAACTCGTCAGTGTAGTTTGGGGCTGGTCTTTAACTGCATTGCGTTGATGACAAATCGCATTTTATTCATATCATTGATAATGCCGGATGCTCTTTTTTTCCAATTTTGCCGTTGTTTGGTGACAGGTCTCTGTGCCTTGTTCTCCAAGAAGTCTAAGTCCAAACTTATATTGAGTGATGTGTGGTATGCAGTGGTACTCAAGGAGGTGTTGTTATGGGATTATTTTGTTTGGAAAATATTTTCTGTATGTATCCGTGTAATGTTTTATTGCACTTTGAATATATTGGATTGTGTCTGCTTTGATCGATTTTGTGTGTGAAATAAAGTTGTGCACATGACTATAGGCCTTGTTTATATAGTCTAAAATTAATCCAATACTGCAAGCGTCGTCAATGATGAGTGGGTCGTGGGTGCAGTTCTTTGTTTGTTGGATAATTGTAAGTGTGAGTTGCGTGTAGACTTTTTCTTGTAAATATTTGTGGCAGTGGTTGCCAATGAATTCCCTGCCTGCTGTGGTAAGCCTGTGGTGTAATGCGGTATTCTGTCCAATTCGGAGGCAATAGGACCATCCCTGGGGTGAGTGGCTCGTGCATGAGATTTGAAAGTCTCTCCTGCGTTTTGGGGTTTGTTGTTATATTCTACTCTGCCGATATCAAACATGCAAGTGCAACCCGTTTCAAGGTTGATTTATTTATTATTAGCGTCTTGGCAATGAGCAAATACAAAGAAGCAAATGAGTCGTTTGTTCAATGTGCTTTATAATGTGTACTTTTTACACATAAATTATGAGTGTGTTCCTTGCTTGTCCAATGCCGTGTCAGTCCCATAGACTAAAAGAATGTTATTAGAATAATTTGAACATTTAAATGGTTTCTTGCGGGCACGTTTCTATTTCTGTGTTAAACAAATCATACCACATGTCCTACATAATGAATTCAAGGCTTGGTTATGACTTGCAGTTGTGTGGTCCATGCTGTAAGAGAAAATTCAAAATTGACTGAGCGATGTAAGCAATGATATACTGAATTAATGAATAAAATGTGTTTTAAAACACTGTATTATCCATGCATACATAACATCGTACATAAAATTTTGAACAAGGAAAACCATAAACTTCACCTAATTTGGTGAAAGAAAGGAGGAGCAGGAAAATTCTAACATATTTTAAATTGAACTTGGATCATTTACACGTAAGTCTAATGCTCAAGCAGTTGATCTAAGTTGAGGCCCAACACATAATGTCATTTAAAATTAAACATTAGTAAAATAATTGAAATTATGCAATTTAAAAATCAAATTAACTCATCATTGAAAAAATAGTAAAAAAAAATAAAATTAACAATAAAACTGCAGCGAAATATTACGTTTCAAGAACAAGGCTAAAGAAGTAATATCATTATTACCTGACCTACCGCGGAAAAATAATTGTTACAAAATAATGAAAACTGAAGAGTAAATGAAACTTACCTCATTTCGTAGTAAAACTTGTGCCTTGTGAATCACACCAAAAAATTTTGAAATTTATAGGAACGTTTTTTTATAATCCTGAGGTAATTACAAGTAATTTTATTTAAATGTTATAGAAAAATAGGTGAATTTGAATCACGGCTTGTCGAATAAGTACTGGAGGTATTGAAATAAAAGTTGGACCGATGGAAAGAGGAGGTCTGCGAGAATTCTTTGCATTTTGGGTGGAATTGCATCGTCACGAAGATCGTGAGGTTAATTGGTACGGAAACCATCCATTGGTATCACCCAATGCACGTCAAATCTACGTTCTGGGAATTGATCGGCTGACCGCTGTTGACTCCGGTTACCTGTCGGGTGAGGTTACGACAGGACAGTCAACCGGATGTATGGTCATACCGTTCATCACAGAGTAATGTTCATCACAGCGGTGTGAACAATAGACTTTACCTGTATCCCCTGTTAGTGTCTATCACAACAGCTAGTAAGGTGTGTGATCAAATCATGTGTCATAGTCATCACAGAGATGTGAACAATAGAATTTATCTGTATTCCTTCGCAGTGTCATTGATTGCCATCGTTACCCACATGGTCATGGGTCAACTGACCAATGATGCAATGGGTAATGAGCGATAGTTTTGTTTATTCAAGGCTGTCACCCCCAAATTGTTTGTTCAATGAGACGAATGGGTAAACAATGCATTCTTAATCAATTGCTTACTTATGCAACTTTGGCAGTTAGATTTGTCTCTCATTGTTAGATCAAATCAGCAGTCAAGTGGCCGTTGAAGTAACCCAAACTAGATGTCAAAAAAGTTTCTCTGATTACTATGTGGACTATGATAAATCTGAAAAAATGCCCAATTCATGTCCGCTGCTTAATTGAGACATTTTGTTGGGAAACGAGCCATCCCAATAAACTGGCTTGGGTTAGTATTAGTCGTAGTAGTAGTAGTAGTAGTAGTAGTAGTAGTAGTAGTAGTAGTAGTAGTAGTAGTAGTAGTAGTAGTAGTAGTAGTGATAGCTGTAGTAGTAGTACTTGTAGTTTTTGTTGTTGTTGTTGTAGTATCACTACTCCACCGCCGCCATCACCATCGTCATTATCATCATCATGATCTTATCTTCATCATCATGAGCTTTACAATTTTCTAAACTATCAGATCTCCATGATATCTTTCTGCAGAAAACATCCTCTGAGCTAGTACAGCCTATCTTCCAGTTGTCTCCCAATCGTATGGAGCTACAACCAGGGCAGTCTGTTGATTTCAATATTGAAGGATTTGTCGATGGGTGAGGAAGAACCTCTTTATTTTACGTTTTTATTATCATAAAGAAGGAGTCCTGGGTGACCTTTCATAGTGGGCAGGGAGGCACTTACTGTGTCTTTTATCCCCCTATATCTGTTTCCAACATGTTTTCTTTGTCTTGGGATGAGATTACATGGTTTTGCCCTGTCCCTGGCCGGATACCCTAGCTGGGAGGGAAACAGTCAAATGTATAGTCAGAGTTTTGGAGATGATATTTTTTGTCTTGTAAATCATCTCTCTGTTATGCAGTGTATTATATTTTGTTTACATATTGTAAATATATGATTTGTAAACATTTGAGTGTATTCTTCTTAGTGGGGACCTGTGCTTGTGTCAGGAAACCTAAACTTAAATACTACTACTTATTCAGAATTGTAAATGTGACCAAATCTGACCAAACCATATATAATGCTAATGCATTTTAAATTGATATTTCCTATAAATAATAGTAGAAATTATGAATTTTGGGTTGATACTTTTTTTTTCAAAGATATAGATCTTTACCTAAAAATTGATACAAGATTTTTTTGCTTTTAAAAAAAATCCATGGCAGATCTTTGTTGTTGTTTTTTTTTAATGTATTCATTTCATCTGCAGTTTTTAGCTTAAATGGATGTGCGCAATAAACTTCAGAGACAAGGATTTGATATAGAAGATAAAAATTTGTTTTGCCCCCACTTTTGTATTCCACCACAGGCCACAGGCAGTGTGTGAAAGTATCCAGTGTCATGCTATCATCGGCCGGGCAGGAGGTAAAACTCCCATCATTCATGTTGACGTCAAGGCAGAGTTTATTGAGCCTCTTCTTAACTTCTCCACCAAATGTGCCTTCTTCAGAGTGGACAAAGTAAGACTTTCAGCTTATAACAACATGAAAATATTTGTTCTTGATTCATCAATTATTGTTTGTTCATTAATGATTCCTTTTAAACTTGTCCATATGACCATTCCTAAATTGCAATTACTTACTCTTTTGAAAAATCACAAACCAGACCATTTGGTGGTAGTAATTATGAAGTTTAATCAGCAAGGCATTTTCAGAAATATTTTCATTTCTGATTATTGACATTTCAATAAAGGAGACACTGAACTTATTTTGAGTTCCACACGAAAAGGCACACAAGTATGACTTATGCCTTTTGGCTCCTGGCGAAGCATAGGGCCTCAACAGCATTCTTCCTTCTTCTTCTGTACTTGGCACAGATCTTTGCCTCATTCCCGGTAAAATTGGAGATGCACAAATCTTGGTGAAGGCTTCTCCTCCAAATCTGTTTTGGACGACTCTGTCTCCTTTTGCCCTGCGGGTTCCATTCGAGAGCCTGCTTGGTTATATTACAGGGCTCCTTCCTCAGAGTATGGTCAACCCATCGCCCCTTTCTGCGCCAGACCTGGACACCCATTTGCTCTTGGTTTGTTCTTGTCCAAAGGTCAGCTTCTCCCAAGTGGGTCTGCCTTGTCGTGGTGGGGGAGCTTGTGTGTGTGCAACGATCCCATAGAGCTATGTCGGCAGGGACTTTGTGTGCCCTGACATGTCTAACCAAGCTGAACAGGTCCATGGGGGAGGAGCCAGACCAAGGAATTCACAAGGTTGGTGGAGCTCATTAGTCTTATTAGGAGACAATTCACCTAGGAGAAGGAAAACTGATTTCAAACCAGGGTAGGTGGAGCTCATTAGTCATGGAAGAAAACAATCGTCTAAGGGAAGGAAACCTCAACAGAAAACCATGGGTCGACTGGGCTCACTAACTTGGGAGAGTAACCAGTCTAGGAGTGAATCTCCAAAATTAATCCTGGTCCTCCAAGTCTGGGGGTTATGCTATGGACCAACTACCCGTGCATTTGAAAATAAGTTACAGAAACCTACACAAGTATAAGTGTTTTAAACTGTTATCCACAGGGTCCAGGAGAGGAGCTCCACGTAGAACAAAAACAGCTAGTGATGAACAATGTGTCTAGCTTGCCACTGACCGTCAGCCTGAAGCTTGCATATCCATTTTATATGGTTATTGATGAGGAGAAAGTATTTGAAACGGTAAGGAAACACAGTGATATGATAGCAAAGGAATAGCAAAACATAAAATAGAAGGAAAAGATTGAGAGAAAAATATATTTAAAGAGAGCAGCACTTTTTAACTGCGACCAAGTCCTGTATTTGACATTAGACAATACATTAATCTTTATATTGTTCTAGTATACATGACAATCTTGTTGATAGAGTAATGAGAGAACTCAAAATGTACTACGAATTCTTGCATTCTACCAATCAAATTTCGTGTATCTAATTTAGTCTTAGTTATAGAAAAATCTTTTATGGTTTCAAAAACCGGATTATGGGGGATTCTGTAAAATTTATAATATAATGCTATAGAAAATTTGACCGTTTTGAACATTTTCTTATGTGTATAACGTCTGTGTAAACTTTAAACTATTTTAAAAGAATCTTTACTTATTTTGCACAATGCGTTCTGCTCATGGATCCAACTGTTGTCAAGCTTCTGAGCAACATTGAGACCTTAAAAGATGGAAAAGTACATCGACAGAAATGCTGAGTATAACCGACTCAATCGGTTTGAAGAAGAAGAAGATTTACCCAACCAATATAAAACTTAAGGATCAGCTGCCTATAAGTTAACGTCAGTAAAAAAGATCATACCTTTTTATTAATCTTTTTTTTTCATGCAATTCATTATTTTGAAAAAATAATTGCAGGAAGTCTGTTTGAAGCCAGAAGAAGTTTATTATCTTATCATCGAGTTTGATCCCAAGTTCAAGGATGACTGCCACATTCGAACTATCGATGAAGTGCTCCATATCACCTACAAAGAGCATCCACATATTGTAAGTTTTATCAACAAGACCATTATGACCCCCTTTCGACCTATGTTCCTCCACCCCTCGCCCCCTCGCCACCCTCTTCACCACCCTCCATTCATCAGATTCTAAAGATATATAAAGAATATCTGAAATTATTATTATTATTATTATTATTATTATTATTATTATTATTATTATTATTATTATTACTATTATTATTATTATTAATAATTATTATTATCATCATTATTATTACTATTATTATTATTATCGTTGTTGCCGTTGTCGTTATCGTCGTTGTCATTGTTGTTGTTGTTATTATTATTATTAATATTATCATTATCATTACTGCTACTTCTGAATCACACTAAGTAACTTAACGCTTTCTTATTTTGCAGGACTATGTGGCCCTGAGAGGAGAGGTATATTTCCCTAATCTTGAGTTTGAGAAGAACGTTGTAGACTTTGGTTGTATTCTCAATGACACAGAAGTGACAAGATACATCAACATCACCAACAATAGCCCTATGGAGGTAAATGTTACAAGTGAAGTATATGTCATGATTATTATTTGAAAAATGATTCTTTTTAAAAAATGTTATTCAAGATCGATTTGAATCTGAATTTGGTAGTGTTCATCAATTTCTAATTTGTTTGATACAATACGAGTATGATAGACTTATTTTTTGCCATATTCGCCCCTCGTGATAATAAGTATTATCTTTTCTAGTACTGTTGAAAGAAAAAGTATTGCTCATTGACTTCTTGTTATGACTATATTTTGGACATTCTGTTTCTATGGGACTTGAGAGTAACTTGAAACTTATTTTAATGAAACTGGCATTGATTCAATGATTTTACTTAAGTGTCAAAATATCAATTATTTTCCCACTTTATACTTAATAGCGCCTTGATTTCTTATTTTAGTGAAATGAGCAGCAGCCAATCGTGGTAATTCATCAACTTAGTATCTGCTTAATCAAGCGGACTGTTTTTTTTTTCATTGATATCAGCTGATTTGAAATCTCATTGCTTTTCTAAAAAAAAATTTTTACTTGTATTATTATTCCCATAAAGGTAAAATACCGCTGGTACTTCTTAGTTGGAGATGCACCAACTTTTGTCAAACGCCAACAAAAGCCCAAGGTATTCTTGGCTGACAAGGATGAGGACATTGATATGATTGACGAGAACAAACAGGCAGATGAGATAGATGGGAAGAGGGAGGCAGATATTGAAGAGGTGGGACAGGAGGAAGAGATGGCTGCACAATCAGGAGATGAAAAAGCGGAAGAGGAAGCTGTGAAAGAAGGAGATGATCAAAAACCAGAAGAAGTGGTTGTTGAGGTATGTTTCGTTTATATTTATTATATTTTTAAAAAAAACAAATAAAGATTTTGTGGGGAAAAGATCATTCTGCATTTATATTGACACTCTTTTACAATTATAATATAGATTATTCCAATTTTAGATTACGTTACTACAGTTCTACAGTAAGAGTTTTGTTCATATCACATTGATCCTTTTTGTTGACAAAAAGGAAATCAGAGACATCCTCATCATTTGTCTTTGTGAATTGAACTGAAGCTTCTATTCAGTTTTATTTTTATTGTTATTTACTATTTCCATTGTTTATTCCAGGTGGCAGACAATGTCCAGAATGAGACAACGGCAGATGACTCATGCATGATTGATGGCAATAAGAAAGATGGCTCCAGGCCTGATTCTCCTGTTGATGTTGAAATTCCTGAAAAAGTAAGACCTCATGAACGATGAAATATTAATTTTTATGGAGTTTATAAGACATAGAAATTAAAATTTGCATATATGTTGAGATTAAAGATAGGCATAATTATGAGTAGGAAGATCTGATCTTAAGATTAAATGTCTTCTTTTTTTTCCCCCTTTTAATGTTTATTTTTATAAAATTCTGTCATTTGGTCATGAACGTAGATTTCTTGAAGGCAAATTAGAGGCCAATACTATGTTAAGAAAACGCGTCATAAAAGTTCTTCCAATTAACACGTTGCAGAATTTCTTTAAGATAATTTTATGAATACAGTTCTGTTTTAAAAGTTCGTGCTAAGTCATATATTAACTTTAATGCTAAGAAAAAATGAGAGAGAGGATTTTTATATCTTGTTTTGTTTTACCAAATATAGGGCCAGTTGGATCAGGAGGAAACTTCTGAGAAGGAACAAAAACAACAGGATTCTGATAGGATGTCCCTCGGAAGTCGAATGTCATTGAGAGAAGAAGAGGTGGCTGCCCTTAATTCCAATCCTGTGCTCAAAGCTTTGTTAGAGGAAGAAGAGGAGGATGAGCTGGATCCCATTGGTGTGGAGGAGGTATGTTTCCATTGAAAAATGTTATCCAGATCTTTCACATATTTGATTAATTAAAGAAATTGAAAAGTCAGCCTGGCACTGCAAGATTCTTTGCCAGAGGGAACACATAGATAATTTATGGAATAAATGCATCATTTTAACATGATTCACATTTTTTATTATTAACCTTGCGTAAAGAGCAAACAATAAAAATCGCTCCCTCAGTTTATTTTTAAATAGAAAAAAACAATGTCTTATCTTCCCTGGCTCTCCAAAAGTTAATCATCTCCTTATTTAAAAACTTCTTTTACTTATGTGGTCTTGTGGTATGACACTCGCTTTCGGATTGGAAGATCCTGGTTCGAGCCTTGTTCAGCGCATAGTTGAGTCCTTGGAAAAGGCTCTTTACTCACATTCTCTCACTGCACTGAGGTGTAAAATGAGTACCTGGCCATTAACAACGTTGTCCTTGTTAGAAAAAAAAATTGTTTCATGGCTCGTTCTACATGTTACGTGTAAAAAAACATGGACCCTTTGTAAAGTGCTTTGAGCACGTTTAGTGGGTATTGCGCTATATAAATGCTCTAGTTTTTATGTGCTCATTTTCCTTGTACTTGAGCTGCACAAATGGCCATTATTTTAGATTGCCATCTGTTGTGATTAGATGCCATCTCTGATATTTGACTCCGAACCATGTCCAGTACTATTAATTCATCTCCTTTCAAATTCTTCATCCCATGACTATAAAGGTCGCTCTTTTCTATTTTCACCTGGGGTTCCATCATTTTAATTCTTTTTTTTTTTTTTTCTTTTAAACCCAATATATTTAAGAACAAACTTTTAGAGATTTATGGATATAAAATATTCACGAGAATAATTTTGTGGGGTAAAATGCCTGATTTACATTTATTTTAATGACAAAATTTGTCGGGAAATATTATTTGTCTTGGTCTTTGAGATAATCAAACTCTAACTTAGATATTGAAATTATCTCCTAAAGGTATTTGACATACTTCCCCTGTATGGAACACTACAACCTGGCGACACTGAGCAGGT
This sequence comes from Berghia stephanieae, assembly GCF_034508935.2. Classification (NCBI taxonomy): domain Eukaryota; kingdom Metazoa; phylum Mollusca; class Gastropoda; order Nudibranchia; family Aeolidiidae; genus Berghia; species Berghia stephanieae. Next base: position 43,580,219 of record NC_088366.1, read on the forward strand.
GACCTTCACTTTCTATGGCCACGCCAACATCTGGGGTGAAGTCAAGGCTGTCTGCGAAGTAGAAGGTGGACCTACTTATGAGCTGAAGATGGCTGGAGAAGCATCCTTAGTGGAATATGCTTTTGACACCAAACAAATCGATTACGGAAAAGAAGTGAGTCTTACCTATTTATTTGTGAAATACAAATGCCTCAATTTTAATAGCCTAGGTGTAAGAATATTTCTTGGGTTCTTTGTTTTACCCAGCAATTCATATTGCTTATTATCCATGTTCGCTACAATATACTTATAGATAATTTCCAAAGACTCCAGCCTTGTGGAAAAGAAAATGGGAATCAACCAGCTAATTTCATTGTATTGTTTTGAAAAAAGACATTTTATTTTGTAAACCCATTCAGAATTTAAGGAAAACCTGGGATATTTCAGAAATTAAAGTTATATTTGGACTTTTCCTCTAGGGTAAGTTGGCGTCATGAGAAAAACGTCTTTAGTTAGAATAACACATCTTTGAGAACCAAGTATCATTTGAAAGTAATACTCAAATATTTTCTTTTTGAGCTTAACAAAACACCAACCAAATAACTTGTTGTTTTAAGTTTGATCATATTGTAATCAGATAAAACCTTTTGTAAGGTATTATATTTTTAGAATGGTTATTTCAAATATTATATTTATTACATAAACCATGATACATTTTTTGTCAGTGCAAAGATAATTTTATCCTTATATTTTTATTTTTGTTTTAAACTCTTTTATTAATCAACTGTCATATGTAAAATATTCCATTTCTATTGTCTCATCTAGATGTACGATCAAGTGGCTTCTGCCACCATCACCCTCATCAACACAGGTAAAGTTGGTTTTGACTTCTGTGCCATCAACATGGACCCAGCCCTTGAGAAACGTCCCTTGCCTGGCCAACCTATCATGGTTCCTCATGCTGTAAGTAATTTTAGTTCGTTTCATGTTCTTTTTTTTTGGTCTTCATGTGTTCTTTATATCTTTTTGAAATTATTCTTAAATATCTGTATAGGTTTGCACTCATTTATATTTTATGTAGTGACACTCTTTTCCCGTTATGCTTTTTTACGATAATAAACAATGAAATTTACTTTTAATTTTTACACCACATAAATATTGTTTTGTTAAATCTCTCACATATTTTTATTTGTCCACAGGGCTATATCGAACCATTTGGAGAGCAGAAACTGGTTGTGAAATTTTTATCAGGGGTGCCAGAAATCTTCCATAAATCTTTCCAGATACAAGTTGCTCACTTTGAACCTGATGACATCAGTTTATCTGGAGAAGGTAATGTGACATTTTTGTTCTCATTCAAACATTCTCCTTTTTAAGCATTACCTTTTTGTAATTTTTTTTTTGTAAGATAGCAAGCATGTACAGTCCATTTTGCGCAATAAAAATTGGGATAAACTCTAGGTTTATGGGCCACTGATGGTTTATTGCTGTCGATCTGTTTCATCATTTTCACCATCAACAGGTGTATTTCCTCGTGTGTCTCTGGATCTACCAAGGATGGAGGATGAAGAGGGATTTTATGCTGAACTTTTAGCTGAGGCCAAAGACAACCTGGCAAAGTCCATCAAGAAACAGCAACAGATGGAAGCACTCAAAAAGGTGGAGCCTGATGATGATGAGGAGGAGGAGCTACTCAAACTTGTATCAGTGGAGGAAGCAGAAATTGAGGAAACCACACCCAGGGTGGTTGCGCATCAGGTAAATGACTAAAATATCATTGCAGAGCAGTTGACCCACATTTTTCCAAAAAAATTTTTTTTTAGTTTGTTACCCCTTAACATATCCCTTAGTTAATTTAATGTTGTTGATAGATATTGATATTGAGTATACAATTTTATTAGTAGGTGTTGGGAATTTGATAATGATGATGACAGCGACAGTGATAATAAATAATGACAATGATGTTAATAATGGTGTCTATGATTATGATGTCATAATAATACTGATGAAATAAGATGAAATAAAATAGTTTGATTGACAGAATTTTAAAATTCTCAAATGATGTTTGAACACCACGTTTTACATTTATCTAAGCATGTCAGATTTTTCATGTCTCAGATATGAGACAAAGCATTGAGCTGTAAAGAGGATTACTATAAAATAGTTTTGGACATAACTCATTTGATTGTGATTTTGAAGGAATGTATTGGATTTTATGTTATATCATCTTATTTTCTCATTTTTAAAAAAATCCGAAATAGTAGCCATTCACCATTGTAATTGAATTCATCAAGTTTCTAGGATTGCCAGTTTATTGTTTCAAGATATCCTTCATAAAATTACATATTTTTCTGAGCCAATGAACAATTTTAATTTGACCGATCTTTTCTGCACCTGATACTTGCAGACTGAGTGGATGCATACTAGGATTTGTGTTCTTGACTCTATGAGACACCATTACAAAATTGATATCACATTAAATGTTTACATCTACCTCAACAGCATGAGAGACAACCATCTGAGTTGGAAATTCAAATGGAAGTGGAACGACTTGCTGTCAGGAACTTTGCACTGGATATACAAAATGAAACAGACCGTTCCAATAACAAAGCCACAGTGGACGGCAAAGGCGAGAGTTTACTGCAAGCTGTCACCTCCAATCTTACTATGCTTAGCGCAGAGTCTTTTGGGGCAAACAGACCAAAGTAATCATTATTTTTAAAGCTTTGTGTTCATTTATGATTGCATGTACTTGTTTTAGATGTCAATGACAGTGAAGGAAGTTTATTATTTTGAAGCTCATTTTCAAATAAACTTTTCTCTTTTTTCTGGAAAAGTTCTGAAAAACTGGAATTTTTGACTGCTTATGCTTAGCAGAAATTTAATTTCTTTAAAAAAGAAGTTGCCATTTGATTAATTTTTTCCCCGGCATTCATTTACAAGTTTTTATACATGTAATACTGTGAGCTTGGTTTTGATTGGGTTGTATTAAGAAAGCAGAATCAAATAAAACTGGATATTGAGACAAATGATATTTCAAAACCAATATATTCTTCTCTGGCAGAATGCAACTTTGTTGAAAAACATCAATTTATTTTTGCAGTAGGCATACTGCTGACAAAAGTGTCTAATGCTTTATGAGTTATAAGCATAACTCTTGTTTCAAATAATTCAATGAAAGTTTTGTTAAATTTCATGCATCTTTATAATTAATTTCTCTAATGTTATTTCAGACCAATCCTTCCTGACTATCTTCTAGACTTTGGCTACGTTGTGTTAGGAACAGTCCGAACTCATGTTGTTCGTGCAACAAACACTGGATGGTTTCCTGTCTCCTTTAAACTGGAGAGGCAGTTCATCCATGTCACGGGATTTCACATTGAGCTGGATCGGGTCAGGAACCTGCCTGGAGCACCCGACAATGAGACACTGGATTTTGTAGTCAGCTTTGACCCTAGGGGCGCTAACTTACATCTTGGACCAATTGAGGTTGTGGTCCCAATTAATGTAAGTATTTGTGGGTTGTTTTTTTTGGTTCTAAATTATTTTCTTTCTGACAACTCTTACCTTGGCAAAAATCAAACAGCTGATGGGGTCTATTTGCTCATTTGACATTAAATATGCATGTCAGGAAGACTAATAAAGAATGGTATATGATATGAGGGACAGTATGTGTCGAACGAGGTAATAGCACTTGTCCAATGGACTTTGGTGTAGACATCAACAGTATCAATGGAATATTTTGTAGCAATTTGATCAGCATTTGTCATCAACAACATTACCTTTGACCTTGAAGTTATGTTTTACTTATATATTGTTTACCTTCCTGTGAGACGTCAGGAGATTAAACATTTTGTCATCTCTCTCTCTCTCTCTCTCTCTCTCTCTCTCTCTCTCTCTCTCTCTCTCTCTCTCTCTCTCTCTCTCTCCATCTTCCCCCCCCCTCTCTCTCTCCGTACCCATTTTCTTTACATCTTAAAATTTGCACTTCTATTAAAAATAATTAATTCAGAAAAGTGAGTGGAGCAGGCACTTATGTTGGTAACAACAAGATATGAAGTGAATAGAAAAGTGCCAGAAGACAATAGAGAATAAAAATTTTTCGCGGCGGTGGTGGGTTTGAACCTGCGACCTTATTGGTACGACAACTCCGCCTGGCAGGTGAGAGCGTGGCTCTACCGTGTGAGCTATCCACGAACACAAAAATATTCGTTTCAAACCCACAGTCATTACTAGATCCCTCTCTCACCCACTTCTTGAGACCGCCGATTCGTTCGTACACCACCATCGCGAATAATTTTGACCAGCAGTTAAGCTTAATAGCCAATATTCTCAACACAAACATATAACATAGAAACGATTGAGACATTGAGTATGCTCCGGTGTATGGGGTGAATTTTTAATTCAGAAAAGTGAGTGGAGCAGGCACTTATGTTGGTAACAACAAGATATGAAGTGAATAGAAAAGTGCCAGAAGACAATAGAGAATAAAAATTTTTATTCTCTATTGTCTTCTGGCACTTTTCTATTCACTTCATATCTTGTTGTTACCAACATAAGTGCCTGCTCCACTCACTTTTCTGAATTAAAAATTCACCCCATACACCGGAGCATACTCAATGTCTCAATCGTTTCTATGTTATATGTTTGTGTTGAGAATATTGGCTATTAAGCTTAACTGCTGGTCAAAATTATTCGCGATGGTGGTGTACGAACGAATCGGCGGTCTCAAGAAGTGGGTGAGAGAGGGATCTAGTAATGACTTGGGTTTGAAACGAATATTTTTGTGTTCGTGGATAGCTCACACGGTAGAGCCACGCTCTCACCTGCCAGGCGGAGTTGTCGTACCAATAAGGTCGCAGGTTCAAACCCCACCACCGCCGCGAAAATTTTTTATTCTCTATTGTCTTCTGGCACTTTTCTATTCACTTCATATCTTGTTATTAAAAATAATCTAGCTTTTGATTTGTTGAACATTTAAATGTTTATTATCATTAATACTTAAACATTCTGAAATGATTTTGTTTCCAGATCATCAATGGTCCCATGCTGATGCTTCGTCTCAAGGCCAACGTCACAATGCCAGACATGGAAGTGTCTGATGACGTTCTTGAATTTGGAGAGGTCAAATGTGGAGAGTGCAAGGTCATCACTGTACAACTCCACAATCACCAAAAGGTCAAATGCGAATGGGACTCTGTTCCACCCGATAACAACAAGCAAGTAAGTGTTAACAATTTATCCCACTACTTGGTTTAAGGATTTATCAAAATTGAGCTATGAAGTGTTTTTTGATGATAAAACCACAGTATAATCTTATGTTTGATGACATCTCAAAATGTCGAGACCGTAGTAATTTTATAATTTATAAATCCTGTGATCTTTTTATCCTTTTTTAATCCTTTATAATAAAATGTTTGAAATAATAATGTCATTTAGTTTTGGGATCCAAGTCATTTGAATTTTTCGTTTTTTAAACTTTATTTCTAGTTTAATGTCTCGTTCTACATGTTACGTGTTACTGTTGGTCAGGGACCTTTTGTAAAGCGCTTTAATCACGTTGAGTAGATATTGTGCAATATAAAAGCTCAAGTTTTTTTGTTGTTTTTTTTTTATTTTTACAGTTGGTTATCAAATCAACTAAATGAGTGTAACCGAGATTGGTTTAAAAAATACTTTACATTTTGTCATTGTTTTTTACATTTGTTTATATGTTCTTATATAAAATTAATACAAAAATAATGAAAAAAATAAAGGAATGAGTGCAACAACTTGTATTTACATTATCCTTGTATTTTAATAATAATAATAATGCTGAAAACTTATATAGCGCTATAACTCCGAGACACCAGACTCTAAGCGCTTAAATTACAAATTACTTTGGATAAACATAATCATTTACACACACAAGCACACACACACACACACACAACACAAACCAAACCTATCTTGCTTCTCATCCCATCTACTAAAATCGAAACAGATATGTTTTAAGTGAACGTTTAAAAATAGACAAAGATTCTTTTTCATGAATGCTCTGCGGTAAGGCATAGTATCTTTGGAAATAAGTAATCATAAGGACAGAATGGAGTTGTAAATAATCATGAATTTACAGTGGAATCCATATGAAGTCAACACTCTTAAAGTCAACTCCTGCTTAAAGTCAACACCTCTTGTTGGTTCCAATTTTTTTGTTCTTTATTAAAGTGTGTTTCATTGATAATGGATAAAATCAACCATGCTTAAAGTCAAAAAATCTTTCTGGTCTGGCAGTTTTGACGTAATCAGGATTCCAGTGTGATTGATTTATTTTAAGCTAAATGTGTGAATCATTCGAGCAACTTCATATATTTAAGATACTATTTCAATTCTTTTCAGATTGACAAGCACGTACCCATGCACCTGAGAAGAAAGATTCGTCAAGCCAAGAAAAAGCCTCGCATCTTTGAGATTCTCCCACCTACGGGGGTGTTGATGCCTGGGCAAAGAGTCAATGTTCAAGTCAAATTCATGCCCACAGAAGAGGTAAGATGTCACTGCATGAGAAGTAAAAAGTAATGAACAAAAATGTAAATAAAACAGCTCAAAAAAAGAACAAAATACCAAACTCGGAATGTTTCAGGCTCAAAATTCTTCTTCAGCCAACAACAAAAATAATAAAACACATATATACATTACTTAAAATCCAAATAGACAGCAGAGAATTTTGAAAAGCTTTTGTTTTATAGCAATTTTTATGGGCTGCATGTTATGATGGGGTCAAATTTCTTTTAAAAAACTCTTTGTTTTAATTTGAGTGCCAGCATCATCATCATCATCATCATCATTATTGCATTCTTCTGTTTTCCAGAAATTCTATGAGAATCGCATCCCAATTCGCATTGCTCAGAGCAGCCAGCGAATTTTACTGTTGTGCCATGGGCAGGGTCTGGAGCCGAGACTTGAGTTTGAGAGGACATTGGTTGAATTTGGGCCCATCTTACCCCACAGTCCAGGGGATGACCAGGAAATAATTGTGCGGAATCCTTGCACTTTCCCCATAGAATTCTACTCTTTGGAGTTTGATAATAACTATCTGGAGGAAGAGAAGGTAAAGCCTTAAACAAATAGTTGTTAAAATGTTCCACAGAGATCTATGCTTATCAACTTTGAGTTTGTTACAAACGACTAATAATACATTAGTTGTGAAACAGGTGCACCAATGAAACAAATAGGATGGTTACCTTATTCTGAAGCACAGGCAAGGGTTAAAATGATAACTTTACCAAGTTTATAAATGACATTATAGAAGAAACCAGAAGATCAAAACCTAATGAAGTCAAATAAACTGCAAACTAGACGACTAGATGGGTATCAATTTTTAATTATTTTCTCCATTCAATATTGACAGTCAGTTGTACTCATTTTGCCCCAAATACGTTCTGTTTTTGAGTCAATTTACCTGCTGGTATCAAATTTCCGAGCAATATTGAGAATATCAATAAAATAGGCATAAGAAAAAAAAAAGAGAAAAATTGTGGCACACGTTTTTGTTATATTATCTTATAATATGCTTTAATCTCTGAAACAAAAAAAAAAACTTACGATTTTGATTTTTTTTTTGCTAGTTGGAAGTGTTATGGACGTTCCTCTAAGAAAGAGCTGCTTACCTTAGTTTTTAGTCCAGTTAATTGGTTTTATTTATCAAATGATAAATTATCATTATCTGAGTACATTATTATATATTATTTTACTTATTACATATGGCATGTGGAATGTACTCTTTGTTAAATACTTTTCTTATTTAGGCCCTAGATGATGTTAATCAATGCAACAATGTTTTTGTGGTTGTCTTTGTATTTTATGTATTTTGATTCTGATTTAAATCAGCTGTTGCCAGGTTGAGTCATTTGATAATATTCTGTCGCTCCAAACAACAACAGAAAGTATTGTCTCACAGTGGATTTGACAAGTCCACTTTCATTGTTCAAAACACATTTATTTCCATTGATTTAATTATGTGTATGTTAACTTCATTGATTACCGATCTACAGATTCTCCGCCTGATGAGAGGCTATGATGAATACAACACTCTGCTTCTTCCCCCTAGGAATGTGTCAGAGAAACTTCCCATGGAACTTACAGAGTTCTATGAAGGTAACGTTTATATACATAGTTATATGATTATGATATGAACAGTTATATAGCGGGGAAATTATTTATCAGGAAAGTCTTTTATTTTTGAGAGTGCATGCAGATATCACGTTTATTTTTATTTTTATTCTTTTGAATTTTGGTAAGGGGAAGAAATAAATTTTATGATGAATCAGTTAATCAATTTATTTATTGATCCATTTATTGATTGACGTATTTATTGAGTATTTAATTAGTTAATCAATTTATTTATTTATTTTTATTAGTTATAAACTGTATTCTATGTTTTTATGAATAGAACAACTAAAGAAACTTGAAGAGGAAGAGAAAGCCAGACAGGAGGCCGAAGCAGCTGCCGAGGCAGAAAGGAGGGAGAATGAGGAGAAAGAGAAAGAAGGTAAGTTGTAGTTGAGCTTTGGATTAATGTTAGAGAAATATAGCATCGTCTTATTTCAATAAAATTGTCTTTATTTTTTAAATTTAAATACATGATGGTAATATATTATGATGATAATGATGATGATGATGATGATGATGATGATGATGATGATGATGATGATGATGATGATGATGATGATGATTTCAATGTCGATGATAATGAATTTGTGGAGCTATGAAATGAATCATTGAATTTTGAATTTTTAAACTGTTAATGAGGAGCTTTAATGATATTATACAACTTGGCATTATTGTGATAATTTGAAGGATAAGAAAATCATCATAGAACTTTAATGCTATCCTGATTAAAAATTAGTTCTTCATTTTTTTTCAAAGAAAAAGAAGCAGAACTTTTGGGGGTAGATGAAGGAGATGAAATCAAAACAGGAGAAATAACTCCAGCCATAATGACAACAGCACCTTCTGGAAACATTACACCAATTGAGTTGCCTCCACCAACAGGAGGACTTTTCCCTGAACCGACCATTGACGAAATTGCCAAGAAAGAAGATATACTAGAAGGTAGAGACATCTGACATATTGTAAAGTGTAGTTCATATTTGAAGTTAGACCTGAAACAGTTGTGCTTTATCCAATATATATATTTCAAAAAGATATGAATTCTTATTTACAGGAAATAATTACTTATTTGTGAATTTGATGCCATATTCTCAAAATTTTGTCTTAAAGAGGAACTCTCCAAAAACACAATCATTAATGTTATCTAATCTTTTCACTTGTAATTTTGCTGTTTTGAATAAACCTGTTGGAGGCATATTTAAATGATTTTATATTATCATGTATTAATTATACATTATAATTTATTTATTTATTATTTATTATTATTATTATTACTATTATTATTATTATTTATTATTATTATTATTATTATTATTATTATTATTGTTTATATTATTATAATCATTTATTATTATTATTATTATTATTATTATTATTATTATTATTATTATTATTATCATTATCATTATTATTATTATTATTATTATTATTATTATTATTATTATTATTTTGATTATGATTATTATTATTATTATCATCATTATTATTTTTATTATTATTATTTGTCATAAACAGAGAAAATGAAGGAATCCATTGCCAGCGGACCAGGTGTCGGTGAACTTGAGATAACCCCAGTATCTGCTGCGATTGCAAGGCATCTTGGGATTGATTTGACACCAGAAGGGAAGGCAGCTCGTAACAGGAGGGGTATCGCCATCATTGTCCATGGCGCTCCAATGTCAGGTCAGTCTTTTTCTTTGTTTTCTTTTGTATTTACTTTTAACACCATTGATTCAATCAATGTAGCTATGTAGGGCCCAGTAGTGTAAATGTTGCTGCTCGAAGCTCGAATAAATAAAGAACAATGTAAAATTGAATGTAAGCTTCAATTTAATATACGAAAACAGATCATCATCATCATCATTTTATCTGTTTTCATATATTAAATTTAAGCTTACATTCAATTTTACACGGTTATTTATTAAAGCCCAGTAGGCATCATGCATACTTTAAATTTTCGTTTTTATGTTTTTATTGTTATTGTAATCTTAGTAATGTTGTGTATTGTTTTGTTCTTTGTATAGAAGTGTGATCATACATTGTTATGGCTTTAATAACTAAGCATTTGCGTATATGAGATCAAAGTATTCGTGTAATTTGTTGAAATCTTTTTTCTTTTCTTTTCTTTTTTTTTTAATCAGGAAAAACCAGCACAGCTGTTTCTCTAGCCAAATTCTATGAGGCGGCTATTCTTACTGTAGATGGCGTTGTTTGTGATGCCATTGCTAATGGCAACTCACCAGCTGGTCTAAGAGCCAGAGAAATGTGTGCTGAAGCTGCCAAAAGGAAGGCGGAAGAGCTGAAGGAGTTGGAAGGAATTGAGGGTGATAAGAAACAGGGCGGCCTCAGTGTGGAAGCTGTTACAGCTCATACCCAAGGCACTGGTGGTGAGTTTTAGCACAGACAGCTTGACTATTTCTAATTTATAGTGGTTCCAAAATGATCTTGATTATGGAAACTTGTTGAACTACTCCATTTTCGGCTCACATTGAATTAAGAGAGAGAGAGAGAGAGAGAGAGAGAGAGAGAGAGAGAGAGAGAGAGAGAGAGAGAGAGAGAGAGAGAGAGAGATTAACTCCAAAATGTCTTCCAGTATTCACCTTATATTAATACTATATTATTAATATGCCTTTAATAGTATAAATAATGTTAGTGAAACCCTAAATATAAGTTGTGTCTATTTATCTTTTGTTTTAATTTAATTTTGTTGTTCTTCAACAGCTGCTGCAGGTTCATCCCTTGCATCCAATCGTAAGACAAGCACTATTGTTGATGTGAAGGGAGGAAGGGACAAACCAGGAGCTGGTGGAAAAAACACTGTGGTCAACTCGTCAGTAGAGGGTGCTACAGGCAGTCAGGTTGGTCCTTTCACATTTCTTCTTCAACAAAGAACCTTGGATAAAGATAGATTTCAACTGTGATTCCTTTACAGATGAAATGCCACTGACTAAATGTATGTTTAAGTTTTGATGTTCAATGCATTTGCAACAAAACGTGACCACATTGAAAGATTAAGTGCGATTTGTATAAACTGCCTTATTTTTCTGTTTCTCTTATTTTGCTACAACCTTAGGCTTGATCTTTTAAGAGAACTATTGTTTCAGCACTTATACAACTTTCTTTCTTGAATGAATATAAAATTATATGCTTTTTAAAACTTGGGCAATTTTGAAAATATAGCCTTGGTTTTCCTGTTCCTTGCTACTGCTTCAATGAGGACTAGCCAGATTTGTTCTAGTTCCGTTGAAAAAGTTTGTTTTTTTTAAAGTGTCATCAAAATAATGATATAATAAACATATTTTGACTTTTGACTTCATTCAGGTTCCTAGCAGTCCTCCACCCCTGACAGCTCCCATTGCCAGACGACTGAGTATCAGTGCCAGCGTGGCGGGAGAGGAAGGACTCATCTCTTGTGTCTTACCAGAGGATCTGCTGGTGGAGATCTTGGCTGAGAGACTTCAGGTAGAATTAAATAAAATGAGTTGCTTTGGATATATCGAATCTATCAAAATGTACTCGATATATTTTATTTTATAATCTATGATCGAATTAATGAATGACATTTCAATGACAATATTTGACCTAATGCCTTATTCTTGGTGAACCAAATGTCAAAAGTGATTTTAAAGCTAACATGATCAAAATCACAATATTTTTTTTTTGTCAGGTAAAAATTAAAACACTTTACTTATTCTTCTCTTTGAAGCACATAAGTTGAAGCAAAGCTTCATAATTTGAAAATAGTATATTAAATTTTCAGTATTCAGATCACCCTGATAGTATACCAGTTTGAGGTGATTGGTCACAAATGTGGTTCACAACTATGTTATATTTTGTTTATTGTTTAGAATATTTACTTATATTACCGGGTATGCATTGACAATTTCGTTTGCACCACAGTTACCTTTTTTTTCTTTAATCATTTATTAATTTTAAAAGTGAATATTTTAAACTTGCTATACCTGTTTAATTTACTGATGTTATTTCAGCTAAATGACTGCCACAGTGGGGTTGTCTTTGATGGTCTGGAGACTCTGTTCTCTCAGACTCTCTTCACCACCGCCAATGCAATCCTCAAAGCTCTCAACAACAGACGCTTTATCTATTTCTGTACCCTTAAACTTGACTACAATGTATTGAAGGAACAAGAGAAGAAAGCACAAGAGGAAGATGGTATGCCTATTCATTTCACTTTTATTGTTAAGCAATACTGAGGTAAATCCAACTCATTATTTACAAGTTTTCAAATTTACAATTAGGAGAGTATTCAAGACATTCTTTGAGTTTTAGAAATATTTTGGTCTATTAACATAAGCATCTTTGATTGTGTGTCTTCATTCAAATGTGTGAAATGAAAAGAAAAATTGTGATTAATGCTGTTTATAAAGTTTGTTGTTATAAAAATCATTACCATATTTTATTACTGTTATGATTTTGTAAATGTTTGAAGTGCATTTTACTCAATATGTAGTTGTGCACAATACTTACAAAGGCAAACATTTTCATTCGTGATCTTGTGATCTTATTAATACGTCAGGTGATCGAAATTCAGCATTATTTGCAATTTGTATATTTATATATTTCAATTTTCAATGCAAAGAACTGTTTACGTTGTGTCATAGTAATTGCCCCCAAAAAACGATGTTTGCCAATAACATTGAAAAAAAAAACCAACAAGCTCTGCTTTATAGCATCAGGTATTATTAGCTAATTATGTTTGAATCATTGAATATATACAGACTTTGAAAAATTGTATGATTACCCCTCTCGGACATTCTCTCTTACAACTTACAGAAATAGCTCAGAAAAAGAAGGAGGAAGAGGAAATTTTGTGGTTGGAGGAGATGGATGAGGATGAGTACGATGCTTTAGCTGATGACATGAAAGCTAGAGTTGACCACAAACGACTTATTATCAAGAAGGAAAGAATTAAGAAGTATGAAACGTTTTTCTATGGTGATAGTATAAATATTTTAGTGTACCATACTACTAAAAGGCTGATACTGATTGTCAAAAAACGGTCTTTGTTCTGGGAATCTGTTATCTTGGATTAAAATCTTACGACCATTCAATTTCTATCCTTTGTTTCAACATTCCATTTTACTTAGCTATGAAGAATACTTGACCACATGTATTTTAAGAGTGAATGAATTGAACTAATCTCGTTATTTTAAAATGTTGTATAAATTTGTAGAAAGATTTTCTGAAGCAAAATATAAACCAACGAAAAAGAAAAATGTAAAAAAACAAAAACAAAAAAAAACAAACTAAAAATCAGTCAAAAGCCATAAAGCAACAATTACAAAGAAAAGCACCAACCTCCCTCTCAAACAAACAAAGAATCCAAAATAAGTCCACTCCAACTGCAGTCCAATGAAAAAAAAAAAGAATAATTCATTTCTCTATTGTTTCTGTCCCACTATATTTTATGAGTGTACAATGTGCTATGGTTTATTCTTTTTCAGGGAGCAAGAAGACAGGGCTGAGCGAGAGCGTATTGAACGAGAAGCAAGGGAGGAGGAGGAGAGGAGGAAGGAAGAAGAAAGGTAAGAATTTTTTAAAAATATATAAGCGTTTCATCATTATCAACATCAATGAAACCATTGTGTTCTATTTTTTAATTTGTAATCAAGCCAAAAAAAAAAAAAAGATGATTTGAATAATCATTGGTACTTCAAAAACAGTCACCAAATATAAGAAAATAACTCGAAGCACTTTTAAAATACAAAGAGGCTTGTAATGCTCATATCTTTTCTTTTCATGTTCAGTAAGTCACGTAAAAAAGGGAAAGGCAAGGCAGCTCCCACACCAGCTGACCCCAAAGAGAAAGACAAAAAGACCCAGACGGCTCCAAAGGCTGGAGGTCAAGGGTCAGACCGCACTCAGAAGTCACAAGGTGGAGCTAGAGGTCACGAGGGTGAGAAGGGACCAGGTTCTGACAGACCTGAATCTCATGCGACCGAAAAATCTGACACACAAGCTGATGAGGGAAAGTAAGTTTGCATTTTTATATTTTTGGTGTAACTGTATTTTATGTTTTGTATATATTATGTTATTCCATATGCTTAGTTGAATTATAAAACCCTAGAAAATAGCGACAGAAAAACAGAAAATTGGAAATGCAATCTGTTAAACAATTTTGAAGGCTATTCAAAACTTTTGTAGATGTTAAATGGGATTACAGGACTAACTGCTTGTTTAATTTGTGAAGAATTAAAATTGTGTTATTTTAAAAAAATCGAATTCAAATTCTTTTTATTTGTTACTTTTCCCAACCAAGATTAGTTCTTGTTTTCATCATAGAGGTCTCTCAAAAACATGAGGTTCTAAGAACAGGATTTTAACTCAGTTTCTGTCACATTATATGGATGATAAATTTATATACTATCCATTCAATCGGACTATCAGATCTAATATTCGCAACTACTAGGTAGACAGACAGGTCAGAATATAACTTGACTCCTAGCGGGTAGAAACCTCGCTTGTATGTTGAATACTTTACCAGTTTAGCTTTTTGAACATCCCCTCCTCTTTCTCTTAAAAATAAAAACAATTTCTTAACTTTATCCATAGAAAAAAGAAAGAGAAAGGTAAAAAAGATGGCAAGAAAGAAGCAGCTGAGGCCTTCCCTGTGGAGGAAGTCAAGGACCCTGTAAAGGAAGCCGAAATTCTCCTCATGCAGAGGTAACTCATTCTTGGAATAACAATAAAGTACAATTGATTAGATTTAGCATTCTATATAATAGTATAAAGCAAAGATTTTCGTACGAAAATATTATATCTTGTTTTATGAAAATTTTGAAATTCACATAAGCTTGAAATGGAGCTTCTTAAAGTTTGTTAAATTGGAAAATCAACAGTTATCAAAATAATATCACATAAAATTTTCAACACAGATTCCGAACATTTGAAGTGGGCCAGAAAGACATCCAAGACTTGCTTGAAACTTGGGATAGATCCACTCTGGCGCCTCGTAGACCTACAACTCCATCTGAAAGATCAGACGAGGAGCAAAAAGACCACCCTGCATCTGGGAAAAAGTCCAGAGTAAAAGGTAGTCAGAATTATATTTTGATCAGGGTTTTTTTTTTCTGCAATCATTGCATCGTTCAAAATTGACAAGAAAAGGTTAGTGCATGGAAGACTTACTTTTAATAAAGATTAAGCTGGGGTTTTTTGTGTGTCACGAAGTCTTACCCTTTTCACCCCTTTTCATATTTGAATCGTATACTTGACCTGATTCAATAATTAACTTTCATGTTTTCATGAAATGCAATCTGACACATCGGTAATTTAGTGGACAGAGGAATTATAAAGTTTGAGTATAGGCATTAAATAACCTAATATAAGATATCTTCGTTTATATGTTGGAACTGTGATTTGTCCAAAAACAAAAACAAAAATTAAAAACAATCCCCCCCCCCCGCAGAGATGTCAAAAGCCATAATAGCCCACAGCCGTTTACTGCTTTCACTTTAGTTCGACAGGTAAATTTTGCCGGACGCTAGTTCATAACAGATGACGAGTCACGGCCTGTACCGAAAGGGCGACTGAGCAACTTTTCCTATTTTGACGATTTTTTTCTCAAGTTCAAAGTGGCGTAGTAAAGATGCTATTAGATGTTGCAATAAGATATTTTAGAGTCATAACTAGTGATTTACATACTTTTATTTGATATAATTTTAGTAGATCATTTGGGATAAGATTTTATAGGAAATAACCATAAAAATGGGTCCGAAATTTTAATTACTTCAAACGATATAATCAAACATTACATAGTTATCTGAGTTTATACAAATAAATGAGAAATACTGCAATAATCATCAATATTCACAGAGTAAAAATATATAATCAAAGTCGTTTTGTAATGAAGCATTGTTGAGATATCCGCTCACCTGTACAGCCATATCCTTTTTTTGACAGCAATTTTAAAAATGCGTAATCACCGAATTGTAGGGGTTTGTTGATCAAATGATCAAAACGAACTGGTTTTAGTAATGGCAATTGACAATTCTTAGGAAAAGATAAGTTATATGCATTCCTTTGACGTTTGTATAGATCTAAACTATAATAATAATAATAATAATAATAATAATAATAATAATAATAATAATAATAATAATGATAATGATCATTTTCATGAAAATAATATAGTGGCTATCACCTAAACGCCTGCTAATTTTGGTAAACGCAATAATTTCTCTTTAAAATATTGTTCTAAATGCCCGTTTAAAAAAAAAAAATTGGAATTCGCCTTTATATGTCCACTCTGACAGAAAGGAAATAAAAAAAAAAGAAAGAAAGAAAGAATAAAGAATTTTACTGAATCATTTGCGACCGAAGAATTGACTCATCACCTGTTTCCGAGAGTTTTATTTAACTTCTCAACGCCCCAAATTACTATCAATTCATTCAATATAATTTACTCCTCCCCACTCCACGCTCTCCGGCAATTTCCTTCCATGTCCCTCAAACTGCTTTCTTTCCATGAGCGTCCAATCAGCTTTTTACAATTGCCCATTTCCAATTGGCTGCTGAAAAAGGACAATTCTAATTTCAATTATCCACCAGTCGGTCATCAGCAAAGTCAAGAAAGCTCCTCCTACTCAAATCACACATACCCACGAATATGATAGGCCTTGTAGACAGTCACTGGTCTTTGATGTTACACAACCATCCGCCAGCTTTGATCACATCGCTTTTGATGATGTCACTCAATATCTATCTTCTCTCAACCCCGTTGACTGTACCACGAGTCAACATAAAAGAATATCGCGATGAGGTGCGAATCGTGAAGATGGAATGACGTAGCTGTGTAAAGTTATAGGTTCAAAGTTCAATTGTCAGAGAGAACTGATGAGAGATCAAACTGAGGTGGTAAAATGAAAATTGTTTCGTGGTAAAACGTTGCATAAATTAGTTTTATGTACACCAACACACACACACCAAAACACACACACACACACACACACACTCTCACTCTCTCTCTCTCCCTCTCTCTCTCTCTCTCTCTCTCTCTCTCTCTCTCTCTCTCTCTCCTCCAGTCCTGCGACAAAAAAAGGACGCCTACCAGATAGCTAATACTATTTAAAATGGAAATTTGTTGAAAATGGTCTGCTTATTGATCAACCGAAGCATCGGGGATAACAGAAATGATCATTGTGAATCAGTTGAAACACGTGATATCGATGTAATACTAATACTAGTAGTAATCATATATTATCAGTGTATTTATCTTACTCTTGATCACCACTGTAATAATAATAATAGTAAAAAATAAATAATATCCATTTTTTGACAATAAAAAATCGTTATAAATGCATTGAAAAAGATGGGAGGGGGGGGGGGGGGGGGAGGATTAATGATCAGATAATCAAAGTGAACTGTTATTTTAAAATAAATTGACAATCATAGGTAAAGATAAGTTATAAGTATTCCTTTGAACTTTGTATAGACGTCTAGATCTTAACACATTTTATATATTAATACTTTTTATTAACATACGTAAAACCTCACGATTATTGTAAGGAACAGCTGATTGTTACATTTCACAGAAACAGCTTCTAATTAACCAACGTTCTGTTTTCTTTTTTTCACTGGTGGAACTTCACTTGCTAATTCTGGAGCAGTTTGCATGAAGTGTTTTTTGACCACATATCTCATTTGAGCCCTTTCAAGCTTATTCGGCAGAGTCCATTTGCATTGAGACAATGCTTGTTTTCAGTATGACCATTCATCTGAGTAAAGAAAAAAATCATTAGTTATTATTGATATTGATGATGATGATGATAATAATAATAATAATTGTAATTATAAGAGTTATAATAATATTATTGATTGTTAGTAATAATACGATAGTGATCGCCTAGATGCCTGCTAATAATAATAACGTAATAATTTTCCTTTAAAATATAATTCTAAATGCCCGTTATTCAAAATGTAATCCGCCTATATACCCACTCTGAAATATTTTTTAGCAAAAATAAGATACAGAAAGAAGTTTACTGTAGCATTTGCGGCCAAAAATATGGGATTTATCACCGGTCTGTCAGAGTCTTATTTGACACCTAGACAACGCCCCAAATTACGTTCAATTCATTTCAAATTTACTCCATCTCTCCAGCAAATTCATCCCATGACCTCCAAACTGATTTCTATCCATGAAGCGCCAATCAGATGTTTACAATTACCCATTTCCAATTGGCTGCTGAAAAAGGACAATTATAATTTCAATCGTCCACCAGTCGGTCATCGGCAAAGTCAAATAAGCCCCTCCCACTCAAATCACATATCCCCTCGAAACTTCAGCCTTGTAGCGCAGTCCACCGGGCTTTTGATGTTACACAATCATCCGCCACCTTTGATCACATCGCTTTTTGATGTTATAATATATCTATCTACCCTCTTTTCTCACGCCCGTTGACTGTACCGACAGGCGATGTAGAAGAATATCGAGGGAAGGTGCGAATCGTGAAGACGGAATGGCAAATTGGTGTGAAAGTTATAAGTTTAAAGTTCAATTTTCACAGAGAAATCATGAGAACTTGACTGAACAAGCAATAAAAATCGTTCCATGCTAAAAATGTGCGTACACGAGTTTTACACACACACACACATGCTCCCCCCCCCCCCGCTCTCTCTCTCTCTCTCTCTCTCTCTCTCTCTCTCTCTCTCTCTCTCTCTCTCTCTCTCTCTGAGTGTGTGTCTGTGTACTACTACTACTACTACTACTACTACTACTACTACTACTACTACTACTAACCCACTACTACTACTACTACTACTACTACTACTACTACTATGATTACTACTATAACTGCGCTATCATCATCATCATCATCATCATCATCATCATCTCATCATCGTCATCATCGTCATCATCATCATCATCATCATCATCATCATCATCATCACCATAAAACAACAACAACAATAACGTTATCATCACAATTGGACTCGTGTTCTTATGTCTCAGGAGTTTGCCTGAATACAGGACTATTTTGTTAGCCAACAAAGAATTAGACAAGATGTGTTTACACATTCATTGTGCAAAAACCGGTCATTACAAATCATTGAAATAAATACTATATTAAAAGTAGATTATTACTCTTATATTTACTACCATGTGTTAGGCTAACAAAACTCAGATAACATCAATTTGAATTTTTTTAAAAATTAAAAATATTTTTTACGTTAATTTTAAATAGAAAAATATACATTTTTCAAGAGAGAATAAAGTCTACTCACCATTTCTTGATATCAATGAAAATAGTTGCGTCTTAAAGATGAAAATGTGGCCGTTATATCCATATAAAATAGAAAAATATAGAAGAAGTGTATGGTCTGCAATTGCAGTGTAAAAATGAACGATTTTACGAAATCTGTCCTATAGCCTGACTGACAATGAAATCCAAGCGGTGCATTCTACCTGCAGGGATGAATATAGGCCAGTTTTCACGTTCTGGACATCTGTTATGACGTAACCACACGGTGGTCTCCCCGTCATCGACGGTGGGTCGTTCCCATTGGGAGTGAGGCGGTAGTAAACTAAAGTGAAAGATTTCTAGTTTAATAAACGGCTGTGAGCCCCATTCTCTCTCTCTCTCTCTCTCTCTCTCTCTCTCTCTCTCTCTCTCTCTCTTTCTCTCTTTCTCTCTATATATATATCTATATATCTATCTATCTATCTCTCTCTCTCTCTATCTCTCTATCTTTATCTCTATCTCTCTCTCGCTCTGTGTGTGTATGTGTGCGTTTTTCTCTCTCTGTGCCTCTCTCTGTCCCTCTCTTGCTCTCTCTCTCTCTCTCTCTCTCTCTCTCTCTCTCTCTCTCTCTCTCTCTCTCTCTCTCTCTCTCTCTCTCTCTCTCTCTATCTATCTATCTATCTATATTAAACTTTATCTTTATTTTTATACAACAGCTATTTTTATGTTTTGCTACCTATGTTTTATATTCATATTGTTTTGGTTGACTGGCTATTTTAATTACTATGTGGAAAAGACAATAAATGACAATTTGTTTATTGTCTAGAGTAAAAATGCATAATTTTAAAACATTGAGAGGAAAATGTATGTTACTGACGTGTACTTATTTTCAGGTCTGATAATCCAAATTGATATGGGCTCATTGTTGTAATGAAAATGCTCTCAATCCAATGCAAAATTTGTCCATTACAACAACGTTAAATCAAGTCCATAATTACATCAGGTTATCAGACCTGCAAATATATGCATATGATACATATTATGCTGTTAAGGATGGCATTCTTTTTACTCATATGTATGTTATATACTTCGAAACATAGATGCTTTAAATAGCACACCTCATTTTTTAAAAACAATGTACCCCCCCCCTCCTCCCCATCATATTTTTAAAAACAGAAAAACATGATAAAGAGAAGCAAAAGGAGCAGGAACGGCTCAGGCTTGAGAAAGAAATGGCTGAAAAAGCTGCCAAAGAGGTATTTTATATGTGCTAACTGTTAAGCGTTTCTAAACAACAAAAAAATAAAGAATTAAAAAAAAAATGAAAATTATTTTCCGCTCAATATATTTAATTATTTAAATCTGTAAGGTGTTTTTATTATTTGCATATTTACAGATAACAATGATAATTTTTGGTCTATTTTTTAATATTTTTTTGTGATTAAATTTTTGCACAGAAATATTTTTCCAAGACTCACAGAATATCATAAGTGAATTCAATAAAAGATATCTTTGCTGTTTTATTTTTCTCTTAACATTGATTTCAGATGGCATAACATACGATTTACATAATACATTCTTCACGTTGCCAATTTGATACAAACAATAAATAATAAACTTTTTGGGATGATCTTTAAATTTTAAACAGGCTGCTCAAGCAGAAGGAGAAGACGGAGAGACTGTTGAGGGTGATGATGACAAGAAGGATGATATTGGTGTCCCCAACATTATTATTGACTGCTCTGATAAGACATTTGCCCCGTCACAGAAGATCATGGATACTGAATCATTACCTACCCTTGAGGAGGTATATCTGATTTCTTTTTGTTTATTTTGGTTGATTTTTTTTTTTGGTAATTAATAACAAAGCAGTAATCATTTGGAATTGATGATTTAATGATAATTAACACCCCTCTACTTTATTGAGATGACTTAAAACATTTATTATCTTTATGATTTGCTGTATGGACTAACCTTTTTAAGTAATGTTTTTCATAAACTAAGTTGATGTCCATTTCTTGAAATGCATCTTGACACAAATAGTGTCATGGAATATCTCTTTAAAATTTTAAAGCGCAGCATACACCTCAAAACACTCCCATTGAATCTTATGGCCCTGCTAAAAAGCTTCAACAAATTCGTCAAGACTTAATCTATTTGCAATACTCCATGCAAGCCTTATAAAGGTGTATTGGTCAGCCATGTACCACACAATCGAGCAAACTAACAAAAAAAACAAACAAACGAAAAACCACTATTTGACAACACGATAAGCTAGTATTTTATGACATGTAACGTATTTTCTTGGATGATATTCAAATTTGTCAACTAGAAAAAAAAATGATGCTGAAATTTAAGCTTAATTTTTTTGTTAACATATAAGTATTTTTTATATCTATCAAATGCTTTAGGACATAAATAATGCAGCACTGCTGTTTTATGATGAAATATTGAGAGGATCAAGAAATAAACGTAACTCGACACAAAAACTGAGTCTGAAACCAGGTAGAGTTCGTCCGAACAAAAGGTTTAGAGGACATAATATTTCTTCAAATAGCAACCAAGAAATTGCAAGTTCGGGAGAGAATCTAAATGTTCCAATATTGAAATGGAGTGAAATTAGCAATCTGTTAGAGAAGGTGGGATAAATTTGTTGAGTTAATACAGTTTGCTTTAGTCACAAACATTTTTGTTTTTGTTGTTTTGAATTTTATTGATGTTCTTTTTTCCCTTTGATTTTTATAATTTTAATTGGATACATTGTCTTTCAAGAGATTTAACAAATCTTGAAATACAAAAAAAAAAAAAAAACAAATTGTGGATTGCATTATTTTTAAGTTTGTGAGTTTAAATAATCAATGTTTTTCAACTAATTTTAATTTCATGAGTTTGTTTCAAACTGGTTATTAAAATATCAACTATTATTTTTAAATTCTAACTGCTTTGTTTAGTTCAGCTGTTTAAAAAAGAGTATGAGAAAATTAAAAATCAATAATCATATTATAAAATCTTGGATACCAGTTATGGTGCTAGACAAAGTAGAAAGCGAATTCAAAAATAGCCCACAAAAAAATCGATAAATAAATAAATAGCTGAATTGATGATGAATGAGTGAACGAGCAAACAAATGAGTGAGTGAATGAATGCATGAATAGATAAATGATAAATAAATGAATGAAGGAGTTGTTTTTTGGGTTAAAAAAAAATATTATTGTATTTTTCTTTCTAACTTAGCACTGTATCGTTTACTACTTTTTGGAATATATAATGTCATATATATATCTGTTGCTCCCCAATAATTTTTTTCACACTAATATATTATGTCGAATTTTATATTATAAAACAAATCACAGAGAAAAAAACAGTTTTTTAAACGGTGGATAGTAAAACCAATGCAATACACTTATCTGAAAAAATGAAAATGAAACAGTGCCAGACAAAACAAGAAAGAAAACTACCAGACGAAAAAAACCATCCCAAAAAATCAGTCTTCCTCGACTGGGGATCAGATCTTTATGAGATCTTTATTACACCGGTGCCTGTTCCCTAATTTCTCAATGCGATACAGTTATGAGCCCTTTTATTTAAACTTTTCTCTATAAATACAAAAATAATTTTTTTTTTTTTTTGAGTTTTGATTTATCTTTTTGATATATCCTTATAGGCAATGCGGAAGAGAAAGAAAATTGAAATATTTCTTTCAGATCAGTTTTCATAAGTTATTGAATCTAATCACATTCTCATTTTATAATTCTTATAATTTATTATTAGATTTTAATCTACCCTTACAGTCATATGCAAAGCTGAGCTTGTTCTTTTTCTCTCATTAATTTCCAATATTGTAATTACCACAAAAGATTTCTTTAAATTCTTCGTTCTAATATGATACTCAGGAGGATGAAGAGGGTACAAATCCTTATGAAAATATGACTTACATGGAGATGATGCTAGCTGCCAAAAAACTGCCAACTCTGGCAGAAGTGAGTCCTGTCAAGCATGTTATTGGATTACTTTGCATTTTATTGTTTCACCATTGTGTTAAGCATGCTTTTGAGTTATCGTCTGTTTAATGGTTTACGGATGTGTTTATTTTTTTTTTTCAAATTTGGAGAAAAAAAAAGTGTTCTTTGAACCTTCATTTTTCCTTAATTTAATGGGGTTTTTTGTTTATTTTAGGGATGAATCTATAATTTAGTGCAATGCTTTTATTTTAAAGTACAAAATTCAAATGAGCGTTTTGAACTTCTAAATCTTGTTGTAATTGTGTATCAATGTTTGAAAACGCTTCATTCATAAAACATTTTGATAAGAATTTTGGTTTGAAGTCTCTTGATCATTGGCCAATTTTTACATTTGTTCATAAAACCCATGCTAATATAATATCACCCATAAGACATAACATATATCAAAATGTAAAGATGAACTTTGCAAGTCTGTGGCATTGTGATAAAATTAATTGCTATTAAAAGAGTAAGACTGTCAGATTGAACTATAGTTATGTTACACACAATCTTTAAAATGGAGGCACAACTCTTTTGAAATTGATAATGACATGAATAAACTTTAAAGTTTTTAAACTTTTACAGTATAATTGAGGCCTTTTAATCATTATCCTATGGGCATAAAAAGAAACAACTGATTTTAGATCTTTACTTTATTTATGTTGTTTTGTACGTACACAGCATTGACGATCAAGGCTCTACACTCTACTCTTTTGTGCATCTTCTGCAACGTGTCCTTGTTCCTATCTTTTTCCATCCATTTTGTCAAACCTTGTAACATCTTTGTCGATTTTGACCAGGTGCTCTTTTTCCATTCTTATCAAGTTTACCATTCCTAGATTTCTCATATGTTCCGTGAATTTCTTATCTTCTTCATCAACAATCTTGAATATTCCACCATATCCATCACTTCCTTATTCGTCCCCCTCTCCCTTCTGTCCATGACATTCTTCTCTTGAACCATAACTTTTTACTACTTAAATACAAATGTTGTGAAATAGTATGTTATGTTGGAAGTTGTGAAAGTGAATACTTAGTTATTAGAACAATAATATTGAACAAAAATGAATATATCAAATTTAAAAAAGAATAAAATATACAAACAGCGCTTACTATTTTTTTAAAGCTGTAATTGGAAGTTTTGATATATATATATATATATATATTATATATATATATATATATATATATATATATATATATATATATATATATATATATATATATATATATATATATATATATATATATATGTGGTATAAATGTCATATGTTGGATTATTAGTACTATACTGCTATGTATGAGATCAAAATATTCATATAATTTGTTAAAACGTTTTGATGATTAGAAATGCCGTTATTATTATTACTACTACTACTACTACTATTACTACTACTACTACTACTACTACTACTACTACTACTACTACTACTACTACTACTACTACTGCTACTACTACTACTACTACTACTACTACTACTACTACTACTACTACTTACTATACTACTACTACTACTACTACTACTACTACTACTATGCTACTACTACTACTACTACTACTACTACTACTACTACTACTAACTACTAACTACTACTACTACTATACTATATACTACTACTACTACTACTACTACTACTACTATTATTATTATTATTATTATTATTATTATTATTATTATTATTATTATTATTATTATTATTATTATTATTATTATTATCAATCACAAAATCTTATCAACTTTGCCATATGGATTATATTGATAGACATGCTTGTTTAATGATACACAGAAAATTCAGCTAAATATGTTCATTGTTCTTTTGGGAATTTTCTGTTTATGTTGAAATTTGAAAATATAGTCTTTTGAACAAAGTAAAACAATATTTGGAGACATATAATAATCATTAACAAATTAAATTTTGATTTTTATGATAACAAATAACATTACCAGGTACATGAAACAGTATTATTTACTCTCAAGTTTGTGTAGAAATAAGTATATTACCAGTTATATATTTTTATTTGTGTTTCTTCTATCATAAATAACCTTTCTAGTTTTTATCGTATTGCACTTGTACCAAAACAATCAGAATAATTGATTTTCTCCTTTTTTTTTCCAGGTTTTGGATGGCCTTGGCATGGGCCCACAAGGACCACCCCTCCCTCCCCCAGCCTCATTTGGAGTAGTCCCCTACCCAGTGAAGCGTAGACCACCACCTCTTTCAGAGATTGGCGGACGCTATGCCTTTGTGGCCTCATCACCTGATGATCCGTAGGTTGAATTCTTTATTTTTGCATTATCTAAACAGAGCTGTCAACTCCCAAGTTCCCCCGAGATTTTCCCTTTTAAGCGTGTGTGTGTGTGTGTGGGGGGGGGGGGGGGGGGGGGGTTGCTTGTATTAAATAATTCATGAAAAAAAATGAAATCCCGCTTTTCCTTGATAATTTTTTTTGGGGGGGGGGGGGGGGGGGGGATTATTTAGTGATGTTTACACTGTAAAATGGTTAATGTTGTGTATGGCATATTTCTATTGGACTTCATTATAAAAACTTGTATTTCTTAATTATTATTTTGATGAACCGGAATAGAATGATAGGTTCTTATGCTTTTGGCTATGGAGAAACATATTGATTTCCAAAATCAAAATCTTGACTTTCTAAAGGTTTATCCTGTTTTGTTGGCATTGTGGGCTGGCAGCTTTGTAAGATAGCTTATTTCCTTGAGCATTTATATCGCGCAATATCCATTAAACGTGCTCAGTGCTTACAAGGGGTCCCTAGCCAACAACAACACTTAACATGTAGGACGAAACAAATGCCTGTTAGGAAATATTGCAATTTTTTCATACATATACAATGCTGTTAATGGCCTGGTACTCATTTTGCACAAGATCCTTTTCCAAGGACTCAACTATTCATTGCTCAGAGTGGGTTTCCAACCTGGACCTCCCAATCCAAAGATGAGTGTCAAACCACGAGACCACAAGTACACAGTTTCTAAACAGTACTTAGAGATAATTTAATTCTTAAATAGATTCAATGACTTTGATCAGTCCTTATCCTACCAAATCAATATCTTTAAACAAAGCGAAACAAATCATGAAGATAAACAATAGGGAAATAAGGATACATTTTTGATCACACATGTAATAAATCCATATTAAAATCAAATTACAATCTTCGTCTGGCTTAAAGAGCAATGCTCTTTACTTTCAAATAATTTAATTTTGACATTCAAGGATTTAATTTGTCATCATGAAAAAGATATATGTGCTGAATCCTTTTAAAGGGCTTTGTAAAATCCTTATGATAACTGTTTGGATTTACTCAACAATTTTATTTTACTTTTTAATGAATACATTGGGAGAAATACTTTTAAAGAGCTGTCCTTTTGAATACTCGCATTAGTTGTTTAATTCTGCATCATTCTGTATATTTAATTCAATAATTCTCAGAAATATCGGCCAAGAAGACAAAGGAAAGGAAGCTGAGGTTGAGGATGAGAATGCTATGACACCTGACAAAGCTAAAGAAGACCAACCTACGCCCACTAAAACAAAGGGAGCTAAGTCTAATGAAAAGGGTCGAACAAGTACAGAGGGGAAATCAGATCGCAAACGTAGTGCTGAACGTCGTAAACAGACACGAAGAAATTCTACAAATGTTGCCTCTCCACCACCTGGCCAGTCGACTCCAGTGTCTGATGTGGAAAATTTGAGGTAATTTTTTTTCTTTTCTTTTCTGTTTGATTCTTTTGTTTTTGGGTGATTGATATTTTGATAACAATATTGTATTTATCCGACTTCATTTATTTAAATAAATTATGACACTGAATTTTTCTGAAAATCTTTTAAATTTCTTTCTTATCTGATATAAGTTAATGCATGCATCTTTTAAATACTCTTTTTGAAATGAGTGCTATGTAGTGTATATATTTATCTCATATTATTCATTATATTCTTATTTTACCACATATTAATTATACGTTTTATTTGACTTCTATTATAATCAGCGTGTCTTAACTTTTGCATGGATATACTTTTAGACACTCTTTGTTTCCAATGCACTTGCATGTCAGTCATCTTTTTTGACAATTTGCACAGCTATCTTCATGTCATTTTGGGAGCATCACCCTTGAATCATATACCTATGATGTTCGCATGGGTGTACGATCCGATAGTGATGTCGTTTCTTCTTCTCTTTACTAGCCTATCCTGCTTCTTTGGTTTGTGATTGTATTTTTGACAGGGGATATTTTTTTTTCTGTAAATCTTCTGCCTGTTTGTTCTTGGTTATTTATAATTTAGCTTATGATATCTTTAGGTTATGATTTTGATTTACATTTGTACTATTTTTGTTAGATTGCTTGTTTTTTTTGTTTCAGCGGTCTCTCATATAACCTCAATTGTGTTGGAAGAGACCTAAAGCAACAAACAAACAAACAAATATATATATATATATATATATATATATATATATATATATATATATATATATATATATATATATATTATATATATATAAAATATTTCAAGTATAATTATGATTATTTAACTTCTACAACATTGTTGTCTATTTTTCAAGTTTGGAATAAACCCAATACAGCTAAATATCTGATTAAAGAGATTCCAACAATCAGTATTATTCAGTGGTAGGTCTGATGCAAACATTGGCGACCAAGTTTTTTTCAGCACTCTCTGTCCTTTGCTCTGAAAAGGAATGAAACACCAACACAGCGACCCTACACGTTGTTTGTCGCTTCCCATGTGATTTTTTCTCCCTCGATTTTTCTAGTCATGAGTTTTCTGATGCCATCTTTTGTACAAGTTATAGTCTCATTGCTCTAATTTTTGGAATACATTTTGCATTTAAACAGTTTAATGTATTACAATATGTCAATGTTGGATAGTTTACATCCCTCCATTGTTTGAACATTATACATGTGTAAAAATTACATTTTCCCACAAATTATTCATTTCTCTTTTACTTTATTTTATTTTCAACGTGAGCACGAAGCTGCTAGAATCTGTGAAACGTTTTAAAAGTTTTGACATATTTAAAATATTCATTTTTGTACATTTCTTTCTATTTATTTTCCAAACAATCTGTAGAATAAATCTAGTTCTTAAATAGGTACCATAAGTTGGGTCAACCTCTCTCCAACCAATTCAGGATCCTGAGATAAATCAAAATAAATTATCACAAAAGAGAATAGAATTTTGACCGCAGACAGAATATCACCGTCAATTAAAATCAGTCCATGATCTTGGTCTGGCTGAAAGCACACTGCTCTTTTCCACCAACGTCTCAGCCGGAGACAACTTTATCCTATATTGTATTTTTTATATCATTGATAAGTAATGTAAGCACATTTAACTTCTGACATTGACTTCAGAAAACGTGGAAAACTCTCTCCATATACCTTAAGAGTTTAACACAAGACTTATAACTTACTCTCATACTAGGCCCCCCACACGACCAGCTTCGAGGGATGGAATAAGGTATTCCCAAATTATTAACCAGATGCCAACTTCTTCATTCAGTAGATATCATAATTGTAGTGGGGATATCGAGTTTAGCGATTTTGCATTAAGTGAAGCACTAAAAATTGTTGGGTTTTTATTTTCTTCAAATTTTTTGAACTTTTAGTAGTGATCTACGTTCTTTCCTTTTGTAATGCTATTTTTCAAAATCACCACCAACACCACCATTATCATCATCATCATCATCATCATCATCATCATCATCGTCATCATCATCATCATCATCATCATCATCATCATCATCATCGTCATCATCATAATCATCATCAACAACTTTGTCATCATCATCGACCAAATATTTTAAGAGTCATGATTTTAAATATTTAAAAAAACTGAATACAAATGATATTTCAAGTTACTGCAAAATTAGATTGTATCAATAACTTAGTCTCATTCTAATATTGTAATATTTAACTCAATCTTTCTTCTCTCATTAAATTAATCACTATTTTCCATGTAGCTGATAATATGCTTATGATTTATCCAAGGCGTTTTCCAAATTTTTATTTACCTATCACTCCTTCTTTATAACATCCTTGCAATAGCGTCTATGGCAGCTGCTCATTTATTCATTGTGCTAACTTGAAAATAGCAAACGATACAATATATCGTCTTTTATTTTGCACACAACTCTACTTGAGTCGTTCAAATTATCACGTAAATTCTTGTCATCACCATAAATCATTAGATCACTCAGTCAGCAACCTGTTGTCTGACGTGTAGAGAAGCGGATTTCAAGTAAACATTTGAGATTCCCACAACTATTACTCATTATTAAAGTAGGTCATGCAATAATTGCCTACGAGTGTGAAATGGGTTCAAATCTTGTTACTCGTGTTCTTTTTCCTATTTATTTTAGTATTCTCTCGTTATATTAATTACGTTTTATAATTTTTAAGCCTTTAGCAAAGCTAGTCCTCTCACTTGATTTCTAAATCATCAACAATCATTGGGATTCGTTTGCCTACCTTTAGATAAATATTTTTTTTTATCAATGCAAATTCAAGTTCAAATTCAAATTTTTATTTCATGTCGGCAATAATATGTCATTACAAAGATTTAAATATTTATAATTTTACATAGAATTAAAAATAATATAATCATGAAAATGCTATCATTCATTCAAAATGATAATAATAAAATAGATTTGATTACTTTATTCAGTTTTAATTGTAGTCTCCTTATTTTATAGTTTAGGCCTATTTCTATTTTTTCCTAGTCACAACTCAATACTGATCTGTTAAAAAGAAAAACGGAATCAACAGCGTTTGGAAACGGTTTAAAAACTGAACTGTATTGTGCAATATATTTTTAAATTAAATTTTACATTTCATTAATGCTTAGTTTTAGATACTGATACAGCTTTACAGAAATGGTATTGACATGTAGTCATTATTTTAAATTCTAATTAAACAGCAGTCGTCTGGGTGTTCGACCAGGCAGTGATGAAGAAAAGCCTGCCAAGTTGTAAGTTGATTCTGATGTGCCGTCAACCAAATACTCACATCACAGAATAAATTTTGAGTGTAGAATGCAACGTATTGTCACATTGCTACATGCATAGTTTTTTTTTGTTTTATTTATTTTTGCAGATGTCTTCACTTGCGTCCCTATTTTTCTGTAAAATAAAATCATTTTCCACAACCGCAATTACAATGATCAAGTGATGAACGGTTTCAGAAAATTTAATCATGAACGTTTAAAGTCATTTTGAAATGTAATTGTCCATTGTTAACAATTTAAAAGACGAAACATTCTGGGCCGAAAACTTAGCCAGTGTTTATGACATCATTTTAAAGCTAACCGAAGAGACTTTATCTTGTTCTTAGAGTACTTGATAAGACGAGTTCTTAATGACTAGTTAGACACTGAACACATTCTGTTACATCAATAAACAAAATTGACTTAAACTTTAAAAGAGCTCATTGTCCAAACCTATATCATGAACAAAAGTAAATTAATTGATTCATTATACAAGTCTCTCTGTAGCTATAATATCATGACAAAAACTCATGTCAATACAGGGACATAACATCAAAATGCACTTTTCTCTTGGAGATGGATTTCTTTTTATTTTAAGCACTGTTGTTGAACAGGATAGATGTGTGTGCTGTGTCAAAAAATAAAAAGGAACGGAAAAGCAATTAAATCTATCAGTAAAAATATTATAAAAATAGGAAACTAAGCAATGTTGAAAAAGTAATTCAATATTAAAACAATCGGTAAAGTATGCTTCAACTGGCTTAATTTTTTTTACAAGATAAGTAATGTTAAAAGACACTAAAAGGTATTGAATAAAAACTAGTCAAACAGCTTTTGAAAAAGGGAACAAAATACTTCAGACAGAACAGTTTCGACTTAAAACCCATCTTCGGCGAAAACAAAAATAATTTAAACGATTATATTTCATGTAGAATCCGAACAGGGTCAAATTTTCCAGGTCTCCATTTCATTACTAGCCACTAGGCAAAAGGTAATGATTGATCACTTTGCTGGTAACTTATGCTCTATTTAATTCAAGTTTGGTTAAATGGGGTCTACTCGAAGAGAATTTGGCTAAGCATGGACATTTGTAAATATAAAAATAACTATATATTTTACTTGTTTGCGTAGAGCTACTGATTTATAATATAGCATAAAATGTAACCTTTTTAACTGCATTATGTTTAGACATTAGGATTATCTTAAATGTTTAGAAACTCTTTTTATGATTGATTTTAATAAATGTTTGATTAAAGTGAGAAAAATTAGCAAAACACAGTAACCAGAAGTGTGATTCATTACCTCACCCCGATAGTGTTTTTCTGAAAATTGAGTTTAGAGTTTAAAGCTTAGAAATTGAACTAGTTTGATATGCTTTTATATATATGTAAGCTTTTATATAGAGCAATTTCCACATAATGTGCTTAAAGCACTTTACAAAAGGCCTTATGCCAACAACAAATCTTAACATGCAGGGCGAGACATCACGCCAATAAGGCACAATTCAATTTTTTTTGACAAAGACAACACTGTTACGGGTCAGATTCGTATTTACATTGGTGAGGGAATGTGAGTAAATATAGTCTTTTCCTTTGGCTTATCTTAGTATCGCCCACAATGGAACTCAAACCATGGACCTGAGTTTCATATCACTAGACCTCAAAGGAGAATGAATCGGGCAAGAGATCCTGCATCCACAATGATTTCAGCAAACATACATGAATACAAAGAAGTCTCTGGAAAAGAAAAAAGAATTATCAGATTTCTGATAATTTAAACTTAAAATTAAGTTTTAAGCGTCTGGATTACTCGGCATATTACCAGATTGGGGTCTTAGGTTGTATATATTTGATTTTACATGGCTTGAAGGAATCATTAATTGTTGGTCTAAAACTTCATCACTAAGGAATCTTGTAAGTAATGAAAAGTATGAAAAATTAATCACTAGAATGTGAGTATTACAAAGGCCCACAGCAATTTATGGTAGAAATAAATAAGGATTACTTTTACCTTTTTAAAATGTATTTAACTACATTTATTTTATCATTCGAAAAGGTGAGGTGATGTAAAGATTGATTTAAAACTCAGGTTTAAAATGAACAACGAATGAGATGTGTAAATTATGAATAGATAAATTGTTACAAGCAAACAATTAAATTTGCTGCATAAAATCTAGTGCCAAATGACATATGAAGCCACTTCAAAATGAAATTATTTATCCCTGTATAATGTCTAATTTATTATTGTAAAAACCAGTTTTCTTGTTTTTTAAAGCCTTTGTTGATTAATAATTCCCATGTGTTAAAACAGATTTGAAAAACAATGGCACCGTTTCCAGGATCTCATGTCATGTTTTGGTTTCCTATGATGATTTCACTGACTTTGATAACAAATTTCATCTCGTTGAGTTGTGTTAACACCACCCTGTGCCATCTAAAAACTCACCCTCAAATCGTGTTTCAAGATAGATAATTACTTTTATAATTTATGTTTGATGAGATTAGATTTTTATATAAAGATGAAATCTATTTAAATTATTTTTGTGAAATACAGGATAAAAGAAATAACTATTATGAGAAGATAGAATCAAGAATTTCTTTTATTTTTTTTTTTTTGTTTGTTTCAAAGATTTAGGGAGGCAAGAAAATTAAATTGTCACCAGTAAAATAAGGGTGTGATTTTGAGTGATATTGAGTAAAGGGTGTTCAGTCCTAAAAGTCTGCATCACTCATTTTTATTTTCGTTTTGTACTGTGTGCCTTTATTTTATTTTTTTTTTTATTGGTCCTCAACTTGTGTATTTTAAAATATTTTTAGGGGTAAAATCTAATTTCTTTTAGTCTTACTGTGACTCTTACTTTTTATAAACAATTGGTTTACATAATATAATGATATTATCAACAGACTAACAATTCACCGATGGACAGTACCTGCCGGAAGTGATATTACACTGAAACTACGATTTTCATCTGACGACTTAGGTCAGTTTGACCAGACCTTGAATTTTGAGATTGTTGGGACTCGACGACGATACCAATTGTTCTGCAGAGGTGTCTGTGCCTTCCCCACCATCAGCAAAGAGCCAAGGTTAGAAAGATCTTTGTTGTTGTTGTATAGTTGTTATTGTTGTTTTTTTTTTGTATTGTTGCTGCTTCTTTTGCGGTTGTTGTCGATTTTTATTATTGTTTTTGTTTTTGTTGCTGTTATTGTTGAATTTAATATTTTTATAAATCCACGAGGTAGTCTATATACAGTTAATTTGCACCTTTGATTTAGGGACTCTTGACAATATGTTATTAAGCTTCGTTGTCAAAACATTACCTTCAGTTTGAATAAATAAATTGTATATTTTCACTTGATCAGAAATGTTTTGATGATTGACATCATAAATATTATTCATGTAATATGTTTTCCTATGACATCATTCTTTACTGATTTTTGCAATTAAAAGGGACAATTTATCTAAGTTTAGCATGTAAACCATCCTGTTTCGTAAAGTCTTTTTTTTTGTGTGCGTGTTTATAACATTGACACATATCTAATCTATCCCTGTCATTTCAGAATTGTATTCCCAAGTCGGAAGAAAAATCGTCGCCATGATGATATTGTACACAAAAAATACATTTTGATGACAGAGACATTTGAGTTTGGACCTCTATTGGTGGGCAAATCACGTGACAAGTAAGTGCAATATTTGATGCAATCAAGTCTTTCAGAATGACCAAGATTAAAGGAACTGAAGCTTACGTCAAGTTCTATAACATTTTGTGTAGTGTTTATGAAATTGATTACTACCTCCGTAGAATGATTCAAGTAATATTGCTTCTAATCAAACCATAAATGGGGAACATGAAGGCAATAAAAAATTCAACTTTTGATCTAAGATTTTACTCTGGCCCATTGGTTATAGTCACAGCACTTTGCCACAGAACTATTACAGTGGTATCAGTAAGCTGGTGTGTATTTAGTTAAAGTGTTGTTTTTGGTTGCCGGCATGATATCTCTCAATTAAAAAAAAAAATGGAGTTAGGAACAGTCACAGATGTTTTAAGGTTGGTGAAGGTACTAACCAAACACCCATAATTTAGCTTTTTTTTCGTCATTGTTATATTTTTTATTTCCTATTTTCTATCACTACCAACTTAGATAAGTTGTTTTAATTTTCAAACCTTATATTTAAGATCAGCTGACTTTCATGCCCAATTATTATAGCTCATGCTGACAAGAACTAGTTTACTGCCCTTTTTTTACTTTCCTTAAACATGATCCAAAACATACAAATCTGTATATATTTTTTTCTAATCGTCATTTCAATATTTGTAAAGTGTTGTCTGTTACATCATATTCAGAGTTTCATTTTTAAAAGATAAGTTTTATTAATGATCATTTGGGAATCTGAGATTTTGTTTCTTCTAAATAATCATTTCCTCAAAAGTTATAGGAGGGAAATAATAAATAGACACATTGGGAAATCACAGTTGAGAATAACACATTGACATGCTTGTTTATCTTATTGATCAGATACCGAGAAGGTAAATATCCTGAAAACATGGAAACGTTTACGGTTTTGAACACATCACCATTGGAGGCTGACATAAGTTTCTGCTTCTTGAATGATTCCAAGGGGGAGACCTATTTGCTTGAGCCACCCACAATGCTACTCAAACCAGGAGAGTCTGACAAACTGACTGTGTGGGCGTATCCCAAAGGTATTATTAATATATGAATATTTACCATGCGCTTAGTACTTTACAGAATTAATTTCTCTTGTTGGGAAATGGAAGCACATTTAACATGCAGGACGAGACATACAGTCTTTTTTTTTTTTATTTTTTTTTTTTTAAATAATGGCAACCATGTTTTTTACACCTCTATCATTAACTAATTGGTCTGATAGAACATATCAGAAAACATGTGTAAATAAAACTACTATTCTCAAAGGCAGCTTGCCAGGGTTCAAGCATTCAAAATGTTGAATTCATTAAACCGTTATAGTTACTGTTGAATAATAAATGAGAGTCAAACTGGTCACTACAGAACACTTGCTTGTGTCATCCCTCTTCTTGTGAAATAAGATTGGAGAAATGAGAGTTTTCAAATTATTAAAAATCTGTCAAATTTGAAGACTTAAAATGTTTCATAGAGTGTGTTCCTCGTTATGACTGATTTAACTGAAAAATCTATTTTTTTTAAATCTTACTCAAAGCACATTGTAATAGAATTCATGGCAAACAGTTTTAGACTGCTCAATTAGCTAACAATTAATAGATCACTAAATATCTATTTAAATGTGTCACTTTATACCAAAGTTAGATTTGTGTTTCTTGACAACCATTACTAAATGCTCAAGTTTTTTATTTCTATTGAACCAAACTTTCCTTTACATTATTGTTAACATTACTAGAATATGCAGAAACAACACAACGAGTAAAATGAAAATTACTACAAACCTCTTAGACTTAGGCAGTTCTTCTATGAAGTCACTGAATGTGAGCCAGACGTCGGTAAAAACGAAATCACGGGAAGAAGTTGAAGAGTTAAATACTGGCGAAGTAACCCCAGCAGCCGATGACAATGAAGTTGACCAGAAATTAAGTGGAGCCAAAAGTCTTGTGGGAGAGGAAACTGTCACCCGTAATGAAACCTCGTTTGATTTTCTGTTCGATTGGATGAATTATTTTTCAGTTTTAATTGTCCTGAATTTCAAAGTTTGATTAATTCAGTTAAAAATGTGTTTTGTTTAATTGTTGGTTTTTGCATCCCAGTTGTTAGATTTAGTCCTAAAGTTGATAGATTTGATATAAACAAATATAATTCATTAACAAATAATGCTAGAAAATTTTACATTATAAATCTCGGCATGAAAATAATGGTGATAGTGGCGTTGAGGATTGTGATGATGATGATGATCATGCTGCTGATGATGATGATGATAAATTATTATGTTGAAAGTAAAGTCGTACAACCCAAGTATGTAGCTGTAATTGAACCCACATATCTTCACTGAATCCATCAACTTTTAAAAAAATCTCTAAATAAAATGAAAATAAAAATAAGAATAAATCGAAAAGGTAGTCTAGTTTTGTTTTTTGTTTGTTTTGGGGGGGGGGGGGTTTGTGGGTTTTTTTTTCAAATTGACAATAACCTAATGTTTTTGCAATAAAGTCACTGTAACATTAAATTTGTAAAGTTTGTGGACTGAAGATGTAACAATCTTTTTATTAATAAAAGTTGATATTATAAACAAAACATATTCTTTTTAACTTTACATCAAATTTATCAACACATTGTGGCTGGTGGTGATGTCAATGTTAAAAAAAGTATAATGCGCTCATCTTGCCCAATTTTTTATTTAAATCCATTAAATCAACAACTAGGTATTGTAGAAGTTTGATGAACGGTCATTCATGCAAATGGCCCTTGCTGTCTGGAATGAGTTGCCCATTAGTCAAAGTATTGACTCTTTCGAGTCTTATAAGAAACATCTCAAAGCATTTTTAATGAAAATTTTATTATTAGAATGATTTCAATTGTCGTTTTGTAGTGTAAAATATTTGTAAATTTTACCATCTAGTATTTTGTTTTTTCTTCGTTACCATTCATTTTAGAACGCAATTTTAATATGTATACTATGTACATTCCTTTGGTATTGATTGTGCGCCTTGAGATGTATCTGTAGGACATTACAAATAATTTAAATTATCATTATTATATTGTATGTAATCTAACTGTATATGGCACAAACTGTGATACTTTCTATACTATTCTAGGCAAAATATCTGATGTATCTTTACAGAAATAAGATTTTATCTTTTATTATTTTTTATGGTATTATTGGTATTATTCATAAATGTAGTCCTATTTTGTGTTAATTAGGCCATACAAAATGTCGGTTCCATTGGCAGCACTTCCAATATATTCAATAGCAAAGAACATTTGTGTGCATGTGTTCATAGAAGCCACATGGATTTCTAGACATCCATGTTTAACCATTTTTCCGCAGACAAATTTCTTTTGCAGGTTTATAAATAAGCAAACAAGAGTAAATTGTGTCTTACTACTTTGGTTTCATTAATATTTGCCGTCTGTCTCGTCCAAAAAAAATTGGGTTGAGGTAAAAAATGCAAGCGTTGGTGTCGTTTTCGGGAAAGAACTGATGTAAAGACAAATTCTATGTTATTTCTTGCATTGAAGCAAAGTTTCTTGCCATTATTACCACAATTAGTTGTATTATCAGATAAGATATCTCATTATTTCGTTACATGCAGAGATGGATTCTGTACACTTATTTGTCACAAATGAATAATTTCCACTTTTTGTATCACCAGGTCCTGGTCACTATGAAGATGCCATAGTTTGTTGTGTAAGAGAGAACCCTGAGCCAATTGTATTCAAAATTTGCTGTGATGGATTCCGCCCTGAGCTTGAATTGGACAAGAAACAACTGCATTTTGACCGTGTCCTGCTTCACAGGTAAACAGTTTGTACGAATGTGCTGAAACAACTACCTACCTTTTAATAAACAAAGTCAAGTTGAAGTGAATCATATCTAGTCTTTCATAAACTTAAAACCCAAGTCATTTGTTTGATATTTGTATATCAGAAATCTATTTAGCTATTTGGTTCATGATAAGGAGACAAGAAAAAAAAAGTGTATATAATCAACAACACATTACCTTGAAAAGGATAGAAAATCAATGGAAAGAATGCGTTGTATGCTGCCCCTCATACAAAAATGTGATATTTATTCCATATTTATTCCATAGTTTACATATTTAAGTGACCGGTCCAATTTTGAGCTGTTAGTTACATTCTTTTGACACTTTTTAACGCCAATTATAAATTAATACCAAGTTCAATTGAGTAGAGGTGTACATGTATATATATATATATATATATATATATATATATATATATATATATATATATATATATATATATATATATATATATATATATATATATATATATATATTTGAAGTAAGTTTTTAATAAATTCATGTTTACTCATTCTACAGAAAAGATACAAAGACCATTTATCTTCGTAACACAACTCAACTTCCTGTTGCCTGGAAACTTAGTGGTCTGGAGACACTTGGTGATGACTACACTGTGGCAGCCGACAGTGGCATTGTGGAACCTCTCTCTGAATATCCACTGCAGGCTTATTTCCGGGCCATGAAGGCAGTGCAGACAAGCAAGAAAATGATCAGACTGGAGGTATGCATTCTCAATATTCATATTTTATTTCTCTCTCTGCTTCCCTTCAATCCGTCTAATTCTTCCCCTTCCCTTCTCCCTCCCTCTCTCCTCTCTCTCTCTCTCTCTCTCTCTCTCTCTCTCTCTCTCTCTCTCTCTCTCTCTCTCTCTCTCTCTCTCTCTCTCTCTCTCTCTCTCTCTCTCTCTCTCTCTCTCTCTCTCTCTCTCTCTCTCTCTCTCTCTCTCTCTCTTTCTTTAATCTGTGTTTATGTGATTTTGTTTGTGTGTATGTGCGTGCGTGTGTGTGTGTGTGTGTGTGCGTGTGTGTGTGTGTGAACATAAAAGAGGAAACAAAGCAACAATTGTCATGAAGATGATGGAAATAGAAATGGATTATAATGAAACTAGTTAAGATGACTATGTGGCATCAAATTGAAGATGTTTATGAGTTCCCTCGGTTAAGCATTTTGAATGCAATGTTAATCTTTTGATTTATTTTAAGCACATTTAATTGTGCAGTGCAGTATAAAGGTTAACAAGAATTCAATTGAATGTATTTGTCATGCTGTTTTGATACATTTTCAGATATCAGACGCTGATAACATAATGGGTGTGGTCAACACAGAACCAATTCAAGTCATTGCTGAGGCTTATGATGTTGCCCTTGATATGAGTTTCCCTAAAGGTGAGATCTATAGAGTTCTGAATCCCTTTTGGCCTGTTTGACAAATCTAAAACACAATATTTGGGGCAAATTGCCCTTTGTTTAGTCTGAGTTTGCTCCACATTAATAGTTAAAGAAGTCTTAGTATGAATAGCAGGGTGAGAAAGAGCAAAAAGTAATATCTCGGAAAAGAGTTGTTTTGTTCGGGAGCTACATTTAAAGAAAGTAACTCTTTTCTCATTTTTTTTCTCGCGTTGCATATATTGGTTGTTAAATTATCAGACAGAAGAGTCAATCTGAATATCTTTCAACTATTTATTCATTTGGAGTAACACTTCTTTCTTCCTTAGCCATGGCTAAGCAGGAAAGCAAATATTCCAATTCAACATTTTGTTAAAAACCCACTTCAGCATCAAAGATGAATGTTATAATATATTTTTATACTGGTTTATGGTCGATGGATTTTGTTCCTACAGATTTTACCAAAAGAGCTTCTTATGTCTTTGATAATGTATATTTTTTCCTCTTTCTCTGTAAAGTACTTGTAAACTACATTCTTTTGCCGTCTTTTGAAGCATAAAGATGTTTTGTTTTCATTTATTTGTATAGCTATTTATTTATTTATTTATTTTTTCCTTTTTGATTTGATTTTTAAAATTCTCAATCATATCATTGACAAATTCGTGGTCGGTTGTTGCATAATTATTATTGTCTTTGCCTTTAGAACATTGCTATCAATGGCTGTCCTTCATACTGCTCATTGTTTTCTTCACTTCTCTCTTTACAATTTTTCCTAAATGACTCTAATCCATTGTGACAAAATTCATCAGAGCTTCTTCCAAAACGGTCACCACCTCATTTATCCAAACTGGGTGGGACAGCAACCTCCATGGGCGCAGCTGGAAGGGCCTCCATTGTTGGGTTTGGAAAGCTACCATACAAACCATCACTAGGAGCCAAATCGACAATATCGGGAGAGGGGGGTAGAGTGTCCTCCTTTATGGGTCCGAATAGTAGCAGAACTGAAATGGTGGATGGTGAGGTCACAACACATCGCTTATCACGTGACTGAATCGTCACATGGTCACTCAACATAGCTTGAATACTTATGAATATTGTAATTGGTGTATAAGATGGGGTTCATTTCATGTCAAATTATTGTCCTATTTTGTTCTGACCACCATATGTTATGTCACCATTGTATGAAAGATAATA
Organism: Berghia stephanieae; assembly: GCF_034508935.2. Classification (NCBI taxonomy): domain Eukaryota; kingdom Metazoa; phylum Mollusca; class Gastropoda; order Nudibranchia; family Aeolidiidae; genus Berghia; species Berghia stephanieae. Next base: position 43,620,654 of record NC_088366.1, read on the forward strand.
CATAAGACGTCATTGGAGGATGTTGATGCATAATTTACCAACAAATTGACAATATGTAAGAAAAGACAGAAAAAACAACAACAACAAAAATAAGCTAAAAACAAAGATAAAAAACAAAAAACAGAACAAAGCAAACAACAAATAATAAAAAAACCGAAAACAATACAAATAAAAAAAAACCCTGTTCATGTTTTTTTGTGTTAATTATTTTTCTTTCAATGACTCACTGATTGTGAGACAAGTACATTTCACAGGAGGAATATGTTATGCATTGAGAATCTTCCATTACAGACACTTTCAAATGAAATCACTTTTTAAAAAGATTTTTAACCCATGAATAAGTCTGTTTTATTTTTGATTTCACCTGTTTATATTTTTATTTTTGATTTCACTTGTTTATACAGCTATGTCACCACATTATTATTATTATTATTATTATTATTATTATTATTATTATTATTATTATTATTATTATTATTATTTTTTATTATTATTATTATTATTATTATTATTATTATTATTATTATTATTATTATTATTAATATTATTATTATTATTATTATTATTATTATTATTATCAAAACCACTTTATTCTTATTCTATGAGTTGTTGCCACAACGAAAGATAATGAAAGAAAGAAGAAAAAAAAGAATAGTTAAAAGCACAAGTTTCTCTCAGGTTTCACGCATTGTATTGTATACTTGTTTTGTCAACTCTTAAATTATTACAGCCAGGCACCCAATATGTATATTTCATCAACATTAATTCTTCATTCGCTTTTTCACATTCTTTTTGTTAGTGTATGGATTCCCTCTTAATGATGAAACTAGTAAATAAAAGTCATCATCACATATTTGAGGTTTCCAAAGAAGTTTTTATCTTTTTGTGTCAAGAATTTTTTTTTTTATTGAATAATGTCATGATTGAGCCCTGAATGCCGGAAACTTCAAATGTCACTTCATTCTAGCTGTATCAGAAAAAGAGAAAAAAGGAAATGAAGAGAAAGAGAAAATGGGGAAAAGCTTGAAAGGGAATCACTCTGTATTTACTCTTGAGGCTCCACACAAATTTGGTATTATATTATCGTTCCCATTTTTTCTGAATTATACATCACGTTGAATTTTCGATATTTACTGTGAACATTTCGAAGTTCATTTACAATTATACCTCTTTCACAATGTAAATAGGTTTTAAAAAAATTCCAAATCACCATAAATTTCATTCTCTTATTTCATTTTATTGAGGATTTTGAAATCTGAATCATCTTACAAATATGAAAAAAAAAGAAAAAGTAAAAAAAAACTAATCATAATTTTTTTTTAAAAGCAAAAACAAAAATAAACCCAACAAAGTCTGGTATTTGGACAGGAAATGTCTTCATTTTCCTGGGTTTTTTTTCTTGTTACCGTTATTTTTTCACTTTTTTATTTTTGTTGTTGTTTTGTTTGTATTTCTGGGGGGGTTTTTTTGTTTGTTTTCATTTCGATTTTTCTTCTTTCTTCTTTAAATTCTTTTTAAAATGTTTGTTTCTTGCTTTAGATTCATGTCAATTTCACACCATGTCACTCACCACTTGTAAGCTCATCGAATTATCAAGCCATCGGAAAGTGATACTTAATTTTTCAATAAATTTTCACCTCTTTTTTTGACCAGCTGCATTAACATAAGCATAATTTTTCATGATTTTTAATGGATTTTCTTTCTCATTATTGTATAAATTGAATAACTATGAAGGTCAACAGATCGACAATTGTTTATCATACAAAAGAAAACGATACCAAATTTTGTAAAGAATATAATTTTTAGCTATTTATGGCTTTGGGTTATCTTTTTTCTTCTTCTTGTTACCTATTATATTCTACTCGAACACAGCAGAACTGAATAATCACTTGAAATTTTACTTTTTTCTTTCTAATTATATTTGTATTTGTCTTGGATTATGGTTTGTTTGATATGTATTATATTTTGCTGAATTATGGTAAATTGGTATATCTATCCTTTTAATGATTTTAAAAGGAAATGTATGAAACTCAAAGTGACATTTCCAGTTACACTGAAAAATCCACAAAAGAAAGTAATGATCTCTTCAAGGCACATCTAAATCTAAATATTACTAATAAGAATTTTATCTAGTGAAGACGCATCGTATATGTAGAAACACGACGAAATTACACTTTAAGAGATAATAAAAAATATTGAATTATGTGTTTGCCTGTAAATTCATGAGCAATCTCCACATACTTTATTCTCTTTTTATCTAGATTTGCTTGCTTAAGACAACATTTATATTTTACACACTGATATTTTTTTTACTCTGCAGGTCCTAAATTAAATGTCGATCATTGTTTGCTTCTGTTTGGTGGAGAAAGGTTTGAGGCCTTTTCACGTCACACTATTATGTATAACCTCATTTTCTATTATTTGCAGGAACTGATGGAGGTATTGACTTTGGAACAATTCGTGTAAATGAGGAATCAAAACAGACAATTCAACTGAAGAATAAAGGAAAATACGAAATTGCTTACAAGTGAGTTGAAAACATGAACGTGAAGTTTTGTATTTCAGTATTTTATTTGTTTATATGCTTAGGCTATTGAAATGTTTAAGAATTATTTGGTAAAAAATTACGGCAAACAAATATAGATTGTAATTTGTTTCTAAGATGTCCCTAAATTTATGCAGAGTAATGGTAAAATCAAATCTTTAGTATGCCAATTGGTTTTGGAATCCAGTCTTCAAAAGGCAATCCATTTTATGAAGAAAAAAAAGATCAGCCATTCACGTAATAGACTGTCAAATTTATTTTTATTCCAGTTTTGTGCTAGAGAATGCAGATCCCAAGAACCCAGATGTCACATCTCTCTTCACCGTCCTACCCAATACTGGAAAACTTAGTGCTCTGGACAGACCGACTCAAGTAATTTTATCTCTTATATTTGTTAGAAATAAATATAAAATGTGTTGCTACATCGCATAGCACATTTAATACACTAATTTTGGCTAGGGAAACAAAAAATATAAGAGATAAATAAACATATTTTTAAACACCCGAAACAATTCCCCATCCCCCACAAAAAGCAAACCAGAAACAACAAAGAAAAAAGAGAGAAAAAGATAAGATATGAAAGATCAGATTCAACATCTGGAGCATGTAAAGATACAATATATTAAGAGGGTGACCATATTCATTTTAAAAAACCCTTTAAACTAAGGAGTGTCTCTGTCTTACTTTGTCCTTCATTTTATTATTTGCTCATTAGGTTCAAGTGGTATTCAAGTCCACCCGCGAGGTTGTTGTCAAAGATGTGGAGGTTCTCAGGTGCTATGTCATTGAGCCCAGCCTTGGAGAACAAGGAGAGATCATCGCCAGCATTCCTGTCAAGATTTCTGTCAAGGCTGTGTTCTGCAAGTAAGAATTGATAATATTTTCGTTCATTATAGGATTACATGAATTGAGGGCATTAGATGATAATGATTATGATGATGATGTTGATGATGATGATGGTAATGATAATGATAGCCGATGACGACAACGAATGAGGATGACAATGACGACAACAACACAATTATTAATATTATTATTATAATTATTATTATTATTATTATTATTATTATTATTATTATTATTATTATTATTATTATTATTATATTGTCATTATTATTATTATTATTATTGTCATTATTATTATTTATTATTATTATTATTATTATTATTATTATTATTATTATTATTATTATTATTATTATCATTATTGTTACTATTATTATTCTTATCTGTTTTATAAAATTGTTGTTATTATTATTATTATTATTATTATTATTATTATTATTATTATTATTATTTATTATTATTGAATAATTAAATTTTGTCCATGATAAAATAACACAGAGAGAGAAGCCTCCTCAAAAATATCAAGTCATGGAAATTTATTATTACAATACAAAACTTTTATGAGAATGTTTATAGTGCAATACCCCCTAATCAATCGCAAAGCACTTTAAGGCAAACAACAGCACTGGATATATAGGATGCGAAATGAAACCTGTTAGGCGATACTACATTTTAAAAAGCCGAAACAACGCTGTTATTGGACAGGTACTCATTTTACACCTGAGCATGGTGAGAGAATGTGAGTAAAGAGTCTTTTCTAACGATTCAACCAGTCTGGAGACGAGTGTTAAACCAGAAGACCACATACCCGCACTTTGGTTTGTTTACTGATGGCATCTGAAATCAAGTTGTTTGAAAAGATTTTATTACATCAACTTTTGATACTACTGACATTTTTAAACCTTTAAGGTGAATCAAATCAACCTATATGTTTTGAAAAATTGACCTTTTATCTATTGTTTTCACTTTAAAAAAGAAGAGAGAAAAAAATCAAGAGTCATTTTATTTTCTCAGATTCAACATCACTCCTATGAATGACATCAACTTTGGTTCCCTGCTGGTCAATAGCAAGAAGACACGCACATTCATGATTGAAAACAAAGGAGAGTTTGATTTCAAGTACACCATAGCCAAGAAAGAGAATGAAACCAATGCTCATCTAAATATCCGTCATAATAGACCGTAAGTTGACATCAAATGATAGACTTTATCAATTAAAAAAAAAATTATAAAGTTGATCATTAAGTTAGACGTTTACAGAAAATGGATGAGATAGGAGGGGAGCAGGATAGCCCCTGAAACAATGATAGCAATATGAAATCAATAAAGTATTGGAATTTTTAAAAATTTGATTTAATTTTTTTTTTTGAGTGGGGGTTTACAAGTTAGGTATTTAAAGCAGGTGAGCCATTCAGAGATCAGGCTTTGAAGACATGTTGATTAGAGATATAGTTTGTCAGTTTATCTGTACATTTGATTGTTAAGACCGAAGCCCTAAATGGAATTATGAAAATGTTAATTGAAACATTGATATAATTGAGTAATTTTTCTATATAACAGACTACATTAAAAAAAAATATTTTTAAACAATACGATTGATAAAATGTTTGTGACAGAATAATGAATTTGATTTGAAGGCAGTGTGTAATAAATACACAATCCTATCTGTTGCAGAACTGTAAAAGCAGAAAAAAATAGTAAATCTAGGGATGATACTAGTTCTGCTCCGTCTGTCAAACCAAAGAAGGCTGACTCTGTGAGGTAAGCAAGTAACGTTAACAGAACAAAAATAATGATTTGATGCTAAGCAATAATTTAATCTTTTTAGAACTGTTACATTTTGTCCATTATGAAGCTACTGTTTACTAAACTGAATGATTGGGGATTTCAAGAGGTGTAAATGTATTCTCAACAATTCACTTGGGTGGTGTTTTTGGTCATCTTACTCTGTTTACAATTGTGTAACGATCCTCGGGTCCACTTGAATTATTTCTTTGAGCAAGTTTCCCTTATCAAGAATTTTCAAATAATGATAAATGAGCTAACATCATTTTATCTTTTTTTATCATCATTATGCAAAGAGCTGATACGTCTTAAACTTGTCGTAAGGTCTGTTTAACTTCCAAAATAATTGCAGGAGAGATAAAGATTTCTTTCTTTCCTTCATATTTAAAATTGTCATCTCCTTCAGAATATATCAGTCTTTTTTCACGGATATGGTGGATTGACCCCGTTATTCCACATTACTTAACCTTAATTATTGTTTAAATTATATTTCTAACAATGGAAAAAGTCTAACATTGATGTTATTATTTTTCTATTTATTGTATAAGAAAACTTAAATTGATTAATATCCCCCTTTATAATTGATTCATTCTCCTCCATTTATGGAAACTATCTTTATGATTGAAGTAGTTTCCATCTTGGCACAGTTGCCCAAAGCATTATGACCGCCATGAAAAAGACACCAAGGTTTGACAACAGGAAACTCTTATTATGATGTTTTGTGTACTTTTGAAAATGAGAAATGTAACCGTGATACACCATTTCCTGTCAGAATTCTATTGAAAAAATTTACTATGAGTCTTCTTAACTTGTTTCTGGATATGTTAATCTGATCTTGAGCTTCTTTTTTATTATACCTGGATTTTCTGGGATGAAGGAATTGGTTCACTATTTTGTCCAAACTTTGATTTGAAGTTGTCATAAATTTAGTTCAAATAGGTATTTTATGACCAAACCAATTGATTTTCTTTTCTTCGTCCTTTATTTGGCATTCTCTTAGATGGCGACTCCTCCCTCATGTTGATATTGTTGTTTTTGTACATTGAATATTAGTTTTTTTTCAGGACAACATCAATTCTGTTAGACGCTCTAACAGTCATTTCTTTCTCTTTTTATCTAAAAAAAAATTTTTTGGAATTCATCATATTCACTCCATCATTTAAAAGAAAATATGTTTAGTTTAACACCTAAAATTACCGGCAATAATTATTTGAGTACTTTCTAAACAATTTTCATGAAAATTCAATTTATTTATATGACCTATAATTCTTATGTTTATGTCAACCTTATTTCTTGAAGTACAACTTCTTTAAACATCGTGTTGTTTTTCTATAGTGCTTCTTACAACAAAAACAACCACCAGTATGGATTAGTATTTCTTTACTATTTTGCCTCGTTTTTTTTATTTTGTAATGCTACTTTGCATTTAATGTTTTTTTTTCTCACAAGTTTGCAATTTATATCTCACATCATAAAGATTTTAAAATAAGGAAACAACTAGTATTATTTTATTTGAAGCGGTTTAAATAAATGATTTTTCTTGTTTAATTTTCCACTTTTATATTGTTTTATGCAGACTTTAAAAAGTCACTCTCATTATCTTTTTTCGTCACCTGACTCGAGAGAAAGATTTAATTTACTCATTTGCCATCCTGTAATAATGATCTAATTCAGAACGTCGTTGCAATGTTTAAAAAGTTTTCCCTTGATGTAAAAATCTCCAAAATTCTCAAGAATACTGTAATAAGTGCGATTTGTCTATCTATTTCCTTTAGTCCAAATAACGTTATCCTATGATATGCTTAAAATTGCAAATTTTGTACGAAACAATTGAACCCTATAAATCTTGTAAATAAAGCAATGAATTTGCATTATAATTGATTCTCGGAATCTCATCTGTGCTTTTATAATATACTTTATTTTACCACAAGAGATTTTTGTTATAAGTAATCAACTGTTGAAGAAAGTAATGAAATGATTTTTGAAGTTTTTCTTTTTCTTAAATCTTAATAACCAATGAGAAGGCACTGAGGAAATTCTATCATAAAATCAATCTTATGCATCGATATTGGACTGCAATTTTGTTCGTTTCATTTCTTATAGTTTCCATTTTTTCAACCAAACTTAAGAATATTATTTTTTTTTCAGTTTTTGTTAACATGACATAATGAATCTTTTTGAATCCGTCAGTTGAAATTTCTCTCAAGTTATCATTTTATATATCATTTCTATACTTTCAGTGTCAAAACTTTGTTGTGATCATCATTTCCTTTTAAAAGATACATGAGAAATATCACTGAAATTATGGGGTTTTCTGTTGACTGATTTAGAATTTTTAGTTTTGTCTTTATTGCTTCACTATAGTACAGATAAATTCATTTTAGCATTTTATCAAATTCTGTAGCACGATCACCAGTTGCAAGGAGTATTTTAATTTCGCTAAACTTAAAAATAAATGAAATGCTTAATCTCTTTTTGTCAGAGGAGTTACATAATCTAAATGTGCACAATTGAAATCTTGTATACCATACTTGACATGCTTTTGTTAAATTAAATATTACGATATTGTTATCGAAGTCAAGAAGTTACCAAAAATAGACCTGTGAGTTACAACATATATTTATAAAAGATCAATAGGGTAACAGTGTTAATTTCACCCATTGTTTATTTTTGCTTATAAACATATGCATCATTGAGTGGTTTTCATATCATCCGTTGAAATGAAACCTTATAAACATATACTTTTTGTCAATTTAGACTAGACTTTGAGCCTATTTGTAATAAAAAGTTGGATTTATAGACAGGGTGCATTAACTTTCATCAATATTCAAATCTATTTGTACCAGAGTGATCCCAAATTGTTTCTAAGATATCTTTCAACCCCCCTGAAATTGTGATTTTGAAATCCCAAATGTGATAATAATCATGTCTTTTGAACATCTTGTCATATCAAATATCTTTTTTTTTTCCCAATTCCTCTAGACAAGATGCTGGCAGCGGTCAATCCAAATTGACGCTGGGTATGTTCACCATCTTCCCTGCCTTTGGAATGATTCTGCCTAACGGTAATCAAGTCATTACTGTGGACTGTGTAGGCGAGAATCAAGGGAAGGAAATACAGGTAAGAGTCTAATGGGGAAAAACAATACTGTAAGAATCATATGTGCTTAAAAACTTACAATTGTAGATATGACCAAAAAAAACCCCCCAAAAAAAACAACAAACCCATAAGTTTACAATGTCCTCGTGAAATCAACTGACACTCCATTGTTTTTATTGTTTCTATTAAATCAAACGATGCTACATTTTTACATTGTGCATGCCCTGCATTTCACCCTTTTTCATCAATGTTTTCAAATGAAATAACCATCTTTTGAGTTATGATTATAAATTGTTGGCTGAGTCAACACTCATTAGGTAAAATATGCACAGTAAGAGCTTTGAAGAAAAATGTTGATATCAATAATGCAATTTTTACGAATTCTCTTCATCCGTTTGCAGGCTTACGATATGAACTCATTAAAGGGCAATATATCATTTAGAATGGTTGTCTTCCATCTGTACTATTACATCTTTTTTTTTCATATTTATTAGTGGACTTCTGAGGTTAAAGTTGTTGAAACTATTTCCGGCACAACTTTAATCAGCTTCAAGCTTAAGTAAACCTAATCTTGAAACTATTAACAAAAGAAAAAAAAGGTAAAGAAATTACATAACAGCTTCTGTAAAATATACGATTTCCAATATTTGCACATTTTGCCCAAATTATCATAAAATTCTAGTGCTAGTTGAATGGGTAATCCCCAAAATTTATTTTTGATTTCCATTCATGTTGAAATCTAGAGAGTTATTTCTGTATAGCCATGTAATATGGTAAGTCCTATTGATATCAATTCCAATAATTTCTTTGTGCCTCCACCAGGATATCACTATTGATATCACAGAGCGAGACCCCAATCTTCATAAAGGAGGAATTCCTTATAAGCTGGTGGCTGAGGCGTGCATACCCACCATCAATGTGGAGGATGTTGGCAGCATTTTTGAAGAGCACCGTGTCTGCAAGAATTTGTCTGTATGGCAGCACATGAACTGTGGCAACACTGAAATTGGTGGAGTTTATGGTGAAGAGGAAAAGAAGTTTATTTTCAACAATGTCATTGTTGGGAGAAAGGCCAAGGCGCGATTTAAGATTTCTAACACCAACAAGGTGAGTAAAATTTTGTATATTACTTTGGGCAAATTTAAAGTTCTAACCGACTCATTTGATTTGAAAATACCAATTGTTTTAATGAAAATAGTTATAAATGTGTTTTTAGTATAAGACTAAGCCATGGATCATCAGAGTGCTCAACCATTTGATTGTGAGTGTGAGTATGAGGAAGGGATGTCTCTTCTTGTAATTAAAAAAAATAATTTAAGATAAGACACCCATGATTGATATAGAGTATGTTTAGAGTGCGTGGATAAAACAGGAAAAAAGATGACATCAAATTTTAGAAATACGTTCCAATTCTTTAATATGACAAGTATGCGATGCATTTATTAAAACAATGGTAGAGTTTAATTTTTTCAACATATTTTCCTTAAAAATTGTGTACGCATATTTCAATTAATTGTGGTAAAATTTCAGACTTGCATCATTTATAGTCTGATGGCTACAGGCTTCTAAACTTTTCCAGTTTTCTTTTTCTTCTACCTGATATACCTGTTGTGTAAAACATTGCATTTGAAAAAGAAACTAAATTATGCTTAAGACCTGAATGTATGTCATTTGAGAAATATTTATAGAAAGAAATCAAGATTGCTGATATTTATCAAACAGTAATTCATTGTGTTATGTTTTCAGACCAATGGCACAATTTATTGTTATGATGAAATAAATGACGTCTTATAACTTAGTTTGGTTTAACATGTTGAATATTTAAGGTTTTCAGTTTGGATTGACTTGCATTTATGAACTATTTTAATTTCCCTCAGGTACCCTGTGACGTTGTCTTTACTCTGAAACCAGTTGCTGTCAAGGGAGCCCCAAAGACTCAGGATGTGTTTGACTTGGAACCCCCTAGGATGCAAATACCAAATCACAGCCACATGTATGCCACTGTATCCTTCACACCTCCATCTATGCAAGTGGGTATAATTTTTTTCACAATCATCGTCATTATCATCATGGTCATCATTGCCACGTTATCATCATCATCATCTTCATCACCATCATCATCATCATCATTATCATCATCATCATCATCATCATCAGCAGCAGCAGCAGTAGCAGCAGCATAATCGTCATATCATCATTATAATCATTATCATCATTAGTCCCAAAGTGGACCATAGTTGATTCTTTGCCACAACACTTATTATGTAAATATTTCATTATTTTTCTGTATTCAATTAAAAAAAAAAAAAATATGTAAGAGCTAGTGAATTAGAATAAGTTATTTGCTGTTCAGAAATGTTAAAAAATGGCTACGTAAAAATGATTATTTTTTATATTCATTTGTACTTAACTTGTAATTTGCATATAGCCTTAATTAATGTCAGAGCAGTTTTCGGGTTAGAATTTATCGGAGGAAGTCCTCCTATCGCCATTAGTTAGATTGCTCCTTTTACTTTACATTTATATTTATTTCTTATTGTTTTTGTAATGTCAACCAGAGTTACAGTGCTATATTTGAGGCTGCTATTGAGGGTGTAACACCCAACCAAGCCCGCGGAAAGTCACTCGTGTTTGAAGTCTCTGGGGAAGGCAATCTTCCTAGAATCACAATAGCAAAACCAACAGTAAGAAACAAGAGGGGACAGCCATTGCTGCTGTTCAAGAGAATCCTTTTGGGCAGAACTGAATCACTTCCCTTTGAACTGATGAATGACGGGACGCTGCCAAGCAAGGTAGACATTGACATGTTGGATCCAGATACATCCTTCATGCTGAAACCAACCCGTGCAACAAAGGAAGCTATTGGTGACATTGATTACAATGATAAAGGTAGATGGTTTACAAAAGTAATCTTTTTTTTTTAATGTAATTTTCAAAGAATTTATTCAATGGCACAGAGAGAGAGAGAGAGAGAGAGAGAGAGAGAGAGAGAGAGAGAGAGAGAGAGAGAGAGAGAGGGAGGGAGAGAGAGAGAGAGAGTGAGAGAGAGAGAGAGAGAGAGAGAGAGAGAGAGAGAGAGAGAGAGAGAGAGAGAAGGGGGAGGAAGAGAGAGAATCTTTTAAAAACTGTCTGTGGTTAAACTTCAATGAGAGAATCTTAAAGAAGAGGTTTAGTATATTAGAGTAAGAGGTATTTATAACAAAGGGATTTCAATTCAGAAAATTGTAATTTAATGACTAGCCTTGTGTTGTTTCATCTACTTCACAAATGAAATATCCTTATTTTTAACAGGTTTTCTGGATTTAGAATTTGCCAAAATTCATATTTATTTTTTAATGTATTTTATACCAAACCTCTCTTGCCCAGAAACCAGAAGGAGACCTCACACGGCATCTGTGATTGTGAACCCAGGAGAGCGGGCTACATTTGAAGTTGTGTACAGACCCTCGGCACCCCAGAGGTCCCAGGCAAATCTCAAGATTTCAGTAATAGATAACCAGTATGAAGACAGTGTAGTGCAAATGGTGGGAGAAGGTTATGAAGACGACATCACTCTGGATAACATTGGTACTGTTTTTGTACCGATTGATCCTGAGCAGGAGCTTGGAAACATGGCAGAAGATGATGTCTCTGGTAGGTTTTAAACTTTAAGGACATCCCTTTACTTAAAATGCCATTTATTTTTTGACTAACTTAGCGTTGTGCAATTTACTTACACTATTTTGAGAACCATTCTTATCTTCTTATATTCTTATCTCGTTTGATTGACTAAATGGCTAATGTATCCCCTAAGTCATACAAAATGATCAACAACATTGTCAATAGAAAACACATTTATAAACACCCCCCCCCCAAAAAAAAAAAAAATTTAAATAAAAAAAACCCAAAAAAACCCAAATAACTCAAGCCAAAATAAAATAGAAATAAAGAATTATCACTCTCCAAGTAATCAAAAGTGGGAAGGCTCCTGATAGATTGATGATAACGATAGCGCTTTTGCTGCACAAGCAAAGGGACCAGTATCAATTTCTGGTGCAGTCAAGATTTCTTCTTACCCCCTTGTCTACCCAGCAGAGATTAAGTAGTTGGGTCAGTTAGATCTGACAGAAAGTACTTGCAACTTATCCAAAAGGGAACAAGCTTGTGTCTGTTCAATGCTACAAAAACCCAGAAAAAATTCTGTTTCGATTTGCTTCATGGCAGTTAAGGCCTAAAAAACAAAAGGTCATTTGTTATAATCGTTATAATTGTAGTATTGGCGATAATGAAGCATATTATTGTATTGTCTTTGTATTTTCTTTCTCGACTAAAACGATAATATGATCTCGTTAATTTTCTTGGTAAAACCAGAGGATGAGGCGGTTGAGGATGAAGTCAATTTACATGAAGCAGAGGAAGAAGATAATCAAATGGATGGTATCCAATTAAACAATCACATCACTTGTTTTGAGATGGATTAGTCTGAGAAGTTGTTGTTTGCATGCTTCTATTTGAGTTCATAGTTCAAAGTTAAAGTTTATGTTTGTTTCATTTGTTGCTTATTGATAGTTGGAGGATGAAATGGTCTTTGCTTCTTACACCGATGGTACAGGGTTTGAGTGTCCTTGAGCAAGTCACCTCGCCCTAGATCACTTGTTATGCTGCACTGTGGCTAACACCTGGGATACTTCAGTCTTTTCTTGAAATATAGATACATACAAAATCAAATTTCTTGAAAGAGATGAAGAGTAAAAATTTAAATTATTTTTTAAATTATTATTATTTATGCGAAGCAACCTTCACAGTTAGTTTGTAACATTGAATTATTATGGCCAAAATTGTAATGGATTTAGCTGTGTAATTTTGTTCATTATGTTGTTGAATTTTCTCACAGTGTCCAATGGCACTATCACGCATTGTTTATTTGGGATTATATATATTCAATGTAGAACTTAAAGTGTCATGTATGCTATACATTTAAATGGTTTGTTATCAAATGTCAAGTATTTTATATGTAGCATGTATTGATCACGTACTCAAATGTGGTTTTTTAAATAGTTTGCATAGTTTTTCTCAATTTTCTTGTTAAAATTAAATTAATAATACATTCGATATTACTTATTTTTATATTACTTCAAATAACCTCTTTATGTTATTATTATTATTATTATTATTATTATTATTATTATTATTTTGTTGTTGTTGTTGTTGTTGTTGTTGTTGTTGTTGTTGTTGTTGTTGTTGTTGTTGTTGTTGTTGTTGTTGTTGTTGTTGTTATTATTATTATTATTATCATTATTATTAGTATTATTAGTATTATATTATTATTATTATATTATATTATTATTATTATTATTATTATTATTATTATTATTATTATTATTATTATTATTATTATTATTATTATTATTATTATTATTATTATTATTATTATTATTATTATTATTATTATTATTATTATTATTCATATTATATTATTATTATTATTATTATTATTATTATTATTATTATTATTATTATTATTATTATTATTATTATTATTATTTTATTATTATTATTATGTGAAATTATTCAATTCATATTTTTTTCTGTTCTTATTTTTTTTTTTTTTTGCATGGAATGATTTAAAGTGTTTATCATCACCGCAAATATTTATGGTAAAAAAGTTCTCTTAATAGCATGGATGTCCGTTTGTAAATTTGTTTTGAATGATGGTTTCATTGCTCATATTGTTTTTTATCAGCTCTTTTTTTTTCTCAGTCAGGATATAACAATTTATCAATAATTGTGCTTCATCATATGCAATATTATAAATGCCATTTTTCCTTTTGACAAAATGTATAAAAACGTCCAAATGATGCATTCCTAGAGGCATTTAAATTATAAGTAATAACTCAACCTCAGATATTTTAAATTAGAAAAAAAGTGACTAAAAATTTTTTTATTTGCATATACATAATATCATCGTTGAGCTCATTTAAAAAAATCATCTTCAAAGTGTTAAAAAGTTAAAACGATCTTTCAGTGAATTAGCGAATTGTTTGTTTAAAAAAAAAAGATTTTGCATTTATTCCCCCCCCCCCCCCCTAACTGTAGAAGATGTGCTCATCACTGTTTTTATTGGTATTTGGAGATTAATTGTTTTGATTGTCACTCTTTCAGCTGCTAAAGCCAATTTGATGCAGTTTGGTGACTGCTACATCAACGAGAGCCGCACCCTTAGTCTCACCATGACCAACCATTCCAAGACCGACTGTGTTAGATTCCAATGGCCCGACCATGGCCAACTAAAATTCTCACCCCAGGTAAGACATGCTTATGCTTCTGTGATCCATGCCTGATGTATTTACATTCTTCTATCTGTGTCCGTTGTATGTGTATGTGTGTGTTAATGTTGCAATTTCCCCCCTCCCCCCCCTCTCTCTCTCTCTCTCTCTCTCTCTCTCTCTCTCTCTCTCTCTCTCTCTCTCTCTCTCTCTCTCTCTCTCTCTCTCTCTCTCTCTCTCACACACACACACACACATACACTGTTCGCCTCCTCCCATTGATATCAAGATGTATGTTTGAACAACTTTTCCTATCTCAGCCAACTACTGATTTAGAGTCATAACTTGATCTGCTGGTAGATTACATCAGCCACTTCATCTACATGCAGTGTCTGTTCACTGATCATGCAATGAATATTTCATCTATATTTAAAATTAGTCATTCGTTGGTTACATACCTGAGAAGATGACATCATACAAAATCTTACCTCCTGTTATGTGGTTTATAAACTAAGTCGCTCCCTTGAACGTTTAGAATGATTATTGAAAACTCTAAACATTACCTACCCTACCAATCTTTTTTTTTTTCTCGAAAAATTAAGATTTTAACCAAAGGTTTCAAGCTTCTTAAATTTCCGTATTGGCTCTTGTCACCATTGTCAAAATCATTACTCTCCTCCAAAGTATTTTTTCTTTTTTTGTGACTCATTATTATTATTATTATTATTATTATTATTATTATTATTATTATTATTATTATTATTATTATTATTATTATTATTATTATTATTATTATATTATTATTATTATTATTAGTATTATTATTATTAGTATTATTATTATTGTTTGTTTTTTTTGTTTGTTTTTTTTTGGTTTTTACTCCATTCCTAGGTTGGACATCTGCACGCTGGATGCACAAAAGATATTGCTGTTACTTTCAAGTCTGATGCACCAAAGACATTTGCAGAATGTCCTATTAACTGTAGAGTCGCCAAAATCACCTTTGACAAACCTTTGGACCAGGTTACAATATTTTTATTTGTTTCTTGTTTGTTTTTTTTCTTTCTTTTTTTTTTTTATCATTTGATGTTCACTCTGCTCTTTGTTATTTTTTTAGCCAGCCATTTTTATGAGTAGTTCTCACTATATTATATCAGACTATAAACGTTCGGCTATACATTCGGCTGGCGGATATTGTCAGCATTTTGGCTAAATGCATAGCATCAATACATATAGATATGAAGTAAGTGGAATGAGATATATTTTGCCCGTGACACTGGATAAAGGCATCATTATAACAAAATTCACAATGCATCACATTATTTTCTCTCATCAGATTTGTGACTGGGATGACAAGATCCAAGTGGTGAAGTGGGTTGACATACCTCCTTCCCCGATTCAGACCGCTGATAGGTCAGTCCTATTTTATAACCAAATATTTACTATAACACCTGTCACCCTTTAATCTCATAACTACTACCACTGCTACTTCTATTACTACTACTACTACTACTACTACTACAACTACTACTACTACTACTACTACTACTACTACTACTACTACTACTAGTATCACCACCACCACCACTACCACTACTACCACTACCACAACCTTCTTCTTCTACTACTACTACTACTACTACTACTACTACTACTACTACTACTACTACTACTACTACTACTACTACTACTACTACTACCACCACCTCTACAACTAAAACAACTACTACGACTACTAATATATCACCACCACTACCATTACTACAACTGCTACTAATAATAATAATACGACTACTACTACTACTACTACTACTACTACTACTACTACTACTACTACTACTACTACTACTCTACTACAACGATGACGACGACTACTACAACTACTTTTACTACTACTACTACTACTACTACTACTACTACTACTACTACTACTACTACTACTACTACTACTACTACTACTAATGATTGAGGTTCTATCTCCTATAGCTCTCATGATGGGAGTGATGTTGCCGGAGAGAACGAAGTTGCTCATAATATGACAGATGTGATGGAAGTTCTTCTTTTGTCAGTTTATATAATAACCAATCTGTTTCTATGGTTACTGTTTACCGTTTTGAAGTTGGTTTACTTTTACTCCAAACAAACTAAGATTTTACTCTGATTTGTCCAAACAGCTTTTACAGTTCGAATAAAGTAGAGATCCCATCACACATTCTGAGCAGATTTACATTTTTTTAAAAAGTAATTTTCACCAATTATTTATTTTTTTATTCAAAGAATTTGTACCCTCTAAATTAATAAATTAATAAATTCATTTATTTATTTATATGTTTATTTATATTATGTATGTCTTTATTTATTTATTGATTTATTTATTTTAGATTATTTATTTATTTTTCGAAAATAATAAATACAAGATAGTAGGTACTTTGCTATCTGCATTAAAAAATAGTAATGGCCGTATGTATCAGAATCCTCAACATGCAATTATGTCATCTTCGCATTTTTATTTGTTTGAAAAAGTTTATTTTCTTTTCAAATTTTTGAGACACATTTTTGGGGGGAGGTGATGGAGTTGAATTTTTTATTAGTTTTTGTTTTGCTGCCTTTTAATTTTTTAAAAATTTGTTTTGTTTTTCTTTGACTATAAACAACTTACTTTCTAAATATGGAAATGGAAATAAACATACAAATGATATAATTAATAGTAAAAAGATTTTTAAGAAATGGATAAGTAGACGAATAAACAAATTTAGGAATAAATTTTTAATAGATTTATAAATTATAAGTTAATCAACTTTATCGAGTGGACAAGCAAATCACTATTTTGAAAATTGGATATCAAAATGGAGGTGATTTTGTATTCAACTTTATAGGTTTTAAAAAACATGACAATAACCTGAATGCACTTTGAACTCAATTAATTCTAACAAATCGCTTGATTAAAAGCACTCCAAAAGAACTTGAGCTATTATATGGTGCAAAATTCACTTGATGTGGACAAAGTGATTTGATAATTCGTATAAAGGTTAAATGTCAGCCACAAAATTAATTGCTAATTGTATCTTTCTTCACACCATTAGTGGGAGCAAATCAAATCCACCAGCGACACCACACCCACCAAGACCAGCCAAAAAGAAAATGATTGAAACGGAACCGGAACCAGCCTTCAATGAGGCAGCAGACACGGTTAGGAACGTGGAACTTCTCGTGTCAGCAATTTCTGATTTCACCCAATGCACATGTAAGGTGGAAAGTGTCAACTTCAAAGACACTCTCATGTTCCAAACCAGGGTGTACAAGTAAGTCAATGGTATCTTTATTCGTCATGACTAGTATTAATCTTATCTACCCTGTTGTAACTTGCACTGGAAGAAGAATTTCACCAATTATTTGAGTGAACAAGTATTCTGAAGTGTTAAATGCAAATCAAAAAGGTATTAAAACATGTGAAACATTTCCACTCTAAGTTGAAGACAAAAAATAAATAAAAACAATAGAAAAAAACCGAGAAAAGAAACAAAATAAAACAAAGCAAAAAGAAAATTTGGGAAAAAACAGACAAGCAAAACAAATGAATAAACAAAAAACAAGCCAATTAATTTTTTTTACGCTGCTTTATACAACAAACATTAAACCTATTAAGGTCTTGTGCCACAAAGTGACCTCACGTTGTTAGATTTTGTTCACTACATACATATGATAATGTTTATCTGCTGTTTATATTCAAATCAAATGCATACCATATGAATTAGTGTCAATATTATTTCCATGACACGAAACAATTTCGTTATCTCATTCAATAGTCTCAGTCTACAAAACGAGGGTCAGGTTGCCCTAGACTACAACTGGCAGGTCTTGATGGACAGTTTTACTCCCATGATTCAACGCTCAGTGACTTTCATGTCAGAGGGTGAAAGGCCAGAGTCTCGTGTTGACGTCATTGACACGTCATATATTCCTTTCATCGTGGAACCACAATTCGGCACTATTCCTGCTGGCAAGTCGGCAACTTGTGTGGTCAAGTTTGCTCCTTTGGATGCCAATGAGTATGAGGGACGATTGATCTGCAGGTTGGTTTCCAGTTTGTATTGCGCCAGCAGATATTGTGCCATATAAATTCTCAAGTTTTTTCTTTTACTACGAAGATCTTTTAAACATGCATTACAGATTATCAAGAAAGTACCAGAATTAGAAGAAGAAGAAGAAGAAGAAGAAGAAGAAGAAGAAGAAGAAGGAGGAGGAGGAGGAGGAGGAGGAGGAGGAGGAGGAGGAGGAAGAGGAGGAGGATGATTAGGAGAAGTAGGAAGGGGAGAAGAAAGAGGTGGAGGAGGAACAAGAACAAGACCCCCTGATAAGGTTTTTCTGCAGTATGATACATTCCCTCTTCCATGTGTATTAAGTGTGTATTAAAATATTTGTTTTTCTGTTCTTCAAATGATGTAACGTTCTGTTATTTACTTTCAGCATTCCATTTATGGGTAAAGATGAGCATGGCCCAGTGATTGGATTGAAGGGCAGAAGTCTCATGCCTTATTGCCATTTTGAACTGGAAGACTCAGACTATCTTTCTAGTGCCAGAAGGAATCCAGAATTGAGAGGTCCAGGTGGGGCACCGCCAGGTTCCACTCTTGACCCTAATACAAGGGTCATAGAGTACAATGTCTGCGGCACTGGAGTCAGATGTTACAAGTAAGCCTTTTTATTTTGTATTTTTGCTGCTTTACTCCTGCGTTTGTCTTTACTTGTATTATTTTTTGTTTTGTTTTATTAACTTTTTATTATTTAAAATTATCTTTTCTTTTTGATTGCTTTCATAAATAATGCGAATCTTTGTACATTTCTTTTTCTTTTCAAAGAAGTTAAAAAAAAAATTTCAATGGCCTTTTGAATTACAGAGCAGTCGCAGTAAAATTATTCATAATACCATCATGTCAACATCTTCCCCAGTTTTGCTTTTTGAAGGTCAATATGATGAAAAGTTTTAAATACAGGATTGAATTTTATTCCTCATCTTTTTTTCTCCAGGGAGTTTGGAATAGTCAACCCAACAAATGAGCAATTTAACTTTGAGTGGATTTGTGAAGATGACAATGATCCTAAGCGTCCTTCTTGCTTCACATGTGTCCATCCTACAGGATCGGTCAGGAGTGGCAGAAAGTTCAAGGTGATGATGTTTTTATTTTATTTTATTTTATTTTGTATTTTTTGTTTGAGTTCGTTTTTAACTGGCATAACTAATATGAAAAGATTAATTCTTTAACCAAAACTAACACAATTTGTGTAAATAATTTCAGGTTGGCTTTGAGTATTTGTCCAATCAACTGGATATCGTCGAATCATTCTGGCGATTCACCATCCCATCACAGGCAATCTCTGTGCCATTCCTGCTTGTGGGAAACACCAGAGAACCAGATATATGTCTAGACAGATCTCATCTCAACTTTAAGGCCTTGTTGGTTGGTGAGTGATAATAAATGTGTCTAAAGTTGTTTTATCACATTATTTTATTCGTGTCATTCATTCGTGACAACCATTTCATCTCTTTAATTCTACAAACCTTTAATAATTAAAATATCATGTTTTTTATGCTCTTTCATTTATTGTAGATAGATTAAATGGATCTCATACACGTAAGTAATTGAGAATTGTCTTTTTCCGTGCATTATTTCCAAGGTCGTGAGGCAATTGAAACAATATACCTAAACAACAATGAAGATACTCCATTCAACTTCCACTTTGTTGAAGACTCCTGCCATTCTGAAGGATATGCTTCTCATCTCTCTGTCAGGCCCATGCAGGGACAAATCCCACCCAAGTCAAGGTTTGATAGTTGTTCATATGGATTAGTTTTGGATAAATTGAGTTTATAATCATTACATAGCCTCAAGATAGATCATAGGCATAGACAATGAAAATCTTTTAAATCCTTTCAGTCACAGGAAGTGCTGAAAGTATTAATTGTATCAAAATAAAAATGTTTATATATGAATATGTTATTGTTGCCTTTCAACTCAACTCATTTATTAACACAATTGTTTGTTTTTTTATTACTGGTCTTCTTTCCCTGTCGCAGCTTAGGAAATGTGACCGAGATCTTTCTCTTTTTGTAAACAATATATGGATTTCTTAACTGTTGAATTACATTTATGAAGGCTAACATGACACAGATAGGAATGTCATGTAATCAAATTGGTGTGTTTATTTTGGTTAATCCCTTTGATTGAATTATGCCACTTTTATCAATTTTTTTTTCACTCATTTTCACTATTACAGAATAGCCGTCAACCTTCACTTCTCACCTACATCTGAAAAAGAAGTGAACTTTAACCTTCGTTGTAATGTTTCTCGTAAAGTGGCTCCAATCACCCTCAATGTGAAAGCTGAAGGTTACTCCATGAACTGTATCCTGAGATGTGAGGATTCCACAGGAAACATGGTGGAACTCAGTGAAAGGGCCATCAACAAAATCAATTTTGGAGAGGTAAAGACCTCTAGATTCCTTTCATCCTTGATCATCATCATAGTTAGAAATTTCACATCGATAGTATTTATTTATATTGCTAATGAGACATTTCAAGTAAAAACTTTTATTTCAAAAGCTACATATTTATTGTGTTTAAATAATAACGCTTTTTATTTATTGTTAATTAGGATTACATGAAATTATTTGTTTTTTATTCTATACACCCATGGTTATTTTCCATTCAGATTTGGATATCTACCATTTAGTCTTTTTATTTATTAAAAAAGGAAAAGGTTACTTCAATTACAAAATTAAAATTGATTACAGCAATATGATTCAGGGGAAATCATTACTTTGAACATTTATTTGAGAATGTTTATTTCAAACTCAGTACAAAGAAATTACTTTATTATTTTTTGTTTCAGGTTGAAGTAAATGAAAACGCCATTCGTCACCTATTTGTCCTAAACTCTGGCAAGTTCAACTTTGATTATTCTTGGGAACTGAATGACAACATAATCGGCAAAGATGTAATCAGCGTGACACCACACAGAGGTGGGGTAATGTGTGGGGAGACCAAGCAATGTGCTCTCACCTTCTGTCCTAACAAACGCATGTCTGTGAGAAACTGTGAACTGACACTCAAGGTAAAAATTGCAAAATAAAAAATAATCGAGAATTGAGATTGCAAGTTAATAGTTTATATAAATCTTTTGCATTTTACCCAAGGTGTCCATAGAGATAACAAAACAATGATACTTTGGTAAACATCTCAATACTTGCTGGGTTTTATTTTTTTTTTCTTGTTTGTTTGGAAGTTATTTAACACATAAATAAAAGTCACCCAAATTTATTATGGCAAGCAACTGTTAAAAAAAATAAAGGTTTGGAATTGTTGAAGCTATTTCTTTTGTTTTTCTTTTCAGATTGCAAATGGCCCTACCTACCAGATCGTCATAATGGGTCAAGGCGTAACACCAGGTCTGCATTTCTCATTCCGCACTTACAACTTTGGCAATTGCTTCATCCACAAGGCCGGCCTTGACCTTCCTACCAAGCAGGCTGTGCTCAGGCTAACCAACAAGGATAAAAAGGAAATAAGGTTAGTGTAATTTAGTAAGGAATGATAAATTTGGCTAAAGTAAAATATTGGTATTATGATAATTAAAAAAAATATTTTGTTATTCTTCCCCCCCCCCCCCCTTTCAATTTTAATCTTTTAAAAACCTGATATGTCTTTATTTTGTTAAATTTTGTCATATTTTATTTCAGTGTTGATTGCCTGTATGAGTCCAACGCAATTCTTTGCCACAAGATGGAGGCCTGTGTCGTTCAACCAAACGACACCATTGATGTGACCTTCACTTTTTGCCCCAGGCAGACCATCAAATACCGCGAGGTCGTGACCTTTGAGGTCAACGGTCTCAGCAAGCAAAAAGTGGAATTCTTTGGTGTTGGAAGTGAAATGAAGGTAAATATAAGGCAGGTCCCCATGATAACATTAGATTTTATATGCTCATTTTTGTTATTTCTTGATTTGTATCTTGATTGCTCTGAAAAGTTGAACAAATCATCAATAGACCATGTAATAATAATAATAATAATAATAATAATAATAGTTATGATTATGATGATGGTAGTAATAATAATAATAATAATAATAATAATAATAATAATAATAATAAGAGGAAAAGAAGAAGAAGAAGAAGAAGAAGAAGAAGAAGAAGAAGAAGAAGAAGAAGAAGAAGAAGTGTATTAGTAATAATAATAATAATAATAATAATAATAATAATAATAATAATAGTAATAATAATAATAATAATGGTGATTATGATGATGATGATGATGATAAAAATACTGACAATAGTGATAACAATAGAATATCTCTGTATATCGCCAATCCTGCATTACAGCAGTCCTAGGCATACATTTGCAAGAGCAAAAAACCATACAGTCTGCACATTAAAATTATTTAGATCAGAACTATTTTTTAAAGAATTAGATCAGCCCATAAATTTAATTAGATAAACAGAAATTCAATGGATGTGATTAAAGATACTTACTCGAATGTCATCTCTGAAAAAAAAATTATTGAGTAAATTATTTAGCACATGTTAGCAGTTTATTGTAAAGTATAATCACTTAATATACATTAGTTTCTTCTTTCAATTCTTAGAAATGAAATAATAATGTGTTATAGATTCACTGAAGCATGTGATTTGAAAGGATTAATCTTCTTATCTTTTGTGAATGCAACTTCAGATTGAAGTAGCAGATCCCAAACAGAAATGTGTCAACCTTGGTCCCAGAATGGTCGGTGACTCTGTCAGACGTTTTATTCCCATTGTCAATAACAGTCCTGCACCTATAACCTTTAACCTTGCCTTGACCCCAACTGAACCAGCCCTTCAGCATAAGGAAGTGTTGAGCATAAGTCCACGGGACCGAATAACTCTCGAACCCAAAGGAGGTACCCTAAAGGTTGAGGTCTGGTTTAGACCCAAAGCCCGCATCCCTCAATTTACTGAAGAGGTGAGCGTTCTATAAAGCCACACATATGATTCAAGTTTGCATAAAAAAAAAAGAAAGAAAGAAAAAAAAAAAGAAAATTCATCTCTTGTATCCAGCTGATAAGTGCAAAACTGACAACGTTTCTTGTTTATTGATATTTCTAATTTAAATAGTGTTATATGTCATTGACATAGAGGGCAAGCTAGCTAGTACAGGGTAGATTTAAGCAAGATACAACAATTTTTTTATCTGTTGCCTATTGTATTGCATTTAGTGATTTATACTTTAACCAATGACTTATCTAGTGAGTATTGTTTGTTATTTTAATCTTAGTGTGCGATTACAAAAAAAAGCAATAATTTAAAGTGAATTTTTTGATTGTTCAATTTTTAAAAAAGATCATCTTTCTACTGTAAAATGAAAATTATAAGGGGGAAAAAAGTCAATGGTTAGAATTTTTGCTTCAATTAAAATGTTATTAATTTTACATTTTCTTTTTAAATATTAAATTTTAACGCAATGTTTCTCATTTCTTCTCCTTCAATCAAGGTGTTATTGGAATGTGCTGGCATGTCACAGCCCCTCTTTGTGGTGAAGGGATCTTGTCTGGGCATGGAGATCTCTCTGGACTCCGACGCCCTGTCCTTTGGCACCGTCTACCAGCGGAGC
Organism: Berghia stephanieae; assembly: GCF_034508935.2. Lineage (NCBI taxonomy): Eukaryota > Metazoa > Mollusca > Gastropoda > Nudibranchia > Aeolidiidae > Berghia > Berghia stephanieae. The sequence continues at coordinate 43,644,821 of NC_088366.1, forward strand.
AGCTCTAGTCGGAAATTGGTCATGTATAACAATGGGGACATGAACACAAAGTAAGTGGTTAGATGGGACTAAATATTGTTGTAAGATTGGGTTAGAGGTGGGTTAATCTGGTACAATTGTGCTGGTTGCGTGTGAGATGAGAATGATAAGGCTGCTGGTAGTGGTCGTGCTGCTGCTGATGATGATGCTAATTGTTTTTTAAGCCACACATTATTGAGGAGAAGAAGTGAGAGAAAATAACCTCTATTTTGATCAAACATTATATATTTATACTTGCAGCTATTCTTTGATGCTTAAAGCTCACAAAATGAAACTGCATACATAGTCGGATATATTTTCTGTATTTAACAGTTTTATAATTTCCTGATTACAATTTCGCTAGCCAAGTATCATGCAGTATGCTGTCAAGTAGCATCTTTCAATTGTGATCTGATTAAAATTTTTACTTTGTCGCCATCAAAATAAAGAATGCATCTTTTCCGCATCATTTATCAACAAAATCTTAAATGCCATTTTAACACAGCAAAATGTAAACGCACACCTTTGACATTATCTTTATCAATTTCAAAATTTGTTAGATTTTTTCTTTCTCATTTAAAATATCCTTTAAGCATTCTTTGATAACAATCACTTGACCTTAGCTCAGTTAGTATGAAGATCAAAGCATAAAACAAAATGGAATTTCGTATCAACAGAACAGTAAGCAATAACCAATTTAGTATGCATCAGAAAATAAATATTTCCACCTAAAAGTATCATTTTTAGATATACTGCATGCCTAACCAGTATTTTTTATAATTCTTTGCCCAGGTTCTGTTGGGACATTAAAAGATTTGCCCCTGACTTTTCTATCCATCCCGTCGAAGGCTACATCACACCAGGCATGGAGGTTACATTTGATGTCGAGTTTCACCCACAATCCATTTGTGGTGACGTCAGATATGATGTAAGTATTGGTGTGAGAGACTGACAATTTTTTATAGCATTTTGATCTGGATGACTTTTATAACATGACATTAATTTTATTACTAAAAGTTAAATAAATAGATAAATTAGGTGATAAATTAATAATAGAGACACGATTAATGAAAAGTATAAAAGTAACAAACATTATTTGTCTTTATTTCCTAATCATAGACAATACTATGGTGGTTTCATATGTTTCTTTATAGCTTTGTCCAAGCAATTATAGAAAACGTTTTAAAAATACATATATACTAAAAAGCTGATTATAATAATGGCAATAACTTGTTAACTTTGAACATTTTGGAGTTAGTTGCTGTCTGAAATAAACTTTTATCACAAAACAATCAATATTTTATACTTAAGCGTTTTGCATATGCAGATTTTGATATACAATCTTATTTGGTAATAAAATTTTGATTTTTTAAATTGTAGTTTTATCAACTGATTGATTTCTTTTTTTGAACTTCTTTTGTCGTGCACTCACTCAAAGAAAATAATTGATCCAATCATCTTTTTTTACAGAAACTGAAATGCAAGTTGGATGGAGGTCCTCACAAACCTGTAACCTTGACCCTAACAGGATCATGCACGGGCATTCCTCCAGTCAAGGAAGTCCAAAATTTCCAATCAGTCGTGAGGCAGACAGACACAAAACAGCTCCAGATCTCCAACAAGACCAACCAACTGTGGGTGCTACGTCCAATCATCGACGGGGAATACTGGACAGGTCCTGTAACCTTCCAGGTGGAGCCACAACAGACCAAAGGTTACGAGTTGACCTATCACCCCTTAACTATGACTACAGAGAACAAGAAACACATGGTATGTTGAATGTTGCATTTTCTATAATTATGAAATGATTCTTCCAGCACCAACCTTACTCATTTACTTGATCATTTATTTGATCCCATTGTCTCATCCTTCGTAATAGTAAAAATAAGTGATGAAGTTGAATATAGACTGTAATGTAATGAATCATAATTTGGTTTTCCCCATTTCTCAACAGTATGGAAAAATTATGAATTTGACGTTACATCTGATGAGTGTAATTTACTATTTTTGATCGTGCAAGGTGCTCTTGTCTTTGTAAATACTTTGATTGACTTGAATCACATAGGGGTTGTTTTTATTCTTGGGGGGGGGGGGGGGGGGTGTAAAGATTGCATCATCTGGCCGAATTAATAAGTCTACATTTTGTAAAAAATTACTTAGCATCAGATATCATTTGATATCATCCAATACAGGTTCTGTGTGCGAACAGAGTCCTTGAAACCAGTCCTATGTTTTAAAAAGTTCCAGAAAAAGTAATTTTGAGAATGTTTTAAAATTTTTAAATCAAACCATATCATCTTTTTTGTTTCCAGGGTTCAATCTTCTTCCCAATGCCGGATGGCTCAGGGCTCTTGTTTAACTTGACTGGCACGGCAGAGGCTCCTAAGGTTCTGGCAAAGATCCAGCGGGACGTGCCCTGTAAGACAGGCTATACAGAGCTCCTTACTGTCACGAATTGGCTCAAGAAACCACAGAGGTGTGTAACAGGTTTGAAAGAACACTCCTTGTTTAACTGAAGTACCCATCTTTTTATATTTCACATATCAAATTATCAGCCAGAGGTAAAGGACCTCTTGTGTAAGTGAGGTGCATTAATTAGCTTTAACTATAGTTTACCTTCAAACCTGAAGGTTTAATGACATTTTGTTTGGACAGTGTATTTAAGGCAAAGTAATGTAACGAAGAAATTCTATGATGTTACCATTAATTTCAAATTTTAAGAATATGCTTTAGCCTTTTGTCTGGCACTGTTTCAGACAATCTATTTTTCAGATCTTTTTCCCACACCAGTGTCTGCTCTCTAATTTGTCAGTTTGAAATTTTTAAAAAATGAAAAATGAACCCCTGTCTCATATACCGAGCTATGAATCATGGTTTAGCCTCCATTGTGTATGGAGGGGAGAGTGGTCGCTAATAAACTTATAATAAACTTGTCAAAATACGATGGTTCCTCGGCATGTTTTATTTTTAGTTTGTTTGTTTGTTTTTTTTATTTGATCCTCCATGAATATCCCTGATTAACATATTCACTATATCATATGAAAGAAGAAAAGACTATCTACATTCTAGCCAGGAAATGTAAATCAATTACTTGATATCACCCAAAACAGGTTCCGTGTGCGAACAGAGTCCCTGAAACCAGACAAGTTGGACCCTGGCACAACAGTTAAAGGTGTTGATCATGTGGATGTACCAGCCAATAGCAAGAAAGATTATAAACTGTCTTTCTACGCATATAGGGAAGGGCAGACCACTCTCAAGGTAGTTACTGCTTTTTTTTTTGCTTTTTTATTTTGATCCTTTCAGTTCCTTGTATTGTTATTTTTATATGAGCTAGATTCACTGGAATGTGTAATCTTTTTATTTTACAGTGTTATTGCTTTAACATTTAATAATCACATGACATTAGTTTACTGTTAGATATTATGAAGTTATGTTGTAAGACATTAATTCAGTACATAATGATTTTGGTTCAATATAGACACAAACATATGAAGTTTTTATAAGGGTCGATAAGTTAAAGTAACTTTTTAATTTTGGAAAAAAATGTATGTTTTTTGGGGGTATTTTTAATCACAGTTTTTTTCTTTGGATTTGTTACCACTAAAGAAATCAAAAGAAATTTCATAAGTTTTTGAAGGAATTTCTTGAAGCCTTTATAATTGGATTTTTATATGATGAATTTTAACATTTATATTCACTCTAGGTAACTTTCATCAATGAATCCACGGGAGAGTTCCAATTCTACGAGGTTACATTCCGGGCTACCAAACCCAGCACGATCTCAACCATCCACCTAACCACCCCTGTAAGACAGAGTGTACCTCATACCATCTCTGTCGACAATCCACTGTCTTACCAGGTCAACTTTTCCATCAGTTGCACCGTCCCTGAAGTCTTGATGCCAAACCAGCTGACAGTTCCCGCTAACTCACAAGTAAGAAACTTAATCAAAAATACTTTTTTGTGTTTAATAATATCTGGTCAATATCTACGAGTATCTGAACTTCAGCTGTTTATTTTTTAAATAAAATCTTTGTCTTGTGTATATTAAAGTCATCATGGTATGCATTTATTGGATGAATGAAAATGACGCCTTACCAATCCCTTAATCAACCTTTTTTCAGATATATAATATGGCATGATTTAATCACATCCACAGGGTCATTTCAGTTTTGAGTATCAGCCACTGAAAGTAGGTGAGATTCAAGGTCGTCTTGAGTTGAACGGCTACGACCTTGGCCTCTACACCTATGACCTAACTTTGACAGCAACCCCAGGAGCCCCCGAGAAAGCAATCTACTTCCGGTGCGGTTTAGGAGCCAACAATATGCAGGTTGCTAAGTTCCTCAACTTTGCCAAACAGAAAACCGATTATTCTTGTAAAGTAAGTTCAGATGGATTATTATTATTTGATTGATTTATTTGGGGTTTTTTTTTTTTTTGCTTTTTTTTTTAGTTATTGATTTTTTTCTCCATAAGATTAACTTTACAATTTTTTTTTATTTTTCAAACATACAACTCCTGTATAGTCAAAAGCTTCTCCTACGTTCTCAATGTTAAATTTTATATGTATGAAATAAAAGAAAATTTAGTGCCTGTAAAATATTGTTGTACTGTTTCAATAATTTCATAGCAAGGGTATCAACTAACCATCATCATGCACTTCCTTCCCAGCAAGAGGAAAATGAATAAGAAAGAAAGAGAAAAAAACCAACATATGTTTGCTTTAAAACTGATCATTTTGAAAAGCATTTCATCACTAATCAAGTTTACTTTCCTTTTCATCTATTAGAACTTTTACACAATATGCTCCTTTTTTTTTTACTGTGTGTTCAAATTTTGACTGTACTAAAATTCTTAAATTTTCCTTTTTTTCGAATCAGATTGACAACTCGGACTTTCATGTAGACAAATCCGTGGCTGCAGCCCCGGGATCAACTGGAGGCACAGAGGTTGCTCTGGAGGTCAATTTTGAACCATCAAAACTTGGTGAACAACGCGCCATGCTTACAGTTTCATCTCCGCTTGGCGGGGAGTATGTCTTCCCCTTATTCGGTACATGCGTCCCTCCAAAACCGCAGGGTCCATTCATTATCAAGGCTGGATCTACAACCCCTATTGTATTTAGAAATGTTTTCGGAAATACAACACCTTTTACTTTCCAGGTAAGAATAACATCAACATTAGGAGACAGTGTAGGCTTTGCTGCTGTAGTGACTCAACACTTCAAAACGGTGTTAATTCAGGGTGATTTGTGAGCTGAAATTTTGATTCATAGCTCGGTATATGAGACTTGGGTTCATTTTTCATCTTTTGAAAATTTCAAACTGACAAATTAGAGAGCAGACACTGGTGTGGGATAAAGATCTGAAAAATAGTTTGTCTGAAACAGTGCCAGACAAAACAGGAGGAAAAAAAAAAATCCCAAAACATTGGTCTTCCTGATCAGATGATCTTTTGGGATGTTTTTTTTTCTTGTATTTTTCTTTCTTATTTTGTCTGGCACTGTTTCATACACGCTTTTTTAGATGTTTATTCTTCTACTGAAAGAACGCCCAGCAGTAGTTGACAATACTGTCTGAAATGGAAAGTTGCTATCATATAGCCTGCTTGGGAGAGAAATGAAACGTTATTAGGGGCATTGAGCTTGAATAATTTGTGGAAATGTTCTATATAAATGTTTTTAAAAAAATTGCATCAAGTTTATGCCATTGTTACTCTATGCATTTTTGCCGGCCAACCTTGCTTTGTATCCGGTAAAAATTCTTGACTTAAAGGTGGTCGGCTTCATAGATCAATATGGTGCAGCGTCACTGACTTTTGTTGGTAAACTAATTTTATTTGCCTTGATGGACATCAATGTGATAAAAGGAAATTAAAAGTTGACTACAGGAACCTCATTGTTTTGTGCACTGTCAATGAATTTCTATTCATGCAAGTTCAAAATTTTGATATATTAACACTGAGATCACAAATGTTGAGGGAACATCATCGAACCCTAGAGACTTTAAGCTTTAGACGTGTACTATCTTGAAAATTTTCATTAACCACCACTACCACCCTCATCATCATTATCAGCATCATCATCATTATCATCATTACCATCATCATTATCAGCAGCAGCAGCAGCAGTAACAATAGCAGCAGCACAATCTTACAATTCCCATCACCTTCACCCTGTCTGTTTTAGGTGGACAACCCTCTGTTCCATCTGACCAAACAAGGGGAATCCATCCGGTCACACAAAGACCATCGCATCGTCGTTGGATTTGATGGAAACGACAGTGGTTCCAAGGCCGCTGTCATGGGAAAACTTATAGTATCATGTGCAAGATCAGCGGGAGGCAACTCCAATGTACAATGGATGTTTTACTTGAAGGGAGTCACTCCATAGGAAGATTTTTTTTTTTTTCAATTGAAAAAGTGGGATATGGGAAGCTATTTGAGATGATATAATATTTCGACTTTGCAAATTTATCAATATATTTTAATTTTAAGGTACTTGAATGTTTAAGTTATCACTCAGAAATAAATATTTAGTGTATTTAGTTTTATTCTAATATGCATAATATAACGACGTTTGAAAACAACCAGTGTTAAGTGTACAAAGTTAAAATTTAATCTTAACCCGCATCACGTAATTTTCATTTATAAAATTGTTGCAAATCAATCAATTGGTGTGATATTGGAAAATGAAATTCGTATATTCGTTGGGGTTTTTTAATGTTTGATTTTTAAACTTTTTTTTATTTGTTTTTTTTTTTTTAATTTTTGTTTTTTAGACTTTATCAATCGTTATGGTCTAGTGAGAATCGTTTTCCAGTATCTAAATTACAATTAACATGGATCAAGTGCACTTGACACAAGAGGTTATCTATTATGCTGTGATTAATGAAATGATAAAATACAGAAAACAGAGATAGGGTTTATCAAATTTCAAGATGATACTTATCATGAAACTACTTCATTCATTTGCAAGTTTATTTCCGTCAAAAATGAGATGAAACTATCTTCGGATTGCTTTTGTTACATGGTCGATTTTTTTTTCAACATTTGTTTTTTTGTTAGATACGTTTTTTTATTTATGTTTGTTTGTTTTGTTTGTTTGTTTGTTTGTTTGTTTTTTTAGTTGTTTTTTTTTGTTTCCTTAGACAATATACAATGATGAACCATACTATTTTAACGATATATTGAAGATAACCAATTTGTGATAATACAGCGCACCGTCCACTTTGACATGAATGACAATGTGATATTTACATTCCGTCCAAATCATAATATATATTTTTCAAAATGAGTTTTAAACGGAAGAGATTTTTACTATATATATACATTTATTTTTTAAAAATACATATTTCATTAAAAAAATGAATGAAATAAAGTTGTTTTGTACATATTACTGTTTATTTTAATTTCCTTACAAATCTTATTTAATTTTTGTCTCAAATAATTTAGGTTGCTAAATATTGTTTTGACCTGACAAAAAGACCTTTTTAATTTTAAAGACAGAGATATGTATAAATGTTTTGATAGCTTCTATTTACAAACGTTTATACATTTTTTTAATTATGAAAATTGTGAAATAAAGTGTTGAAGTGTCTGAACATATCGTTTTTGTTTGTTTTGAAAAAGTGGATTTGTTTTTTAAATGTTCTCCTCTCAATTGTATTGAAAATCTAATTTTTAAAATTATTTGATTCAGGTTTACTTTGGACTAAAACAAAAGAAAACATTGAATAGATTTTGAACAATCATCTGAAAACAAATATTGAAAGAATAAATGAGAAGGGCTAATAATAATAATAATATGAAGAAGAAGAAGAAGAAGAAGAAGAAGAAGAAGAAGAAGAAGAAGAAGAAGAAGAAGAAGAAGAAGAAGAAGAAGAAGAAGAAGAAGAAGAAGAAGAAGAAGAAGGAGAAGAAGAATATGAGCAAGCAAATGTACTTGATTTTGCGGAATGTTAAGATTTATCTTATTATCAATGATTTCTCCCCTATTTTGTATTTAAGCCGAAGAGGCCAAGGGGATTGGGAATTGCACCGTCTTTTATTTTTCCACAGGCAAGATTGTTGACCCCTTGGACGGGCAGATCACTTTTGTTGTATTCCCTACCCCTCTCCAATCTCCTTTTCCGAGTTTCATTCTGTCTTTGTCTTGGAACAGGATTACTTGGTTTTATCCTGACTGGAGCCCTTGGCTTGCTAAGAGGGAAACAGTTAGATGTATTCTATTAGTTTTAGGGGATTATTTTGTTTTCCTTGTAAATCATCTCTCTGTTATGCACATTTATAGTTTTTGTTTTGAATATAACATTGTGTAAACATTTGAGTGTATAAAACGTGTACAAAATTTAGCAGCCCGCATAATATAAAAAATAAATTTCGACCATATCACCCCACTTTTGAAAAAATTGCACTGGCTTCCTGTCTGCTCTAGAATAGATTACAAAATTGTTTTATTAGGCTTCAAATTCCTTAACAATTTAGCCCCTCTTTATCTTTCTGAATATGGCGACGACCTCCAAGAGAAAATGAAAATTATATTGCATTGTATTCGATAATATTGATGATATGAGTTTAGGTAAAATATCCATGACATCACCCAGCCGGATATAGCATATCAACACAGTTTGTACCTTGAACTTTTATGGTCTGATTAATATAATTAAGTCAGAAGTAATCACCAAGATGGCGATCTAAAACAATAACAAAGAGCTGAGTGACATCAATTTCCCTCCCAGTTCCATCTATAGATAATATGAAGATGACGTCACTCATGTCTTTGTTATTGCTTTTTGCCATCCACGTTTATGAGCAATTCTCACTAAACTGTATCAACCAGACTATAAATGTTCAAGGTTACACATAGTTTTGTGTGTTGGTTCGTTATACTTCCGGATGGCAATGTTGTGAGCTTCTTAGCCAAGCGCATACTATCTATAGCCAATGAGATCATAATTTATTTTCTTGAGCGCTATTAACAACTTTCACTGTTCACTTTCTTTTGTTCATTGTTGCCTTGTATTTTCACGTACGTCTAGGGTATCAAGATATAAGTTGACGAGGGCTATGGGTTGACTCAGCGATTAGAGGTGCCAACCTTAAGGAAGGCATTTTGTTCACAGTTTCCTCCGTCCACTCGTGGGTGTTTGGGTAGCTGGTTCTCTTCCATTTGGCCGAAAGTATGGACTTTGCAATAGACTAAAGTTCTATCTAAAGAGTAGCAAACAATTTTCTCTGTCCGTGAAATTTTCAGACACCAGGATAAACTCCGGCTACATAGGCCTCATGGCTCTTGAAGCTTTTTGTTTTTATAAACAAAGCAAAATCATAGTCTAATGATCACTCCCACACGCACCCACTACAAATCACATGACATCAAAAACAAGAACGGCAAACACAAACCATGCTTCAGTCACGCGTATATCAACTTGTAAACAATTAAATATGACTGGTGCAATTCATTCGAACTTTGCTCTGTGTGCTCAGTTTAAGTGTGTACGCAGTAGTATAATCTATATTGACTGGGGGTTGCCCTTTTGTGTGCATAAGTAAACAATAGAAAGGATGACATAGAAGGCGATCATATGATGTCATCTCAGCAGTTTTGATTGCGGAACTGTGACTCACCTAGTTCAGAGAATCGATTGATGTTGGGTGAGGTCACTAACCTCGTGAGTTGCAATATGAACGCGAAACTGGTCTAATGTTACAAACTTGATACAAACACTCGACTTGTAAGTGAATGAGTATCAGGATTTGGTTTGGTGGCTACTGTGAGAATAAGAGTGAAAGAAAAAAAAGAAAAATGAAGGGCATAGCTGGAAGCTTCTAATTCTGAATAGAAGGAATGAAATTGACGTCACTCAGTTGTGTTATTGTTTTTAGCCAGCCATTTTTATGAATAGTTCTCACTAAATTCTATCAGTCAGACTATAAATAGAACGAAGATGGCGTCACTCGGGTCTTTGTTATTGTTTTTTGCCATCCGCGTTGATGTGTAATTCTCACTAAATTGTATCAACCAGGCTATAAACGTTCATGGTTACACAGAGTTTTGTGTGTTTATCCATTATACTTCCAGATGGCAATGTTGTGAGTTTCTCAGACAAGCGCATACTATGTATAGATAGAACGAAGATGACGTCACTCTGGTATTTGTTATTGTTTTTTGCCATCCAAGTTTATGAGTAATTCTCACTTAACTGTATTATCCAGACTATAGATGTTTATGATTACACAGAGTTTTGTGTGTTGGTCCGTTTTACTTTCGGATGGCATTGTTGTGAGCTTCTTAGTCAAGCGCATACTATCTATAAACGTTCAAGGTTACACACAGTTTTTGGTGTTGGTACATTATAACCGACTGGAAGATGTTGTGAGTATTTTGGATCAACGCAATTCATCAATTACGTGAAAACTTGTTCGACATTATGACATTCTGGGAAAGAAAATATCGTGACGCATATTGATCATTGTGAATCTGTATAAATGTAGATACACCTTTACGTGCGACAGTAAAACACGGACAGCGATAAAAGGCTGAAGGGGTCATAATAAAACTAGGAGACAAAAACAAAACAAAACAAAAAACAGGTTCAGACAATTTTTTTTTCAGTTTAAACTGTAAGGACATAAAATAAAATAGAACCAACTTATGGTGATGAAATATTTTTCATATTGATAGAGGTACTAAAGATGGAATTTTTGTTCAGAATCTAAACCATTAAAAGATGGAGGAAAGCCTACCATTTGTATTAAATTATTTGACCTATAGCAGAAAAACCCGTCTAATGGTGGTGGTGGTGGTAGTTGTGGCAGTAGTAGTAGTAGTAGTAGTAGTAGTAGTAGTAGTAGTAGTAGTAGTAGTAGTAGTAGTAGTAGTAGTAGTAGTAGTAGTAGTAGTAGTAGTAGTAGTAGTAGTAGTAGTAGTAGTAGTAGTAGTAGTACTAGTAGTAGTAGTAGTAGTAGTAGTAGTCGTACTAGTAATAGTAGTATTACCAGTAATAGTAGTAGTAGTAGTTGTAGTAGTAGGAGGAGTAGTAATAGTAGTAGTAGTAGTTGTAGTAGTAGGAGGAGTAGTAATAGTAGTAGTAGTAGTCGTAGTAGTAGTAGTAGAAGAGGAAGAAGAAGAAGTGGTAAAAATAACAGCTTCTTCAATTTACTACGCATCTAATCACTAAACCTTCAACTTCAGTCTAAGTTTCCAAAAAGATAAGTTCTATTTATTTTTCAATACGAAATTGCATCATAACAACAATTGGAAAGTGATTTCTCTCAATTGGTAATAATATGTGCACACTAGATACTCGCATGTTATTTTAATCTTCCGAATCGAAAACTGACGCACATGCTCATCCGTCTCATCATCATCATCTTCTTCTTCTTCTTCTTCTTCTTCTTCTTCTTCTTCTTCTTTTCTCATATTATCTTCCTCTCCTCTTCCTTATCCTCAACCTCCTTTCTCATCTCTTTCTCCTCATCCTCCTCCGCCCCCCCCCCCCCCACCTTCTCCTACCCCTCCTCCTCTTCCTCCTCCCCCACCCCCTTTCTAATCGGTTGTATTTCATTCTCGTTAATAAAACAATATAATTGATTTCTAAAAAATACTCGTAAACACGGTCTTTGATAAGACTTTCACGCATTGGAAGCGTGTTCAAGGCCATAGTTGTTGTGAAGAGACAGTGGGGGCCACTAGTTGACCTTTCTGTTGTTAATAAAACACAAACCGTGAACTTAAAAAAAAAAATGATCAAGAAAAATACTTTAGATACAATATGTGTGTCAAGGGCTGTATTGTGTAAATAACAAATAGTTCAAAATTGATACGTTTATGGCATTCCGACGGTACATTAGTGAATGAAAGACGGTCGACCAGTGTCGTAAATGACAGTAAACATTATATCATTATAATATATATATATATATATATATATATATATATATATATATATATATATATAATATATATATATATATATCTTCTACTCATCAATTTTCTAGGCCCATACCTTAGATCATTATAAGTCGTGTTATCTACTTTATATCATAATTATTCTACTCTCGAAACTGGATAAATTATTCATTTGGAGTTGAAAGAAAGAGAGATGACGAATCTTGAGCTTTATTCGGAAGATAATTGACCTAGTTTTCTGTATAAAAGGCGACGCATTAATTATTCATGTAAACAAATCATAATTGAATGTTGAGATAAAAAGTCAAAGTGTACCATAAACAACTATGCCAGAATACAACAAAGTTCAAATAATATAAGTTCCACGGATTGCAAACTGATGCAGTAAATACCAACACAGCTGGTGCTTACATAACAGTGTACTGGACTATCACGAAGTGATACGGCATTTTTTTGTAGTTGTGCAAGAAGTTATCTCAAACTGACCACAGCTGATAACAAGTGACTGACCGGCGTTGTTGTGATTATGGAGATTGGTACAACAGATGTTGATCCGGACGTGGAGATTTTGTATTCATTTCTACGATTAAACCATCCCCTTGTCAAGGTATGCAGATCGATCTTTAAAAGCTATAGTATGTGAACATTTATATAGAGCATTTACATGCTTCACAATGCTTCAGTTATTCCTCCAGCAGACAAAATTGAACAGATTTTCCATTCCATAAAATACGATGCCTGTTAGGTATCATTTTTGTACCAGCACTCTTACAATATCCATCGCTGCTTTTAGTTAAACACGCATTTACATATGAGTCGAGTGGAAAAATATGTAAAATACTTTATTGGAAGACACATACAACGCCAAGGCGTTTTAAAATCATTGTCATCCACCCAGTCACTGACCAGGTTCAACATCGTTCTACTCTTATCACAATACGAGTCGCCATATCGCGGAGCTACCGACGCCAAAGGCATACTTTTCTGTGTCGGAACAAATTAATATAGTGCCGTACTCTGAAAAAACACTTATTTGAACATTTGGCCAGAAAACTCGACCTTCAAATATCGATCGATTTAAATGACTCTCATATTGGCAAAAACTCTCAAACTGGGACTTAGTTCCGCACATTTTTCATAGAGACGAATCTTTGTTAAGCGTAGTTTTGTATTTTCACTCATATCGTGACTTGTGCATATATTATTGTAATTACAAGGGGATGTTCGCCACGGTTGTGATAATACCGGAGGAAAAAAAGAAGAGGAAAGCAAAATGAGCTCAATCGAAAAAGAAATGAAGTTCCATGCATTAAAATTTATGTTCAGCGAACTTCTTATCTAGCCTCAATCTATTGATGAATGTTTTCTGCGACAGATGGCGACCGAAGCAGAGATAAGTAATAATCCTCCAGAGCCATGGGGCCCACGGAGCTGGGGTTATCCCGGCTTCTATCGCATGAAACGGACAATAGGGATTACTTGCTACCAAAGTACTTTCCGCCAGATCTAACAGACCCAGCTACCCAATCACCGCTGGGTGGACGGGGATCTAAAAAATCTCGACTGTACCTAGAATCGATCTCGGTCCATTTGCGCGTGAAACGAGTGCTCTACCAACTGAGTTATCCGGAATGATAGACGGATAAAACTTATAATATTGCATATATTATGTATCACCAGTCATTAAGTCTTAAGGGCTTGAGAGTTTGAGTTAGAAAACAGACTACCGCATATCTTTATTGAAGACCATTCAGTAGTAGGATACAAATTGTTGCTGGTTAAAGTTTGGTGCATTTTTTTTTCAATAGATCAGGATGAAGTTGAATGTGAGTTGCAACTAAATCGTCAATATTTCGCAAGTGTCTCTGGCTTTTCCTTTGGTAAGCAGTGTGAGCGAACTATGAACAGGATCCAAACATAATATTGTTGTTTTATTCTCTCACACTTTTCATCAGATTTTATCATTGTAAAAATTAATATACACGTCGCTTGTTAGCTGTCTTAGGGACAGCGTGGCTCAGTGGTACGGTCTTTGCTTCCTACTCGAAAGGTACCGAGTTCAATCACCCGCCGCTGCGTTGTGGCCTTGAGCAAGTCACCTCGCCCTAGCTCACTTTGCGGCGCTGCTCTTCGGCTGACGCCTGGGTTATTCCAGTCTTCCCTTGGAATAGACCCTAAAGGCAAATTTCCCCGTGGGGATGAATAAATGGGAATTTTATTTTTTTATTACTTTTTTTTTTTAAATTTTGACACTGGAATTCTTACTCCGGCCACAACCTGAGTCGAGTAGGGTGATGTGTGTAAATTGTCTGACATAGGGGCCGGTAGTTGTTTATATAAAAATGTTTATTATTATTCGTTCCACTGATCTAGTCACTCACCAAGCTCTACATTGCTTGATTCTGTTAATAAAGAAATTCGCCATTCATTCATCGTTCTAGATTGAGAAGCCCGATACATTCATTGCATTTTGCTTTGTTTATATATATATATATATATATATATATATATATATATATATATATATATATATATATATATTATATATATATATATATATATATATATATATATATATATATATATATATATATATATATATATATATATATATATACATGTGTGTATGTGTGTGTGTGTGCGTGTGTGTGTGTGTGTGTGTGTGTTTGTGTGCAAAATAAAAGTATGAAAGTGAATAATTATTTCACTTAGTTAATGTGCTCCTATTAATATCATTACTTTAGAGCGACGTTCTTCTTGTCCTCGGCAATGACGATATTAGAACGGCCATTCACGCTGCCAGAGTCTTCATGGAGGGGTGGGCACCTCTTGTCTTGATTTCAGGAAAGGAGGGAACTGGAACACGGGGTCAGTATGTTGTCTTATTCTCTCATAATATCTTCATATGTGACTTCTCTCACTCCCGATTGTAGGTTTACCCCTCTCCACTATTTCTCTCTTTTTCTTCCTTCTCATAATCTTTTATCTGCTCCTACACCTCCTCCTCCTCTCCTCTTCCTCCTTCTTTCTCATTATGTCCCTCTGCGTCCGTCTTCTCCTCGTCCTCCTCGATTCTAAGCTGTCTTTTCCCCTTTCCCTGTATTTCTATTTCTTCTTTTTTCCTCCCTCTCCTCCTCCTCCTCCTCCTCCTCTTCTTCTTCTTCTTCTTCTTCTTCTTCTTCTTCTTCTTCTTCTTCTTCTTCTTCTTCTTCTTCTTCTTCTTTTCTTCTTCTTCTTCTCTCTACTACGACTACTACTACTACTACTACTACTACTACTACTACTACTACTACTACTACTACTCTACTACTACACTACTACTATTCTCTCTACTATTGCTACCACTACTACTACTGCTGCTACTACTACTACTACTACTACTACTACTACTACTACTACTACTACTACTACTACTACTACTACATTTTCTGTCCCTATTTTTCTTGTTAATGTCGTTGTTATATTTTGTGCTCCTCCTCCTCCTCCTCCTCTTCCTCCTCCTCCACCACCCAATCGTCGTCGTCATCGTCTTTATTATCATTAACCCTCCCCTTACCACCTATAGGAAAATCGTCACATTCGTTACGATACAACCAACATTTACTGACTCGCATTTATTTTTTTTAAATCTTAATATTTAAAGAAAATGTGTCATTATATTCACAAGAACTTAATACTGTTTTGCAACGCTTGTTTTGCTCTACAAAATTATGTATATCGTGCACTTTGTGCGCTTAGATTTGAGTTTAAAAGTTTAATTTATGTGTTGGGTAGGTATGTGATTTTAGTAAAAGTTTTGAGAATTGTAGGTAAGGAGAGAATTAAAGAATTTCTTAAAAAGCATCTTTCATCCCCATCTCTATGATTTAATCTTCCAATTCATCTCATGATACGATGCCCTCTCTGTTTTCTAAATTATAGACAATATATTGAATGTTTAATATTGTTTGTTTGAATGTTCATATTTATAGGCACATTCGATTTTCGTAACATACTTCTTTTTTATCTTCTACATAAATATCTAGGTCGCTGGAACAGAACAGAAGCAGAAATCTTTGCTGATGTCATGGTATCTCTTGGAGTTCCCCGAAAAAATATTCTCCTTGAGACGGAGGCTACGAACACGGGAGAAAACATGCGATTTTCCCAAAGTTTCCTTTCAAAGAGAGGCTTGGAACCAGAATCAGTCATAGTTGCAACAAAGAGTGTGATGGAATTGCGTGCAGCCTTGACCTTTTTAAAACAATGGAAACATTCTGAATCTGTACACTTGACCGTGACCTCGCCACCACTGAGTTTGAAAGAATATCCCAACGATGGAATTGTTTCAATGGAAAATGCTATTCATTTTATTATGGATACATTTGAAAAACTGACTGATTATGCTAAAAAAGGTTTCCAGGCATCGGTGGAGATTCCGTATTTTGCCCAAGAGGCGTATGATAATCTTGTCTTACGTGGACATAAATGAAATATGCTGGAGATGACGATCTGTGACCTGCGATAACTCAAATTGTTGTGAACCTAATGTGCCGTTTTTTAAAAACAAAACGCCATTCTCCATTTTTGCCAGAAATTTTGTACTTTCAATATCGATAAAACTTCGAGGAAGTCCCAGTTTAAAGAGGTAATGGCAAGTTACGGGTTATTGACTACACACTTCTTGGAAGTGTCAGGATTAAGAGATTGTGTTAATTGAAAGGGGAGGGGGGGGGTCTTCATCGATGTTCAGAATACCAAATTTCTGGCAAAAATATAAAAAGGCGTCTTATTTGTACAGGGCAGCAGTCTTGTGATGGGGAAATCTATCTGACACAACATATTATTCTCCATTACCCATGTAGGTCTTAACCATTTTGTATTATAATAATAAACGTATTTACGGGTAAACATATAAATAATTAGAAATTTTAAATGTTACCTGGCGGCCAAAGAATGTTACATATTCCGCATACATTGATATTCGATTTCATGTATATTATATATTTATTATTTACCAGCAAACATATGCTACATCTTTGATGTCAAACTAATCACGGACACCCCCTCTCTCTCTCTCTCTCTCTCTCTCTCTCTCTCTCTCTCTCTCTCTCTCTCTCTCTCTCTCTCTCTCTCTCTCTCTCTCTCTCTCTCTACCGCAACCATTAACTTTAAAAAAAAATAAAAAATTAAAAATTCCCTTTATTCATCCCCAAGGAGACATTTGTCTTTAGGGTCTATTCCAAGGGAAGACTGGAATAACCCAGGCGTCAGCCGCAGTGCAGCGCTAGGGCGAGGTGACTTGC